>NC_048227.1:85265696-85590950 GCF_002007445.2 Ailuropoda melanoleuca | reverse complement strand
AACTTTAAAAATATGTACATCTTTAGATAAGTTTGTGAATAATAAAGTAAGAGCTGATTGTTGAAAGTTTGGGTAAAGATGGCAGATGGCTGAGTGAAGCCAGATCACATCATTTCCATTTTTCCATTCTGTATTCTCAGATGAAAAAACTTTAAAAGAAAAGAATTTTAAAAATGAAGATTATCAGCAGCAATCTAAAAGGAAAGACATTTAATTAAAAATAATAAACATTAGTAAGAAACTAAAATGAAGCAACAGAAGATGCTAGAATAAAGCAAATCAGTGTGGATAACTTAGTTGGCTTCTAAACCTTCACCAAAATTCTAGAAACAATAATGCTCAATTACATACTGATGATATGCAATGACACTGCCAATTTTTGGAGAAGCAAATTGAGATTGTATCCTTGAATTTTTCTTCTTCTAACTGACAAGTAGTAGTATATAGTTCCTGAGAGGGATAGTGAAAAAGAGGAAATGTTAAAAATAGCGATAGTTAAGTTTACAGGAGTTCACAACGAATAGAGAATAATTGAATTGAAACAAGATGAAAAACCCTACTATTTAGAGGAAACCATGATTTAAGATCAACATAAACTTAACTTAGCTCGTTTTCCTCTCCCATGCTCTCATGTTTTAGCTCCAAGGAAAAGGAACTAAAATAAATATCAACCATGGTGGGAAAAGAAGTAAAAGAAACTCTATTTGCGTTTTATCAGCACAATCAACAAATCAGATAATCTGCACCAAATCATTCATATTAAGTGTAAGCAAGATTTAAAGAAACCTGTGTGCCGACAATTCAAAGATGTTACATAGAAGAAAATCAATCAATAAATAAGTTAAAAAAAAAAGGGAGGGGAAAACAGGAACAAGTCAAGGAAAAATTGTGTCTGAAGGAAAGCACAACACAAGGAAAGATGAAAAAAAATTCCCTACAAATGCATTTGTGCTATAGAGAAATGAAATAGGACATTTTGATTAAAAAAAGAAATGGAAAGACCTAAAAAGAGACCATCCAATAGTAAGGAAAACTGATGTCCAAAGCAACAATATTATGGAATGCACTAATAAATATTAAGCAAGAAGAAATGGAGTAGACAAAGCTAAAAATAAAATTGCTGCTCTAAAGTAAGAGCATTTTAATAATCACAACAAATGTAGAGAATGCAGAAGATAACAAGAAATAGAAGGTTAAAAGAAGGAAGGAACGAAAGAAAAGAAAAAAAAAAGAGAGACAATATCCAAGACAAAGATGAGCCTATAACATATAAATGACTTTCTTGAAGACTGAAATCCACCCATAAAAGCAGAAACATATTAAAGGATATAAAACAAGAAAATTTCCATAAGGCAATGGAGAAAAAACAACTAAAGATAAAGAGAATTCCCTCTAATTCAGAAGACTTCAAGACAAAACACATGCTGGTTACTGCTGAATTTCAAAGATAAAGACTTCTCCAAGCTACCTCCAAGTAACCCGAATCACACACTAGAAGATAAAATCAGGATCCCCTGAAACTTCTCCTCATCAACATTTCAGGCTGAAACATTAGAGGGAAAGGTCTACAAAATTCTGAGGAAAAGAGAAATGTGTATCCAGCCAAATTTTAGGGACTTTGGTAGCAATAAAAAGGTCATTCAGAGCCAAGGAGAAGTCAGAAAATAGAGATTCTGAATGGCTAATGTTTGGAAACTACAAGAAGCCGTTGAGAACCACTGTACTTTTGTCATTTTAAAAGGGAGAGTATTTTACGAGACTAACATCCAGTTGGGTTTGAGTTTCAGAAGGAGGTTGGTTATAATAATGAAGGATGGATAAAATGAAGGCGCTCTGAGCTGGTGGCAGCACAAATGGAAGAAGAGACACATTCATGTGTAGAACGACAAAGTTTGCAAACAATAGTGGTTAAATTGATATTTTCTTGCATGCACACATCTCTCAGCTTCACAGAAGATTTAGCTATCCCAGTATGTTAATAGCACTTTATATTTGTATATATTCTATTCTCATTTTCGTCACTTCTAAAGCTTGTTTTGTTTGTAAAAATATTTGCAAGTCAAATTATAACACTTTTTACTTCCAGAAATTTAAAAATTTATGCAACTTTTAGAATTGGTAATGTAATTTATACAAAATAATTGGAATATCTGTTATAACTTGTGAAAATTGATAAAAGTTTCAGTATTATTCCAATTCTATTCATGCTTCAAGGCTTAAAATGCCATATTTTAGAATGGAAATTCTGGTAACTTTATTGCTTTATCATAGTATTTCTGATGTAATGCCATAGTCATTAGAGCCCTATAGCTTCCTATAGAGTAAATAGGCACATTAATAGTTTCTGTAGAAAAATTCACTTTAAAAAGAGTATGGATTCAGTATTCATTTATCAATAGTGGTGATAACTGATGCATTCAGGATTCTTACACAACCCGATTTCAGGTGCAGCTGCCTCTATGTCGTAAAGCAAGCTTAACCCTTGACCGCAGAATGCAGAATTCAACCTTCTCACTAACATCTATGAGAAAATTACTCATTTAAAAAGATTGGTGGGCACTGTAGACTCCAGTGGAAATTTGGGTGATCATGGGATGACAGGTCACATCTTACAACACTAAGGATCCCCTTGTTGGGCTCACCTTTCTCCCACTATCTTCTTTCTTTTCCCCTTATCCCAGAGATCCCTCATTTTTACCTTCTGCTTTCTATAGAGTAACTCACTGCAAATACTGAGCCCACCTGTCAGCCCAATCTAGTCCTGAGAAACATTCATCAAGACATATAGTCTCACAAAGAAGAAATCTCAGGGCACAGCAAGGAGAATATCACTTTCCCTATAATGTGGTACTGAGTCAAAGATGGAGAACTTCACCTATCGTTGATACCTAATACATTCTTTAGTAATTCATTGAATGAATATCAACTGAACCTCTACTGTACACCAAGCCAATTACTATAAAGTCAATAAAGTCCTCTGTTTGGAAGATTTTCATTTCCCTGTTTTTCTGTTTTTCAACTCTCGCTATACATATGTGGGCTGCGGCATGTGTGCACGTGTGTGCTGGTGCTAGGGAACGGTATATTTAGTTTCCCAAGTGATCCTAGTGGGCATCAAGAGATGACACCACACCACATGGGTAGTATATCTGGTCTCTAGCCTCACCCTAACTCACCCTCACCACAGTGTGATTTATTTGTGGTAATGTGATTTATTTGGGATGGGTAAAATCAGAAGAAGTCTAAGAACACATGTGGTACAGCCCCTTTCTTTCCCTATTTTTGGATTTTTATTATGAATTAATACCTTCTGGAACTCCTGCTTTCACTTAGTAGGCACACTTGGTTCAGGACCAGGTTTATCTTTTAAAGATGGATCTGGAGACTAGTGTCTCTCTCTGTCTCAAATTTGGCAGATATAAGGCAGCAAATCTGGGTAATTATGTCTCCTCCACAGACTCAAATAGTCTCTCAGTTGGGTCATAAAGGTCTGGTGTGGGGAAATGATCAAAAGCCTAGTATGGCTATATACTCAAGTCATTCTTCAATCCAGCTTAACCATTAATAAACATAATAATTTATCTCTCTCTGTTTGAATCTTTTGTCTGCTTTCAAAAATTACTTCAGAAAACACAGGAAAAATTCATGTGATTATCATTCCATAAAACAATGACAATCGAACTCTGTTATGCCAAATAAGCTTAAGAAAAGGAAAAAAAAGGACACAAAAAATTTACCTTAATGATTCTCACATTGGCATAATAAAAGGTTCATGAATTTCTCCACAATTTCTTCTCCCCCCTTCCTTTCCTTTCTCTCTTTCCTTCTTCCTTCTTTCCTTCCTCCCCTTCTCTTGTCCTTCTTTCTTTCCTTTACTTTTTTCTTTTTTTTTTTTAATTCCCAGAGTAAACAAGAATGCACAGGTTAAATAGAGTCTAGTCCATTATCTGACTAGACAGTGCTGAGGCCACCCCAATCACACAGTATCGTGCAGCACCTCTGGTCGTGGCCAGCCTGGGGCAATCATGCATTAGTCTAGTACAGGAGTGAAAACCTTCCTTTGAAAACTAGCTTCCTGCTTCTCATTTCCTATTGCTCAAATAGCAGCCCATGCATATATTAAGAGCTATATTTTCCCACGCTCATATCCCCAATTAGGATTCTATTAACATTCATTAGCTTGTGTGCTCTGTGGTAAGAGACTTCTCAAGCGTACAACTGTTTTATCTAACTGACCGCTGACCTCATTGAGGACAGAGACAAGTGATTGCTTCTCCTTTCCTTTGATGTCTCACCCTGCTTACCCACATTTCACGTAATATTCTGAATACGACGGATCCTCAATAGAACTTGCCATTTGATTGATCAACCATGCTAAACAGTAGTACGAGCCCCCTTTTGAGTTTATATTCTAAAATAGAAGAAATTAATGCAGACATTGACATTTACAAAAAAGGCAAAATGATACATGTTGAAAATAATGTTTGGGAAGCTCAAAGCTAAATGTGATGCTCTGTTTCAGGAGCTATCTTTAGCCTATAAATTCTGGTATAGCTATCTTGACCTAGCATAGCCCATGATCACATTCATCTGCCCTTGCATGAATAGTTCTAGCATACCCATGTCTTTTATTCTAAGCTGTCTCAAATATTTTTGGAGGAGAGAGGGCTTGTAAGTAACAGGTGCAGTTTATCTCTAGCAGAGTACATCAAGAGTTAAAATATAATAACAGCAACATTCACATGTCATGAATAAAGCACAGCATACATACAGAAAAAAATAATGAAGATGGAAGGTTTTTCTGTAGCTCAAATCTATTCCGGGGAAAGAGATGAGCAGCTGGATCATCTGAACTTAGAAAGGGCAGAACATCAAGGTTATCATCCTAGCTGCTTGTGAAAATGATTGCACAATCTTTAGCAAGTGGCCCGGAGCAGGATCTGTGTTCAATGACTCATCCAAGATGTGGTCCTTCCATTAGCTCCCCAGCTATAAAGCTGAGACATTCATTTAATTCTGACTCACATTGTTAAATGCCACACACTGAATCACCAAGCCTACTGCATAAAGCACCTGGATTAAATGTCTCTATGCAATACTTAGCCAGGCTGAAAATCTCCATTTAGGCCAGGGAGATGGTGGAAACTGTGCTAACAGCTAGTTGCCTTGGAAGTCTCTTATGAGTTTAAGTTCACCGGCTCTCTGGTTGCAAGATAAAACCCAAAAAGGCAATGGATTTGATATCTGTATGGTTTCACATTATGATTTCACTTCTATCTTAACTGTGGGCAAAAAAAAAAAAAAAATCTCATTGATAATCCTATTTCTAATAATTTTTTCTTTTAAAAGTATTTTTCTTTTACTGAATGCTGTTTTCCTACTTATGCTGTTTTCCAAAAGGACATTCCAAATATGGGGGAAAAATGCTACGAGGACTTGCAAATGAAATGCATTCTCTAACTGTCCAGATGTTCATTTCAATGCACGCATCATATAAATCTAAACTGATGAGAACGGTAATGGCCCAGCTCAGTCTGTCTTAGTTGGTGAACTCTGAAACAGGAAAAATAAGAAGTGTGCTTTTTTTTTGAGGTTATGAGTTTTAACAACTCAAGAAAAGAAAACACTTTTTACATTTTATTGTTTTGATTTTGTGGACAATAAAATTGACTTCCCACAATGGTCTTCTTTCTATACAACAGGAAAATATCATCTCTGTTTCAAATTGAGGTCCAAAAGGTTTTTTTCTATAATGAGACTATGTTTGTAAGAAGACAAAAACCCAAAGTAATCCCAGAACAAACCCTAAAATATGACCATTCTTTCTATTGCTTTTCTTCCTGAAAACTTTACTAAAGCCTCTGTATCTTTTCATTGTTCTTCACGTCTCAAGTGTAAGCAAGTGTGATAATCTTCAATTTTTCCACCTCTGAGAATTTATATAAAATTATACAAATGTCATATAACATAACTTCATTTGTTGTTCAACCTCCTTTGAGAGATCAGGAGAATGGCTTCAGAGAAGGCCTAGTGTTAGGACCCCACAGCGCCCTGTTCCTCTTAACCACAAAGCCACTCCCTTGAATTAATAAATATGGCTAAGAATCTTCAGAGCAGGTTTCTAGAAGGGCCAAATGTCCTTGACGCTACATGATACAGTGGGTCTTACTGGACTGTTCATTTTGGGGAGAGAAACGCAGAGCTGTATCTCCCCACCCACCCCTCTGAAAAATTCTAGGTGCGCTTAGAGCAACCTGGGTTCCTGGGACATCTGAAAACTGTGTGTTGTCAACAGAGGCATGGTACTGCATTACTGATGTTTCACCCAGGCCTTTCCCCAAAATATAGCATTTCCCGTAGATATGCTTGGTTGAGGAGGTGCTTAACCTTGCACACATATTTGCTTAAATGATCTCCATGGTAACAGCCAGAGTTAACACTTATTCTGACCCACAAATCCCCAGAGCTCTAATGCTAACAACGTAACCTAAGAGAAGAATATTTTCAAAGATCCTACCTGTCTTAGTCTATTCAGGCTCCTGTAGTAAGATATCACCAACTGGGTGGCTTATAACAACAGAAATTTATTTCTCACAGGTCTGGAGGCTGAAAATCTAAGGTCAGGATTCCAGCACGGTTGAGTGAGAGCTATCTTCTGGGTCTCAGACTTCTTGTGGTATCTTCATATGGAAGAAAGGGCCAGGGAGCTCCGTGGGGTCTCTTTTATAAGGGCACTTATCCCATTCATGAGGGCTTTGCCTTTATCACCTAATCACCTCCCAAAGGCCCCACCTTTTACCACAGTCACACTGGGGATGAGAGTTTCAATATAGGAAGGGGAGAGGGAGGGGGAGGAACATGGCATTAGCTTACATATTATCAATGGCAAATACTCATTAGTTCCTACCAAGGCACCAACACTAAACAGCCATCATGCATAGTGCTATAGAAATATCAGCACATCTCCAAGAAAAACCTTTACTAACCCTGTCTGCTCGTAGCATGACTTTATCGTGAGTGTACACTTGGCTGTGTCAAATTCAGCTTGCAACGTACATGACTGTAAGGCTTTTCATTTATACTTCCTCTTCCTTCCCCTACTACTACATTATAAACTCCTCCAAATGCAAGAACTGGTCAAGAATCTATTTCTTTTATACTCTTCCGATAGCTCTTAATACTGTGCCCTGGACACTTTAGGATATCGGTGACAAACAGCTAAGTCAGTAGAACTGGAAACAAAAGAAGATTCTCTTTAGCATGGAAGAACAGCCAGTAATTCTGTTGGTTCAAGGAGAAGCGACAAGTTCAGAATTTATGGTAGTGATCATTATTTACCATAAAGTGCATTTATTGTCATAATATAACTTGATTTCATTCAAGGAGTCAGCCAAGTAAAAAGGACATTTATGGTGTCATATACTGCCAAATTAGCACTGCCATTTAAAATTTTAAATAAGAAGATCTTGAAAATATACTGCAACCACTGAAATACCTTTAAAGGTTCAAGTTAGTAATTTATCTTGTGGTATTAAAATTAAGTGTGTGGTTACAATCTGGCACGGTGACATTTCCCTGGATTAGCCTCTAAGTCTTTGGGACAATTTCAAAGGGGACTGTCCAAAGACAAGGATATGGGCTGGAAGCTCACAAAGTCTTCTCTAGCCCAGCGATTATGTAACTCATAAATGCAGCATGAAGACTGTGGCCTTGGCATCTTTTTCCAGAAGCACCACAGCACATCTTGAAATTTCAGTTTTCTCTCATAGGTCTACAGCCCAGTGACCACCGTCTTTGCACTTAACTCAAACACCACGTGGTGTGCAGAGACCGGCCCCCTCTGAGAGCACCAGGCCTCCTCTCTATCTGAGTGAGCACCCTCTGCACTCCTCTGCCCCTGCCTTGATTCAGCTAAAAATTGAACAACTTTGGCATTTTCACTGTGACACCTCCTCTATATGTCCGATGCATGATATTTGTTCTAAGTGTTTTAAAATCTCCAAATCTACTCATTTTTCACAAACTCATCTCATTAGCACTTTCTCCTGGCAACTCTCCATATGTATATGCACTACTTAAGCAAAAGGCGCCCTTATTCATCTCCACATTTTTTTCATGAAGTGCTAGAACCTGCCTCCAAATACTCAGACTTACTTATGAACTTGGTGGGCATCTTTATCTTCCCGCATAATAATAGCTTCATGTTTTCAAGATCACATTCTGTTTACCATACAGAATACTGCTGGAGTAGGCATGGTCTCATGCAATCTGTAAGGTACATACCCAATGTGTTTCTGAAAACTTTTGGAAAAAAGATTTTATCCCTCCTCCCTCAGCTGACCAAGTTGATATTCTCCCTGGTCCAGAGATCCACGCATAGAACTCCAGGGGCAAAGCTGGGTCTATTTGCAATATGGGTCTATTTGCAATATGGTTCCATAAATATTTAATAAAGAGTTTGAGAGGAGGCTGACTACAGATCCATCTGTTAAACTGCTGGAGACGTACCACACACCATGAATTAACCACAGAATAGGTCCATTATATTGTCAGGGTTCGATAGAGGGCCAAAGATATGCAGCTGATCCCACATTCTCTGTAGACCAACACTGTGATAGGAATGAAGCAGTCATAAGTGGGTGAATATAAATTCTTCCACCAAATGAAACTAATTCCTTGTGAAAATCAGTAAACAATGCTCTGACCAATTTTAAACAATACAACCAATACTGATGTATACACAAAGCTGTGTCTCCAAGCTAAGCCTAAGTTCTCAAGGTCTGATATCACTCTCCAGAAGCTCTCAAATGTTGCCATTCCTCAATAAACAAAAACCAAGCGAGAAGAAATGCAATGAATATAAGCTAGATGTCTGTATACTTTGACAGTCATTCAACTCTCAAAACTATATAAAGTTAATAAATGTAATTTTGAAAACCAAACACCCAAACGACCACAAGGTAGACTGCCACAGTGCTTTTGTCACACTGTGAAAGATGTTGTTTTTTAGAGAATGAAGAATGTCAGTATTTCTAATAAATCATTGATAGTTCATAAACGGTTATGTCAACCTCCTTTAGAGCAAACAGACCTCTATTAATATGGTAGGTGAAGAGCTGAATACACTGACGCCAAGTTCTGTCCCTTTTAAGCTTTCTGTCCTGTTTTCCTTTCCAGGGACAGTTTAAATTTTTTTTAAATTTTTTTTTTAAAGATTTTATTGATTTATTTGACAGAGATAGAGACAGTCAGCGAGAGAGGAAACACAAGCAGGGGGAGTGGGAGAGGAAGAAGCAGGCTCTCAGCAGAGGAGCCTGACGTGGGGCTCGATCCCGGAACGCCGGGATCACGCCCTGAGCCGAAGGCAGACGCTTAACTGCTGTGCCACCCAGGCGCCCCAGGGACAGTTTAGAAGGGAAATCAATGGGCTCAAATCAAGGTGAGTGCAAGTTTTCATACATTCGCAGGTTTTGTTTTTGTTTTGTTTTGTTTTGTTTTTTTCCCTTGCATCCTTACTTCTCTTCCTGTCCCCACACTCAAATATTGAGAAAGAAAAGTACTTTAGTGAGAGACAGCAACAGTTTCCTGGTTTGGATCCAGTGCCTTCCGTGCCTTCATTTTTTTAGCAGCCTTGCACTTGAGACAAGAAAAAAGGAGTATCATCTCTTAGAAGAATCCCCTATGGCAATTGTGTTGGAGGGGCAGGGGAGGAGACAAAACAGTGCTTGACACAAAGAAAATAAAGAAATGATTTAAATCTCTTGATTGCACTCAGATTCACATGCCAGGAAGGAGAAATTAGGTCCTTTCTTTCCATCCCAACCCCCAATTTAGCACATGTGCACACATTCACACATACACTTGCAAAGCAAATGCACACACACATACACAAACTCATACTGGCATGAACACACATGTCCTGCAGGGTTTCAGGTAAAAGATAAGAAGCCCATTTATCTCAGACATATGGTGTGTGTGAATATATATTTCCTTATTTCAACTAAGTAAATGCATGCTCCCAGAGCACCATTCATTTGCTACTCTGCTGCTATGAGTCTAACAAAAGCACCATCAGTAAACAATCTATTGGCATTTTGTGCAAAGCAGTAAACACATATTTTATGCCATTTTATGAAGGGGAGCTAAGACAATGGCAGAGTGAATAGCAGAATGGCCATCCCCCAATAAAAATTAATCTATGTAATGACTGAATCGTATTGTACATTTTAAGGCACCTATTTTATACACAAATTTTCTATATTATATATGGAAACAGATTCCCACCATGAAAGAATGATTAGAGCTTCATTTTGGCCATGGTTCCGAAAGATAACAACAAACCCCTTTTAATTTAGGATTTTAGAAAACAAAGCTTAACACAGAGGTACAGGTCATACTATCAGAATGAATATCTGATTCTAAAACAGAGGCTTATTTACAGGGCATGAGAGCATTAAAATAGAAAGATAATTTTAATAGATTATAATTTAAGCTCTTTGTTCTTGTGCTTAAAGAATTAATTAAATAATGATGTTGTTATTAAAATTTTCCAAATCCAAGTTCTATTAATGCCCAGGCTTGGAAAGTAAGTAAGTTCACTAATGTATTGCTCTCAGATGTAACATTATTCTAAAAATAATGTGATGTGTGCAATGTGTAAGGAAAGAACCCCAAGCCGATGCTTCATGTCACCAGACTTGCCTTTGTCCTTTGCACTGGGAAATGGGTTTCCTGAGAAAAAGAGATCAGGCTTTTGAATTTCTTTTCCCAATCAAAGGGACAAAAATTCACTATCTTTCCTGAGGCATCAGCTTTCTGGTTATAAGTACCAGCTGAAGAGCCCACCTGTACCGCCACCTGGACAAACAGCACAGAAAACCAGTGCCACCTCTCTAAGAAGCCATGCATGGTGGTCACACACTTTTATGCACCTCTGGGGTCAGCCCTGCCACCAGCTCAAGCCCCATGTTGCCTTCTCACCCAGGCCTCTAGCAGGAGGGTTCATATCACAGAGTTATAATGTATTAGAGCTGAAAGGGGCCACAGAGGTCATTTTGTCCAACATTCTCATCTCAGAGATGAGGAAATGAGATCTACACATTAAACGGCATGCCTAACACAGTGCATTTTTGTCAAAGTCTAGACTGAAACACATGTTTCCTGACAAGAAGCTCTCTTGAATTTTGCTACGCAAAGCACAAGGCTCAAACCAGCATCATCGAGTGCTCATTAGAAATGCAGAATCTCAGGCCTCGTGGCAGACCTGCTGTATTAGTATGAGTTATCCAAAGAAACAGAACCAGTAAGGTGTGTGTGTGTGTGTGTGTGTGTGTGTGTGTGTGTGTCTAGATTCATTTTGAGGAACTGCCTCATGTGATTGTGGGAAGCAAAAACCTGAATTCCATAAGAAAGACTAGCTGGCTGGAAACTGGGGCAGGAGTTCTATGTTACAGTGTTGAGGAACAATGCCTTCTTCTCTGGGAAACCTCACTTTTTGCTCTTAAGGCTTTCAATTTATTGGATGAGGTCCACCCGCATGACTGACAGCAAACTCCTTTACTTCAAGTCAACTGAGTGTAGACGTTAATGGCCTCTACAAAACACCTTCTCAGCAACATCTAGACTACTAGTGTTTGACTAAACAACGGGACACCATAGCCTAGACTCATTAGCATATAAAATTTGTCCAACACACTTCCTGAATCAAAATCTGCATTTTAACACAATCTCTGGTGATTCATTTGCACATAAAATTCGAGAAGCTATAATTTAGCTCTTTGTAAGTTTGGGGGATCTCGCAGACCCAATTTTGTAGCAGAGAGATCCAATATCACAGTGCGCTAGGTAAGTTAGAAGTTTATCTCTCTCCCTGGAAAGTTGAGCATTGTAGTCTGGGAGAAGGAAGGAGATTTAGCAACCAGGAATGCAGGCCTCTTCTAACTTGTTGCTCTGCCGTCTCCAACATATGGTTCCCATTTCGCGGTCCAAGATAACTATTTCCACCTCAGCCATCATGCCTTTGCTCTTATCAACAGAAAGAGAGAAAAGGGCAATGAAGGGAACACCTCTTTCATTTAAGAACATGACCCAGAAGTTATATCATCACTGATGCTCAGATCCCATAGTCGAGAACTTGGTCATCTGGCCACATCTATTAGCCATAGTGGCAGCTGGGAGAAATAGTCCTTTTACAGAATTATCCATTATTCCATAAAAACTCAGTAAAAGCTGAAGTCTGTAAAGAAGGAAGAGTTGACTGGCTACTAAAGGACATTTCTACCACTTATTTTTCTGCACCAGGCTACTTCCAGGACTGCAGGTGAGGAGGTGGTAGAAGCCGCAGAAGAGGGACAGCATCTCTCCTGCTTTCTTCCAGAGTAGGGAAAATTGAACCCAGCCTGTCACTGGTAGGATAAAGAAACAGCTCAGACTGTCATTTGGATCAATTGGTTATTTCCTCAATGTAGAGCTACTCTTGGCCAAGTGGCCAAAATGTAAACTTCCATTGCCCCAAAGAAGTAACAGTGGTAGAAGAAGGAGAATTTACACTCTGGCTTTTTTAATGTTTCATCACTTCCATCTCCTCACTACCACACAGGGATGACTCACTTCTGCCTGTTTTCAAGACCAGGAGGATGCATGAAAGAGGAAACAACTCCACTTAAGGAGTTTTCTCTTCTTGTTCAATCCTGGTCATTCTCCTGTCCCCCAGCTGGGGAAAGAAGAATGCAGAGCCACTTTCAGTGTTTGTGTTGACCACAAAACTCTTTGTTATTTCCTTTCCTGAGGCAAAGGCCATGTGTCTAGGAGTAACTGAGAAGTATACCGAGGTATGCCTGGGGACAGTTTTATATGGGGGAGGACATTTGCGTAAATATATTTTCATTTAATTGATGAAAGCAGCTTTACACAGATTACTTAATAGCAGAACAAAAAAAATCTGCAAAAATATATCAACTTCTCTGTTTTACTACCTCCCACAATTACCCACAAACATACACGAATTCCTTTTAGAGACCAAACAGACATATTGTACAGAATTTGCTGTAACCAAGGTAACAAAACATTGTTTCTTTGTATGAAATTTAAGACCCCAAAAAAAAAAAAATCACTGTTATGGTGAATGTTTCTTTGTAATAGTATTTATTGCTAAGATGTTTACCCTCATTTTCAAGACCTAGGTTATATCAGGCTATTTATTTTCTTCTAGGTACTAACTATAACTTTCAAAAGGTAATTAGAAACACCTGCATTATATGTTGAAACCTTTTTTGGGCTATAAATAAGTAAGAATATAGCTGTGACATGATTCTAATTACTTTTATGTTTCTATGAAAAATTATTTATTAACATAACTGAATATCAGTTAACTAATACCTGTATATTGATTACATGGTCCACACGCATGATATACATAATGATATATATAGTATAAGACACTATAATTAATTTGCATGCTTATTATTTTGTATAAAATCATTTGATATCTTTCTCACCAAACTTAACTCATTAATAATTATCTGTCATCTAGTTCTGTGATGAAATAGAATAAAACAATCCATCCCAAATCTTACGTACTCTTGTAAAAGTACCATGCCTTCCAAGTACATATACACACACCTTTCTTAATGTAAGTACTCTTTTCAAAGTCTTTATTTATGTGAGGATTTCACTCAGATGCCCAACATTGTTCTACAAATAAAACCCTTTTGATGTTCATGACAGCAGAGCTCAGAAGCAGCCTGGAGTTCTGTGACATCATGTTCTCCCACTAAACTTTACCCTGATGGTCTCAATTTGAATGAATCTCTGATGGACATGTTGGCACAGCCCTCATTCCTGCATGGATTCCATGTTATCTTTTTAAAATGTCACTGTTTCTTTGTCCAAACTGGACTCAGAAAGACACTATGACTATTATTACTTTGGGCTTCTGGTGAATGACTACAGATGGTGTGGTTGTTACCAAGTTCCTGAAAAGTTTTACCTTTTATGTGGTGTGTGAGTATGTGTGCAATCAAGTGCTCACAATTTATCACATCCCTCAAATCCAAATGGATAGTGTTATCAATATCACTAATGTAATGATTGAGTTTATACTTCCATTGATTTAAACAATGGCCATTTTTACTTTGCAAGTTAATGATTGGTTATCAAAGTTTTTGCCTACCAGTTAAAATTTGAGAAAGAAAAAAAAATCTTACACAAAAGTAGCAGAGATACTAGTTATAGAGTCTTAGGCATGAAAAGTGACTTTTCTTCTGTACTTTAAAAGAAATAAACATTTTCCTACAGTTAAAGAAAGTAAAAATTAAGTTGTTATCAGAGCACTCCCAGTTTCCTCTGAGAGTGTATCTTACTCAAGCTGCTTCTCTTGTATGTTTCCTTACCTTTGAGAGAATTGCCTTGCTAAGGATCTGGATTTCTATTCCCTGGGACTGTGCTCATATGAATTAGTTTGACAAGAATAATTTCCATTCTCAGTTAAGAAATGAAAGCATAGGGCAGTGTAATGAGCATTTATTGAACTTTGCCAATAGCATAGACTTATTAGCTCTAAGAATTTGCAAAACTACATTAATTTTTTCCTACCTCATGATATTTGCCCTATAGGTCTTGAATTAGATTTTTTATCCAACTTCACAGATGTCATTTTGGTTTCACACTTAGACATTTTCTAGAGACTACATCTGGAGGCTACGTTTACATTCTTAAGGCAGGAATTTTCATTTTTTAAAAAAATTCTGAGCTAATTTTTAAAAAAGATTTAGTCACAGTACAATTTAATATGTATTCTAAACTATTTAGAAGAGAACATTGATTAACAATATTAAAGAAATCTGTCTAAAAATATAGACTGCATAGAACACATCTTAACCGTCTCTCAGAAGTGTTGAGTTTAGTCAAATACATTCCAGTTTTGGCCATTGCTATAAGCAATGGTTCTTAAATTCTCTAACTGATGTTAAGGGAGAAGAAAAATCACTTGTGTTGATTTATAAAATCAAATTGCATCTTGTTCTGAGCGCCACCATCCTGAATAGAAAGAAAACTGCTATGACTGGGGGACATGTGCTCCTATGTAAGAGTCTCTCACCGTTAAGCCATCATGGTCTAGGGCTGTTGCTGGCAGCACCTCCAGTCACAGCCTCTGCTTTCCTCATAAGACAAACTGACCTGGGACCATTGCCCGGGTCCCAAGGAAGAGTCCCTTATGGGGTTTTCCCCAGGCCATTCCTTCATCCATCAGGGTTCTGCCATCAAGATAGTATTGCTAGGGAGACATGAACAAGCTATCACCTATGTATTCACCATCCTCTTCATTCCTCAGTAACAGGGAGCCACAGTTTCTCACAGGTAGGCCATGTTCTGTTTATTCCACTCCTCTCCATAGAGTCCCATCATCTTTCAGGGTTGGAAAATTCTGGCTGCCATCACAGTGAGCTTGGATTTTCCAAAAACAATAACAATCATAGTGAAGCTCAATTAACAGTACCTACTACATGTGGGCACTTCAAAGACACTTACTTAATAATCACAGCATGAAGAAAGATGTACCATTATTGTTTCCATTTTACAAATGAAACTATGGGGCCACAGAGAGGTTAAGTGACTCATCTTTAAGCCAGTGAGTGACACAGCCAGAATTCAAATTCATGCATTCCGGCCCCAGAGTCCGTGCTCTCAGCTACTACTTTATCCTGCTTGTCCATAAAATAATCTCTTCATCTTTTCCTAAGTAAAATAAGTAATCTGTGACTTTAGTCTCTAGAAGCTTGATTGTACAGAGTGGTGACAAAGTTTGGAGGAAAAAAGATATCAAGGAAAATGCTTGCCATACTTATTCCTTCGTGAAACACCTCCAGGAAATGCAAACCACTGTTAAATTCTCAGTCAGGTCAGCTCAGCCAGGGTGCCTCAGTTTGTTAAGCGTCTGGCTTTGGCTCAGGTCATAATCCTGGGGTTCTGGGATTGGGCCCATGTCAGGCTTCCTGCTCAGCGGGGAGTCTACTTCTTCCTCTGTTCCTCCTTCCTCCCATGCTTTCTCTCTCTCACTCTCTCTCTCTCTCTCTCAAATAAATCGATAAAATCTTTTAAAAAAAATCTCAGTCAGATTATTTTGCCACATATATGAATCTGGATCCTTGCTGGTTAAACCCCAGTGCTGGTGTTAAACCTTCTTCTCCCCCCTCCCATGACAAAGTGATGTCAACGCAAGAACTGCCACCCATGTACTCAGACCTACTTCTGATTATTACTAAGCCAAACCATGCAAAGGTAGTTGGAACAAACATCTGATCACTTTCCTCTCCTTCCTTTCTCATTACATCCTCCCTCTTTGTTCTATAATCCCCGGGATAAACCTTTTCATTCCTCTATATTATAACCACCTTCTATTCAAGATAACAAGCTTAACTTACACAGCTATTTTTTTAGGTTATATTTTTGCAATTCAATTTTATGGCTGCGAAAATCTTACTTGCTAGGTAGATGATAAATGGATATTATAATAACTGTTCTTAGCTTTAATCCACAACTCCCATTCCTTGAAAAGCCAGAAAATTAATGTTCCAGTTATTTATGGCCACGTAACAAACCACCCAGATACTTAGTGATTTAAAACAACAATCATCATTTATTTTGCTCACAAATTTACAATTTGAGAAGGTGTTGGCAGGAAGGGCTCATCTGTGTTTTAGATTAAGTTAACTGGGGTAGCTCAACTGGACCTAGTTGATACACTTCCAAGATGGCTTACTCATATAGCCATAAAGTTAGTACTCAGCGGAAGCTATTGGCCAGATACCGTAGTGCCTTTCCATAATGCCTTTCCACAGAGCTGCTTCTTCCTTAGATCATAGTAACTGTTTTGCAAGGTAGCAAAAGAAAGTGGAAACTGCTCATCTCTAAAGTCCTAGGCACTGCAATTGGCTAAGAGTCACTTCTATTGTATTCTGTAAGTCAAAATTTCCACAAAGCCTCCTACAGTCAAGGGACTTGTGGGGAGTAAGGAGAGGAGGATTAGAAAGAAACACAGACTTCACCTCTTAACAGATAAAGTACAAAGAATCTGTGGTTTCCATTAACCAACCATAGTTAATTTAGTAATTTTTAATTACATTAAGTAATTCTTAGGCTTTTGCACTTAGTTACTTTCAAAAGTAAGTCAAAGGTCAGAACTTCTAGTAATGACAGAGTAAAAAAAGAAAAAGAAAAACTATGAAACTATACAAAATTGTCAGAAACAGTTATCTAAGGATTCTGAATATCAACCAAGGGCAAAAAACAAATTAGAAAATGTTTATCTATGAAAAGCTGCTGACCATCCAGTAAAAAAAGTGGGAATGTGTAATGTTCTTGTTTGAGGCATTCCCATACCCTACCCACAACTCAGATGGTGAGATACTGAGCAGAGCTGGCCATGAAAACCAGCAACTTTACTGGTGGTGGGGTTGACTTGTTTTTGAGCAGAAGAAAAGCTCCCTTCTTGATTGCACTGCTAGGGAAAGTAGCAAACCTGGTAGAAAAAGAACAAGAAGGCACACAGCCCTGGTAGACCGAGTTGTAATTCCACTTGTAGAAGCCAACAGATCAGGGATTAGAAATTTAACAGGGACATTCTTGAAATGAAGGAACCGTAGATGGACCACGGAATTTCTCCATACGACCCTGGCTAAGGTGGCATGTACATGCAGAGGAAACCCATGAGGACCCAATCTACCATACATTAATGCCTGATTTAGTCTGTGTAAACACAAAGAAATGACCTTGAAGAGTTCATACTCTGTAAACATCCATGGCTGACAGAGAGACTGTTCATTCATGCAAGAAAGACCTAAGAAGGTCTAGCAAAAAGAAAGGATTGAACAAATTTAAAAAAAAAATGTCTGAATCTTGAAAGCACTCACTAACTCACACAAAACTCCACCAAGAGATGGTAGAAGTCTTTTTAAGTCCAGACAATTTAAAAAAAGAAAAAGAGAGAGAGAAAATCATTACAACCATCAGGGAAAAAATCAGAATCTAGAATTTCTTAAATATATTATTTAAAATGTCCAGTTTCAAATGAAAAAAAATGATTGCAAAGGAATAGGAAAATATGACCCATAAGCAGGAATAAAAAAATAGTTAAAATAAAACAAGTCTGAGTGAGCCCAGATGTTGGATATGGCAAATGAAGGTATCAAAGCCACTATTACGAATATGTGAAAATTATTAAACCTCATTTAAAGAATTAAAGAAAAATATTTTGATAATGAACCAACAAATAATAAATTAAGTGAAGAAATAGATTTTTTAAAATAAACAAAGTGTAAATTCGGGAGTTGACACATGAATTCGAGAAGAAATAACAAGTGAACTTGATGATAGATGAATAGAGAGTATGTATCCTGAAGAATAGAGACAAAAAGATTGAAGAAAATTTAATAGCCTCAAAGACCTACCTGTAAGATTACTAACGAAATATTTATAATGAGAGTCCCAGAAGGAGAAGAAAGAGAGAAAAGGTAAGAAAAATACTTGAAGGAATAATGGACAAAAATTTTACAAATTGAACTTAAAAATATTAATCTATAGATCCAAGAAGCTCAATGACACCTAATTTGGATAAGCATAGATCCAGAAAGAGACAAATCATAGTCAAACTGTTGAAAGCCAGAGGAAGAAAGGAAACCTTGAAAACAAAGGAAAAAACAACTCATCCTATACACAGAACAATAATAAAATTAATAGGTAACTTCCCAACAGAAACAATAATGCTAGAAGGCACTGGAATAAAATATTTTAGCCACTGAAAGAAAATTACAGTCAACAAGGACTACTATAATGAGCAATTCTATCCTTCAGAAATGAAGGCAAAATAAAGAATTCTGATTTAAACAAAGAGTGAGAGAATAAATGCTACCTGACCTCCGCAACAAGAAATTCTAATGTTTGAAATGACCGCAGACAGTAAACAGAATCCACATGGAAAAATAAAAAGCACCAGAAATACTAAAATGTAGATAAATGTAAAAGATCGCCTAAAATATTCTTTCCTTTCTTCTCTTAATTTCTTCAAAAGATACAACATTATATCAAACAATAATTTTAATACTTATAATACTCTATTTTGGGTTTATAGCATACTTATATATCATATATCTAAAAATAATAGCACAAAAATGGTGAGGAAATAGAACTATATTAGAGGAAAGTTGCTACATTTTACTGGAATTAACTTGCTATATTTTACTGGAATTACATCATCTAGGTAGACTGTATAAAGTTAAAATGCATATTGTAATTCTTAGAGGAACTGCTTTAAAAGTAACCCAAAAGTATATTTAAACAATCAACAAAGTAGTAAAATAAGACACTAAAAATATCTGTTAGCATAAAAGGTATAACAAAGGAACAAATATGACATTACATATAGAAAACAAGCAAAAAGCAGATATAGATTCAACAGATTAATAATTACGTTAAACATATGAATGAACTAACCACATTACTCAAAAGGCAGAGATTATTACACTGGAATAAAAAGATCAGAGCATATATATATATATATATATATATATATATATATATTTATATATTCTCCTGTTTACAAGAGAAACTGTTCAGATTCAAAGATACAGATAAATTGAAAGTAAATGAGCTGCAAAAAATATACTACACAAATTTCATAGTTTACAACTTTATGTATCAAAGAGCTGGAATAGCAAGAAAAAAAGAAATACTACTAGAAATAAAAAAGAACATTTCAGGGGCACCTGGGTGGCGCAGTCGTTAAGTGTCTGCCTTCGGCTCAGGGCATGATCCCGGCATTCCGGATCGAGTCCCACATCGGGCTCCTCCTCTGGGAGCCTGCTTCTTCCTCTCCCACTCCCCCAGCTTGTGTTCCCTCTCTCGCTGGCTGTCTCTCTGTCACATAAATAAATAAAATCTTTAAATAAAAAAAGAACGTTTCATAATAACAGAAGGGTCAATACACCAGGAAGATATAATAATTACAAATATGCACATAGAAAGTCCCATATTACATGTAGCAAAAACCAACAAAACTATAAAGAGAAATAGATACTGCACCAATTTCAGCTGGAAATTTCAATATTCCATTCTCAAAAGGATATAACAACGTGGAAAAATCATCACAGATAAAGAAGACTTGAATAACATTATCAACTAATTTGACTTAACTGACATTTATGAAACACTACCTAAAACCAGCAGAGTATTGTTTTTCTTTTAAAGAACATATAGAACATTCTCCAGTATAGACCAAATGCTAGGACATGAAACAAGTTTCAATAAATTTAAAAGAATTAAGAAGCATTCCAAATATGTTCTACTGTAATAATGGAATAAAATTATAAATCAACAGTAGAAAAAACCTAGGGAAATATCTAAATATTTGGAAATTAAATAACACATGGTTCAAAGAAACCATACAGGAAATTAGAAAGTATTTTGAAGTGAATGAAAACAAAAACAATGCGTCACAATACATCAAAATAATGCGCGGGATGTAAATCAAGGCTTAGAGTGGATTTATAGCTTTAATACCTACTTTAGAAAAAAATGAAAAATCTCAAATTAATAATCTAAACTTACTCCTAAGAAACTAGAAAAAAGCCTTAATTTAATATAAAATAAGCAGATGGAGGGAATAATAAAAATCAGAGCAGAAAATGATGAAATAAAAAGGGAAAAACAATAGAAAAACCAATGAAAGAAAAACCTGGTTCTTTAAAAATTACAGCATTCATAACTCTTTAGCTAGACTGGCCAAGAGAGAGAGACAGAGAGGAAGAGAAAGAAAAAAAAAATTACCAAAATCAGTTATGAAAGAAGGGACATTGCTACTGACTCTGCAGAAATTAAAATACAGGGTAATATGACCAACTCTATATCAAGAGAATAACAATTTATGTATTTATGGACAATGTCTTAGAAAGACACAAATCCCCAAACTAACTAAAGAAAAAAGAGATAATCTGACTAAATCTATAACAAGAAATAAAATTAATAATCACAAATTTTTCCACAAAAAAAAAGCTCAGACCCAGGCAGTTTCAATCATGATTTCTATCAAACAGTTTAAGAGAAAATAATATCAACTTTACACAAACACGTTCTAAAAATATAGAAGAGGAAATACTTGTCCACTCATTCTATGACCCAGAAACATTCTAAAAAGCCAGAAAAAGTCACACCAGAAAACTGCAGACTAGTACATCTCATGAACATGAACATATAGAACAACCTATAAGAAAATGCTGGCAATGGGGCGCCTGGGTGGCACAGCGGTTAAGCATCTGCCTTCGGCTCAGGGCATGATCCCGGCGTTACGGGATCGAGCCCCACATCAGGCTCCTCTGCTATGAGCCTGCTTCTTCCTCTCCCACTCCCCCTGCTTGTGTTCCCTCTCTCGCTGGCTGTCTCTATCTCTGTCAAATAAATAAATAAAATCTTTAAAAAAAAAAAAAAGAAAATGCTAGCGAACCAAATCCAGCAACACATTAGTTGACTAGTAGGCACATATAAAGAGACTCAATATTGTAAGTCATTTTGAAAATGTAAATTAAAACCATAAGAGACACTACTACATACCTACTAGAGTAGATATAATCAAAATAACTCAATGTCAAGTGTGGGCAAGTGTATGAAAAAACTAGAAGCCTCATACATTGCTGGTAGAAAACAGTTTAGCAATTTCTGAATAAGTTAAACATAAACATACCATTCTAATCAACAATTCCACTCCCAGATATATACCCAAGAGAAATGAAAGCATATGTCCATGTAAATACATGTGCACGAACGTTCATAGCAACACTATTCACAATAGTCAAAAATTGGAAACATTAAAATGCCCATCATCTGAATATTGGATAAAGAAAATGTGTTATATCTATACAATGAATGCTCTTCAACAATAAAAATAAAAAATCACTGGAATATCTACAATATGAATTATGTCTAAAAATTATGCTAATTGAAAGAATCCAGACACAAGAGTCTACATATTGTATAATTCAACTTATGTGAAATTTCCCTGAAAGACCCTAGGTGAATCTATAGAAACAGAAAGCAGCTTAGTGGTTACCCGAGGACTGACTGCAAGTATGCAGCAAAGAAAAATTTGGTATGGAGAAAATTTTCTTAAACTGGCTTGTGGAGCATTTCTCAGCTTTATAAATTTACTAAATATCATTCATTTGTACACTTATAATGGGTGTTTTTTGTGGCATGTAAATTATACTTCAATAAAGTTGTCTTAAATAAAGCAAGTTGATTTTCCTTCTCCCCAAACCTCTCATTTTTCTTCCTCAATTAGCATATCAATACTTTGGAGTGGTTATAGATGACATACAGTCTATAGTAATCCCACATTGAAATTCATTAAAAGTATCTATGTTTCATTAAGATCACTGTCAGCCACCTTTTGTGTTCTCATGTGCTGAAATGCCTGCTGACCCACAGGCCTTCAGTCGCATGTTAACATTGCTATCTTTGGGGAGCAATATTTTTGTCTATAATTCTCTTACAGATCTTTCCAATGAACATTCCTCAATAAATCATATGAACACAAGTTTTTGTTTTAGACTGCTTTTAGGGAACCTGGCCTCTTAGCCCTGATGCACCAAGCATTGTTCTATATTTTCTGACCCTATTCTGCTGTTAGGTGGGATGCATTTGTAAATTTCCCCACAAAGAGCTCCAGATAGGACGTGACTTTGGGCAATTTCTAACCTGCTACTATTGTACCATGTTGGTGTGGAATAACTGTCTTGATGCTTGCTGCCTTCCCAAGCTTTGTACCAAGCTTCCCTCAAGGAATGGGACAAAGATTCACTCTATCCTCAATTTCAAGAATCCCATGAATGGCAATAGGAGGAAGCAGTGCATTCTAATCTAAACATAGACAATCCTATCTCTAACTCTTGATTATGCTCCAGAAATCTCTTTGTATTGATCTTGGGATCCAAGTTTTCTTCACAAATCTTTGTCTTTACAAGCCAAGTGTATAGCATCATTGTTCTTTGGTTTGGGAAGATTCTTTCTCTATTTGGAGAGTAATAAGCCTGAATTGATGGGAATAGAGGCAGTTTGTGACAACAAAGAAAGTATAGGATTAAAAAACACCTTGATTAATATCAAAATGTTACCCTACTACATACCATATTCATATATATTGTAGATAGTTTATTGTATATAATTTATGTTATGTAATACATTGTAATTATCATTTTTAGTCTTATCCCAGCCTTCATAAAGTATAAAAGTTACAATTTGGTGATATATTGGAAGACCTTCCACTATACTTAGCAAGTTTTTAAATGAATACACGTACTGATTGTTAATTTACCAAGTTGACAATATTCTGAATGGTGTTACATTTTTGCTTCCTAGCAAAATGAAGTTCAATAAATTGTCATTATCACTCTCTTTCTTTTCATACTGCTAAAGTACATTGAGATTATCATATAGAATGTAATGAAAACTGCAGAAGATTTGAAGGCAAATAAAACTTGAGTCCCAATCCTGGCTCTTCTGCTTTTTGCCAATGGCAAAACTTCTATTTTGACTCCTTGAAGTGTTATTTATTAATTAATGAAAAATTATTTACTATTTTTTAATAATAACAAATTCAAACTTATTTTGAAAATTAAATATGATAAATGCATAGGGAAGCCCAATATAAAACATAAAGCACTTTAAACATATTTATGTAATGGGATGAAATTAAATGGATGCATAAAAAGATGCATCAGTGAGATGAATGAGCACCAAATTTCAAGTTTGAAAGGGTGAGAGACAGAGAACAGGGAGAGCATGAAAGACAAAAAGGAGAGACAAAAAGATAGATGGAAAGAAACATAAAAGGAGGAGACTAAGAGACAGAGAAAGAGTTTTATTCTCCCAGTTTTATTTCAAAAGAGGAGAAAGGGGCAAAAAAGAAGGTGATGTCAAGAGAAAGCTTTTCCTTTTTCCATCTTCTTTTAATTATTTCACATTCTCTGGATGAGCTGAGCTGTCAGAGAAATTGAGAGCACAAATGAACAAAATCAGAGAGACTGGAAGCTGAGCATGAAATAAAGGGCCTGAGAGAGGTTGAATGTGTGATGGTTAATTTTATGTGTCAACTTGACTGGGCCACAGGGAGCTGAAATACTTGCCAAGATATTTGGTCAAGATATTTGGGTATGTCTGTAAGGAAGTTTGGGGATGAGATTAACATTCGAATTAATACAGTGAGTACAGCAGATTGCTCTCCCCCATGCAGGTGGACTTCACTCAATCAGTTGAAGTCTTGAATAGGGCCAAAAGGCAGACTAAAAAGGAAGTTCTCTCGACTGACTACTTGAGCTCCAAAATTGACTTTCCTAGAACTTCCAGCTTTCTAACCGCAGGTCTCAGGACTTTTCAGCCTCCATAGTCAGATGAGCCAATTCCTTACGACAAGCAAACAAACAAACAAATAAATAAATTCTGGTTGTCTGGAGAAACTTGACAAACACAGTAACACAGATAATGAAGAATACAGGTGCTAACAGTTACACAGTAGGTATGTATGGAGGGCCACAAGGTATAGCAAAGGGAATGGACATGTTTGAGTCCTCCCTCTGTTCTTTGCCAACTGCTGGGAGCACCTATTGCCAAGATGTGATCTTGGCAATAACACTTGGGAAGACTGGAGAAAAGAAGTCAGGCGAGGCCATAGACACATCAACCTACCTATGCAGCTTTAACTTCCTTGTAGGCAAAACAGCAGCCAGCTGGGAGAAGTGGAAATGATGTGTGTGAAGGGCCTAGCACATATTAGGTACTAAATGAATCATGCCTCCATTTATCTCAGTGTGCAGAAAAGAAAACCTTCTCTACCATGCCAGCCAAAATAAACGAAATGAGATACTCTGGGAAAAAATGGTGATTTTAACAGTTTTCAGCTTCCATATCCATCTGTAGGCATAATCATTTTTGCACTTTTATTGTTGTTACTAAACTTTACATTTTCTTGTCTAAGAGGGCCTGCAAAGGCTGAGAATGAAGGAACACGAGGCTGTCCAAAATAATGGTAGCTTCTAGTAAGTGCAACAGAATCCTGCCAAGCAGTGTGAGAAATTCCTAAAATAATAGTCTACATTCCCACTACTGTGGAAATGGAAATATTTATTATTGTCATTATCACCACTATTATCATTAATGCTATTTACCGAATCTCCTGCAGGACCAATTAATCCCTAAGGGGATGAGGTGGTGTGAGTTTCATGTCTGTATGGTTCCACTTGGAGGAGTCCTGAGCACTTTCAGCTTTAATCTCGTCTAAACTGACCTCACAGCCTCTCACAACTTGCCTGGCTGTCTTGTCTTGAAAGCTATGAAATCATTGGCTCAGTTTCCCAAGCTCAAAACCTTAGCCTCATCATGCACTCATCCATCTCTGTCTCTTCCCTGTCTTCTCAGATAGTCAATACCCTGCCCTTGTCCATCACACCTGCTGAGTCTTCTAAATCCCTTCTCTCTGCTCCCTGCCAGCTGAGTCCATCTATTTCAAGGCCTGAATTAAGAAAAAGCAGGAGGACATCTCAGGTTAAGGATTCTTGTCCCAAAGAGTGCTGTTTTAAAATTTTAGAAACTTGAAAGTCAGCCCATAATATGACTTTGGGATACTCAAATGACACGGAACTCCCTTTACTTTAGGGTGAATTTGCCATATCCTCAATTACATTTTTTTTTTCTTGTAAGGGAACTAGTCAGTCTTTCCACCATACCCCCTTGACTTTGCATTTTTCTTTTTTTCAACAGCCATTATATTCCACTTTAAATATTTATACTGGTCATTGCTCTGTACACTCTAAAAGACAACCATTATTTCTTATTCCTTCATGAGCCTGTTTGAACACCTAGAACCTTGTATAAACCATAACAATATCTATTATAAATAGCAACTGAAATTTTTGCCTTAGACAAAAGTAATATTTGTGAGAGAAATGGCAATGCAATAGCTCTTGGGTCAAGAAAATATATAAATATGCCATTACTCAAAGATCTGGGATTGAAGGCAGTCTTGGAAGATAGTCCCAGAAGACAAGCAGAGAAAATGCTTGCCAGAGTACTCCTGAGGTCACCTAATCTGAAAAATGACAGGGATGATATTTTCCTCAAACACATCAGGAAACAGGAATAACTATAATTATTATAAGAGATTCTACCTCTATAGACACCTTTAAGAGTCTCAGTTTACCGAAAGGGAAAGAGAGAAATTATCTCCTCTCCTTACAGTGTGTTTCAGAAGTTTGGAGGGAAACTGAAGCAGGTGCTGTAGGCATCAAGCCCACATGTGGCAGCCCTCACACTATGGCCCACACTGACTGGACTTGCAGCTACCAGCACCTGCATTTCTGTGCCTGAGGGCCTTCTCAAGCTGACAAAACTTGCTTTGCCCACCTGTGCTGCATTCTGGATCGGTTTGTGTATTAACTTCCCTTGGGAATAAACTTCAAGCAGTTAATGAAAGGAATCGGTGTATAAATACCCCAGCAATCTTATCTCTCAGAGAGGCCAACCCTGAGGTGTATGTTCTGTGCTTGTTTTCAGGGTTTCCCCAGCAGGTTTGAGCTCTGGTGGACCACAGTGTAGGAGCCTTGGGAACGCACACTTCCTGGGGTGCTTTTCTTTGCTGTCTCACTTCCCCCTTCTCCTACCACTGCTTTCTTCTCTTCCCAGATAAATTACTTGTACTTTACTCTGTATCTTAAGATCCATTTCTGAGAGACACCAAACCAAGACTCTAACCGTCCTTTCCACCAAAATAAGAACTGTTGAACACATCAGAGATAGTGAAAATCCAGGATAAATTAATCATTGAATTCAATTCAGCAATTACTGAGCACATACTGTATCAGGAACTGTGCAAACAGGAATAACACATAAACTCTGATCTGAAAGAGATCACTCATTTCAAAATAGACAATTACTGAATTTTTTTTTAAAGTACAGTAACCAGTATATCTAGAAATAGATATCACATCCAAAACAGAGAGCATCTAAACCTGGTCAGTGTGGGGGTGTGGAGTAATGGAAGGGTTACCGAAAGAAGAAGCACTTGATCTGGTTTTCCTAGATAGAAGTAGAAAGGGGAATATCAGACAAAGGGAACATAATGCACAGAACAGCATGGTACAGTCTTCCCCATCATAAGGATTTTGGGAAGACCTCAGAGAGGCTGGATGAAAGAGTGGTTAAGAGCATGACCATTGAAACCAGACTGCCTCGGTTCAAGTCCTACCTTTTCTACTTATCGTTCATGAGACCTTGGGCAAAACAATTAATCTCTCTATGACTCAATTTGTTCATCTGTAAAGTGAAGTTTCCTACCTCTCATTTCTTTTCGTTGTTTCTGTTGTCATTTAAAAAATGTAATATAAGGAAAAGCTTTAGAATAATAACCAGTATATAAAAAGTACTGAATAAATGATAATTGTGATCTAATATCATGACTGGTTAACTCACCAGGAAAAGAAGAAGAGATAAAGCTGAGAAAAATGACAGGAGAAAACCATGCTGGGTCTTATAGTCCAAGGGCAGCAACTCTTTCTTCCTCCTTGAGGTCAAAGGTGAACAAACTATGCGTGACTCACTGGCCAAATCCAACCTAGCAAGTTTTTGTAATTAAAGTTGTATTGGAACATAGCTGCACTCAATTCGTGCCTTGTCTATGACTATTTTTATGCTACAAGGGGACAGTTGAGTTGTTGCAACATAGCCTATGGCCTACACAGTCAACAATATGGTAGTCACCCCTTATCCGAGAAGAAGATGTTCGAAGACCCCCAGTGGATGTCTGAAATTACAGATAGTACTGAACCCTATAAAAACAATGCTTTTTCCTATCCATACATACCTATGATAAAGTTTAATATATAAATCAGGCACAGTAAGAGATTAGCCACAATAACCAATAATAAAAGAACAATTATAAAAATATACTGTAATAAAAGTTATATGAATGTGGTCTCTCTCAAAATACCTTATTGTACTGTACTCACTCTTTTTCTTGTGATGATGTAAGATGATAAAATGTCTACAAGATAAGATGAAGTGAGGTGAATGACATAGACATTGTAACATAGCATTAAGCTTCTATTGACTTTCTAGAGATCTGTTGGGAGAATCTTCTGCTTTTGGACAGTGGTTGACCATGAGTAGCTAAAACCACAGAAAGTAAAACAGCAGATAAGGGGAGACTCTTGTATTTACTATGGCTTTTTACAAAACAAACAAACAAAAAAACAAAACTACCACCTCCAGCTATAGTTGAAAGGAAATGACATACAGAGTAAAGGGTAAGTAGTATAGAGCAAAAATCTGCAGGCAGAGTTAGGTGGCCATTCCACAGGTCAAGATTAAAGTTGATGAGGCTAATAAAGCCAAATTTCATAGTGTCAAAGAAGGAAGGGTTTGGTATATAGGTGAAAGAGGCATATATTAGGAGTTGATAAAGAAAGAGTAGAATAAATGTCACAAACTTGCAGGCTATAGGGCATGTTTAACCTATAAATAAGTTTTATTTATTCCATGGTGTTCATACATTTTAAATTTGTTGTCAATATTTAAAATATAAATATTTCGCTAATAAAACCTGAATATCTGGCTTCTTTGGAAAAATTTGAAGATCTGGCAAAAGTGTACTTACAGACCTGAAAGGCAGAACTGTCTTTAGCTCCAAAGCAGCTGCCGTATTTACATGAGGCATTTGCTTTCTAATGCATCACATCCTCCACTATGTTCTACTGTATTACAACTGGGTCAGCTTCATTCATACTATAAGCATGTTGAGTCTGAGACCTCTAAGATTTAAGAGTGCTACATCCTACCACTTATGGGCACAGGGCATGGAGTATGGGAGAAGGAGCAGTTTTTTCTCAAAACAGCTGTAGTAGAATCAGTGGCCGTGCAGGACAGCCAGATTCTGGTAAGAACGAAGAAGAGGAGAGTACTGAATGAAGAAGTTGAGGTATAAAATCAGTTTATTTATGAAAGAATAGAGGTTTACAATGGCAGAAGAGAAAAATGTTTAGGAGCAATTGCATGGAAAGTCAAGGGGGAACAGACCCCCAGCAGGGTCAAGATAACTGAATAGTTAGATTGGTAGTCAGAAACATTGAACTTTGGTTGATTCATGAAGTTGACTGGGATGAAAGCCATAGAAGAAACTGATTGGCCTCAAAGTCCCCACCTTTCTTGTAAAATTGCTGTGGTGTTAGAACCAGTTGTGGGTAGATTTGAGTTGGTGCTGTTAAATTTTGTCTTACGGCTCCTGTGTGCTACAGTATCCAACTCTTGGTTTCCACTTAGGTCGTGATCTCAGAGTCCTGAGGTTGAGCCCCACATCAGGCTCCATGCTTAGCGGGGAGTCTGTTTAAGTTTCTCTCTCACTCTCCCTCTGATCCTCTCCCTCTAAAATAAAATAAACAAATCTTTAAAAAAAAATTTTGTCTTCAAAGATGCTGCCTACAAATGTCCAAGTTGTTTGGAACTGCCCTTAGGGTAAGTTAGGGCCAAGGTGAGGTCTCTGTCAGGGAAGCCCCAAGGAGAAGTACTGAACTGATTCCGTTACACATGTCTGTTTTTGCTTCAAACTCTAAGATCAAGATATTTCTAATATCTTTAGAACTGGAAGAGGAAAAAGTCAACTAAAACCACAAGTACCTTAGAAGGAAGCCTCCATCTCAGGACTCTTATGTTTCTTAAAGAATAGACAATCCCTTCTTTTCACCGAGCCCCTTGCGAACACTGACCTCTTGATGGCCTTTGTGTATGGGAAAGCATTGCCCCGAAGTACCTGGAGATGTGGGTCATCTCATCCCACATCCTGGCCCTCCATGTGTCTTCCTCTATTTTTCTCTTATTTTTCCCTCCATTTTCTCTCCTTTTTCTCTAAGGAGTTACTTATCTATTTTAAAAAAAAGAAAAAATATAGTGAGCAGCAAAATATCATTAAAACCCTCAGCCTTCTCAATATCTGTTATCACCTTTTTCACTGTAACAGAAAGAAACATATTCTTGGTCTTGTGTAATGTAATATTCACTCCCTCGTATTCTTCAGTGCTTGTCCTAGAAAATCCTATAAAGTCTTCTTTTATTCCATTAGCTGTTAGGAATAGCCATGAGCTAATGCCACCTGTCAGCCACATCCACCCAGACACCACAGTAGAGGAACCCACCTTAAAGAGGAAAAAAGGGCCAAGGTCCTAAGCTACTTACTAAGCAATAGCTGTACACTCCATGCTTGAGATGAAAGATATTTTCATATCTACATTCTCAGCAGAAGATGATTCTTTATTCAAAATGGAATATTTTACATTTCAGAGATGAAACTGCATGAGGCGTAGACACAGTTTCCAACAGTGATGAATTTAAATAAATAAATAAATTTCTTCTTAAATAAATAAATAAATTCACTTAAATTTCTTCTCCAAGGAATTATCAGTGGGGTAGGGAATAGAGAGAGAACAGGCAGGATTCCAAGAAATGGTTATAAATAGATAAGAAAAGTAAAACAATAGGAACCCACATTCAATGAAGAGAAAGATTATAAAATATTGCATATAGTGGTCTTTCTCTTCTATACTAAGATTCATTCTGGTCTCTGCCCTGGGAGAAAAGTCTACTTGGATATAGATAAGTAAGAATTATGGAGGACTTTCCAGAAGTTAATGCACACAGCTCTCTTCAGTGTTTTATAAAGTTGATTTCCCACAAAGTTTTAAGAAAGGAGGAAGGAAAAGATGAGACAGGAAATACGAGTCCCTAATGACTTCTCTTTTGACCCACAAATACAAGTGGAGGATGAGAAAACACAAAGGACTGCTCAAAGTTAAATGATCCTAGCTCAAACTTCTGCTAGAATTAGAAGTTCTTTACTTAATGGGAAAAAAAGGAAAACTGTGGGTTTATATTTAGTCTTCTTAAAGCCGAAAGAGCCTAGGAATAGGGAGTTTATTTTTTCTTCCCCTTTTTCTTTCTTCTTTGTTTTCTGAAATGATGACTGAGATCTATAATTTTTATTATAATAATATATATGTCCTCCTTACCCTCGTTGGGATATAGAAAAAATACCCCACTGGAATTGGTTGATCCAATTCTTCCCTTCTTTAGGAGTTTAAGGAAAGAAGTCTTCCTTACGATACAAAATTTGCTTCCTATGTCTTATAAGTCAAATTAAAATTGCATATTATGTGTGTTATTGTCCTCTTAAATATGAGAAATCCAAGAAATTAAAACAGCCACTTATTTTCTCCACTAGACACAGAGGTCAAGATCCAATGGTATGTCACAATCTGTTTTGAGCTCTGTTGCAAGTAATTTGTTACTATTAATAGTTCAAAGTTTGCAAATGATTTACTTTTGTTTGTAAGTTAGAGAGAAGTCAAGGTTATCCTGAAATAACTCTCACTCAGCTGCATTCTGATATCCCTCTCTGAGTGGGAGGGAAGGGGAGGCTTTATAACTAGGATGCCAGTGAGTGAATGTCACCCACTGTTTGTTTTCAGAGGTAAAAAGGTTGAAACCACTTCATCAGACTGAGGGCAGACAGCAAAATACTCTGTAGATATTGAAAGCAAGGTGCCATGTGAAAGTTAAACTAGAAAATCAATGCAGGATGGATGTGATCAGAGACAAGTAAAGCCATTAGGAATAAGGTGTGCAGGGCCATGCACTGGAGAAATTCTAGGCATCTCTCTTGGGATGAGTGCATCAGGCCCAAAGCCAGTAAATATTTGAAAGGCTCAATGTTCCTTGGTCTGAATGTCATACTCAGAAGGCTGAGTCTTACTTCGTATTCTACGTTTTTTTTTCTTTATTCAAAGAATGTGAGTATCCAAGACCTTGACATTTATATTTTATTATAAATTTAAAAATTAGCATTCTGGTGTTAACAACAAAATGAAATGTAAGTGACACTGTTTTGTTTCAGATCCTGTGCTAGGCACTAGGCTTACAGAGACAGAGTCCTTAGGAAAGAATCTTCTTCTTAAGGAATTTCCCTTGTGAAATAATTAATGTGAGTTTGTTCCTGAAAGGTTAATATACTCCCTCTATGTGCTCAGAAGATTATATTTATGAGCCTACGCCATGGAGGAACAGAATGGATGGTGGTGAATTTATCAGATGAAATAGCATCTTATGAAACCTCATGAGGGCCAAACACGGATCTCAACTTAAAATAATCCTACATCATAATTCTCTTTGTATGTATATAAAGATTTAGTCATCATGGAAAGTCCTTGTCACTGAGCTAAAACTCAGACAATCCAAGTCCACTCCTTATTAGCTTTGATGAGTGTAAATAAGTTAACATCTTTGAGATTTAGTTTTCTTACCTACAAAATAAGGCTAATCATCCTTCCTATTATTCCACACAGACGTCATGAGAATGGGACAGGAAGTCAGAAGCAGGGAACCACTCTCTTTTCATGACAGCGGTGTGCCAGGCACGGTGCTAGGCGGTTTCCCCTTGTCTTCTCTGTTACCCTTCACGGCAAACCTCACTTTAGGCATCATTACCTTAAAAGTTGACTTTCTCTCTGCCACATCATGTGCTGGCAGAGCTAAGATTTGAAGACCTATCTGTCTCCCTGCAGGGTTTGTGCTCTCCCTCATCCTGCCTGTATAACACTCGAGGCAAGTCTGTGAAGCCACTTTGAGCCCTAGAAGCGATTCTACCATTACCATCCAAGTCTGTGTACTGAGAATGAAGGTGTCCCCTAACTCACTTTCTCTGTTCCTTTGCTCATGGCAGTTTGTCTACTAGGAAGCTTCCTTTCTTTTTTTCGTGTGACTAATTCTTACCCAATCCTCAAAGTTGACTATACTTCTCTAGGCAACAGTGATCTTTCCTTCCTACAAAATCTGATATAGCTATACTATTTCACCATTTCATACATTTAATATGTAGTATTTTAACTGTTATTTCATATGTGTCTTATTTCCACAGCTAGACTGTAATTCCCTTTGACTAGAAGAATGCCTTGCAACTTGTCAAGTGCCATGCCATTTTGGGACCATGCTATTAAAAACATAGGTTTTCAAATACATTAGATATCAATATATTAAAACAAATTATAAGACAAAGACTGAAAAGATGCTAACTAAAATAGGAAGTCTAATGTNTTTTTTTTTTTTTTTTTTTTTTTTTTTTTTTTTTTTTTTTTTTTTTTTTTTTTTTTTTTTTTTAGAGAGAGCAAGTGCAAGTGGGCTCCGGAGAAGCAGGAGAGGGAGTGCAGAAATCTTAAGCAGGCTCTGTGCCTAGCATGGAGCCCAATATGGGGCTCAGTCTCATAACCCTGAGATCATGACCTGAGCCAAAATCAAGAGTCAGATGCTTAACTGACTGAGCCACCCATGTGCCCCAGTTTAATGTATTTTTAAAAGCAATTTAAACGTTCAACCTGCCTTTGTTCCAAGAAAAGACACATTCATTTTTACAATATTTTTCTCATGTTTAAAATGATGGAACATGAAGAAAATAAAAACTATGGCATTGCCTGAATAGAACCACTGTTATTATTTTTGTGTATCTCCCTACTTTTTTCTATTATGGCTATATTTATAAAACTTGAATTTAAAAAATAGAGTTGACTGACAAGAAATTTTATTTTGTTATATTTTTTTACTTATAATCTACAGATAATATATTCCGTATTATTATATAGCTTCTCATTGCATCATGTTAATATGAAAATGCACCATGCATTTATTAGTTTCATGTTTATTAATTAGTTTTATATTTATTTTTGTCAGTTCATTGACCGAGCTCTTTCCCTGGTTTTCCATTTCCCCTTACCACAGCAACAATTACCAGATTATTATATTCCCTTCCAGAGTTAGTCTGTGGATAAAGAAAATAGCTATAGAAGTCTGTGTAACCACTGGAGAAAAAAAAGCAACAACAAAAACCAGTAATGGAGTCATACCCCCCTATACTGTTCCTTGCCTTGCCTTTTCATTCAATAATGTATTTGGGATAATTTTCCATATCAGTACATGTCCACATTCTTCTAAATGGCTGCATAGTATTCCATTGTATGGATATAGCATGATTTATGTATCAAGCCCTTATCTACTAAATGGAATATTTCTTTCACTTACATGATTGGCTACATATCTATGCTTTCTTTATTCCAAATAATCCCTCATATCATCCTTTCTATCAAGCCTCACTCCCTTTTCCCCCCAGAGGTTACTTCTGGAACCCTTCATTCCTGGATTTCTGTCTGAATTGATAGTTCTCTATGCCATGTGCAAAGCTGTCACATGGGTACTTTCTCCTGAAGTTAACTCTTCCATAGATACTGTAATTCACTCTTCCTTAGTTAACTCCTCCATTTTGCTGTAGCACCTTCTCCAATAGCTACCTAAGAAAGTACGTTTGGATCATTAGATGCCTACGGTGTTTATTTTGCCTTTATATTTATTTTGGTTGAATATAGAATTCCATACAGAGAATATCTTTGGCCCAACTTTTGAAGGTTTGGATGGAACTTCTGTGACTTCTAGCATCCAGAGTAGTTATTGGGAAGGTCAGGGCCCTTCAGAAACTAGTATACTGACCTCTTTCCCCTCTTGGTTAAGTCTGTAAATGTACTTTTACTATTTTCTATTTTCCAAAGTTGTGTTGCAATTATTTTCCAATGACATCCCATATTCTATTTTCTTTGATAGAGTTCATTCATTATTCCCAGTGGAACCTGGGGGGAAAAGAGACCATAAATAAATATATCAACGCACCATCTCTGTCCCTAAAGCCCAGTATTTATTGTGCTTCTATTGACTATCTAAGAAGTTTCTAGTTCTTCAGTTTTATAAACACTTGGACATCTTCATGGCTAAGTAGAAATCATAATTATTTCTTAGGTTATACTAAATTTCAAATTCTCAGATAAAAGTGTTTACAAATTTTCTAATGCATTTGGTAAACATGTCCAAGTATATTTATTTCCCATTTCTGCATCACAACTTACTACAAACTGAGCAGCTATCCCAGTTTCCAGCATTCAGGAGTCTGAATATGGCTTAACTGGGTCCTCTGCTCAGGACCCCACAAGGCTGCAATTCAGGTGGTGCTCAGGGCGTCATTCCCATCTGAGGCTCAGGATCCTCTTCCAAACTGACATGATTGGCAGAATTCATTTCCTTGCAGCTATAGAACTCATGGTAACTTATTTCTCCAAGGCCAAGAGGAAATGGGATATCTGATCTCAGGGAAGACCTAAGCCTTCTTTTATACTAATTAAAGACCTTGATTCCATCTTTAAAATCTCTTCACCTGGCCATATAATGTAACAGAGTCATGAAAATGACTGCTCTCATATTCATAGTTCCCTCCCATGCTGAAGAGAGGGAGATTATATAAGACATGAATACCTGGCAGGAAAGGCAGAGAGGAAGGGGTTGGACCTTATGGTTCATCTCAGAATTTGCCTAACACACCAAGTTACCCTAAGAAAAAGCTTTGTATTACTATATTCCAGTCTCAAAATTGTTTTAATTAACTACATAAAAATTCAGACAAGTGCAAGAACTATTTACTCCCAGTACATTTATTCTGATTTTTCTGCCTTTCTATTTATGTTTTCATTACCCACGCCACAAAATTTTGACAAACCTCTATCCATTGCTTTCCTTCTATCTGCCATGACTTTTCAATGACCCTATTTAATTCTTTTTCTTTTTTTTTTTTTTAAAGATTTTATTTATTTATTCAACAGAGATAGAGACAGCCATCGAGAGAGGGAACACAAGCAGGGGGAGTGGGAGAGGAAGAAGCAGGCTCATAGCGGAAGAGCCTGATGTGGGGCTCGATCCCATAACGCCGGGATCACGCCCTGAGCCGAAGGCAGACGCTTAACCGCTGTGCCACCCAGGCGCCCCGACCCTATTTAATTCTTAAATAAGGTCCTGTTCATTCTTCAAAAAGTAAAGGAAAACAGTGGAATTGTGTCTAGACTTTTACCAAAAACGTAATTAGACATTAGTATTTTTCCAGGAATACTGCTCGTCCATGAATATTGAGAAAGAATAAGAAAGTCAACCAAGGTCCTTGGTTTTGAGGTGCATCCAGCCCATGATGAACAGTGAGTGACAAGTATGACAAGTATTCCGATTAAAATAAAAAAATCCCTGGGGAAAAAAACTTATTTCTTTATGTGTTTGTTTTTAGAGAGGAGAGGGAGGCAGAGGGAGTGGGAGAGAGAGAATCTCAAGCAGGCTCCACATTCAGCCCAGGGACTGCGGCAAGGCTCCATCTCACAACCTTGAAATCATGACCTGAGCAGAAATCAGAGTCTGACAACTAACTAACTGGGCCACCCTGAGGCACCCTGAGAAAAGAACTTTTTAAACATGAAACCAGTAGAAGCTCAGAAAGGGAAAAAATGATGACCTTCACTGCATAAAAGGTAAGCCCTTCCATTTTCAAAATAAAAACATGTCAATAAAAACAGTTGGAAAGATTGTATGTAAAAAATATAATGCATAGGATATAGAGATATAAAAACATACACACTTAACAAATAAATAAATAAATAAAACATACACACTTAACAAATGAATAAATAATTAAAAACATAAAAACATGAATAGGAAAATCTTTACTGGATATGGATCCAAGATTTAGGGAAAAATACAAATAATAAATACTTGAGAAGCTATTCTTCTTCACTTCTAATTAAAGAAATACAGAGAAAGATAATATTTTCATTTTTTTAAATAGACAATTTTACAAAATATTATCACCAAGTTCTGGCAAGGGTGTGACAAACTAGTCTCTACTACATATCATGTGGAAGAATAAATTGAGCCACCTTTTTTGAAAGGAATTTGTTAATATTAAGCAGAATGAAAGATCTTCATACTTTGATCCTGTAATTCCACAAATGAAATAAAATTGGAAGGAATTGAAGATTTCAACAAGAAAGGAATCTTTTAGTAAACAATATAGTCAATATTTCTAAAAGCCATATCTTTAAAATTATTTTAATGATATGGGAAAACAAATATATGCACATGTTAAATTAAAGAAGTCCACAAATTGATCCCTTCTAGGTAAACAATGTAGATGGAAAAAAAATTGAAAATAAATACACTAAAACTTTTGGCCATTATTATCTCAAATGCAGTTATGTTATCTTTATTTTCTTATTGTAAACATTCTATGTTAACAAAAAATTCTTAATAACAGATCCATAAAATTACAAAGTTGATAAACATATTAGAAAAAGTCAATGTCTTTTACATCTACGAGTAAAAGATCTGGTCAGAATTAAAGCCCTGAGTCTTCAGGCACATTATTGGAAAGCAGCAAGTAAGTGTGATATCCACTTCCAGTGTGAAGACATGGTATTGAGGACAGCAAAGGGGACGTGAACTATAGTGCCACGTTGATCAGAGAACTACCAACAATGTGGACCACGTGGATGAAAATCAAAAGCTAGAGAGACCAGCCCACCTGGAGCGGCACTTGTTGGCACAATCTGTTTAATTCTAGCAGATCCCATTGTCTTCACCATATCAGTCAAACCCTCATCTTAACCATTGTTCTAATTTGCAGGCTTGTGGATTAAAAACAATATACACAGTTATTTTTGTTGACTTTTTAAATAAAAATTTAAAAAGTGAAATAAACTGGAGTAGACTATCTACAGAGAAAGTCTGAGATCATTTATACGAACATTTATTTTCTCCAAAATTTTTATAAGAATTATGTCAACAAAATTTTCCAAAATTTCTTTGAATTTTGATGATTAACATATATATTTAAGGATATGACAAGTTATGATGAAGTTGCCAACAATTTGTTCTGAGTCTTCATAAAAGATTAACTAAAGAAAGAGAAAATAAGCTTAAATCACAGTTAAGAGAGAGATTTTTCTTTTTCTTTTGGAAGGGAGGAGCATAAATTTAAAGCTCATGATTAAATTATTGCAACCAATTGCTTACAAGTTTATCATCTTGCCACTCTCGGAGATCCTCAAAGTGGTACATTCCACAGTCTGACTTGCTTTATTTAGGCTTGTACCTGAAGCCTGAAGTGACTGTCTAGAAACAGAGGAAAGATAGAATGACCTGTTCCTCTCCCATAAAATTCCTATGTTAATAGACTGTAGGACATTGTGTAAGAGAGAGATAAATAAATAACATGCTATATTTTAGTCTCGAAAAACAGTTAATAAATATTGCATTAGAGAGAGGCCAGATACATATTGGACCGTTTGCCTTTAATTTTATGTCACATCTCCAAACAATCAACCACAATGGATGGACCATACCTGAAGAGGACACTGGGAAAATAGATGTGAGGCTTGCGGGTGGGCCTTGCAATTGTTAAAGCATTAGTGAATGGGATCTCTTTCCTAGAGGAGAAATGCAATTTTGTCAGGAGAAAGAGGGAACTGTTTTCTTTTTTTATGAAGCAGAATTCCATTCTAATTCTCTGAGCCTTTTACTTAACTGTTGTAGCATGTGTTTTAAATTACATTGTATGCATGTGTTCCCCATAAAATTAGCCATCCTGACCCATTGTTCCACAGTCCTTCCTTTCATCACATTTTAGAGGCCTGTGTTCCATATTAGCAAATAACCCTTAGGGAAAATTATGCATTTTCCGTACACCAGCTTTGTTACATATTTGATAACACTCATTGTATATGTAGGGATACGGGTCGATATATAAAAATTTTTAAGTAATAAAACAAGTGCCCAATTGTTTCCTCGTGGCAAACAAACTAGGAAGTCAGAATGAATATATCTAGCATCAATATCAAAACAGAATTAACAGCTCCACTTTTAACCCATATGTTCTTGAATATGTAACTCCATCAGTATGTTAACTAGGGTGAAGGCATATTGCCAAGTTTAGAACCCACTCAAATTCCTTGGGTTCTGAGTTTAAAATGAAATTTGAAACTTTCCAGGTTCAAGGTCCTTTTTGGTGCTGTAAAAATGTGACTTCCTGGTTGAAAAAACTGAAATTTTTTGGACACCAGCTTGCTCACACAAAACAATATGATAAGTGTGAATGAATCAGTAACATATGGTTACATTTTCTTTTTAAAAATCTATGATTTTTTTTAAAACATTCTAAATAGAAAATTCATGGTAAAAACATGCATTGGATTTAGTCAACTCTAAATCATTTTAAAAATATTTTTAAGGCATTTTTCTCTCAATGGATATGTGGCAGAATTTCCAGCCCATAATGTTAGTGTAACGGCACTCTTTTCCCCAAACCTCCCCCAAGACCCTCAAATTAATGCACAAGAGGAAACAGTGCTGCTAAGTACTCCTATCTCCTGCTCTTTTTCTCTCCTACTTCCTTGAGTGTGTCCTGAAAAACTTTATGTATCATTTCTGCAATGGCACCGATGTTTTTAAATTAAATTGTGCTTCAAAGTGCTCTAAATGTAAAGCTCTAGGGAATAACGGCAAAGGCTATACATTAACGATGAAAAGGAATACATTTGTTTGTAATTCAGAATAGACATCCCAAAGATGAGAAGTGTTTCCTTGTCCTCGATCTACAATCCATCAATCCATTCATCAAAATTAACTACTACACGGGTATTCTCTCAAAATGACTCCGGAGTACCCAGGAGTGGTAAATAAAAATACAAGGAAATAATTGAACTTTGTAACATCTCAAATCTCAAAATTTGGTGTATGTGTGTGTAAAATAATATTTTCTGTATTTTTCTTCCTTTAAAATGCTTTCTGTCATCAAGTACCTAGAATTACACTTGGACACTAGGAAAGTTTCTAGGCTGTAGTCAACCCTATATGCAAGCTCACTTAATTATCTGCCTAAATTGTTTCTGAAAACAAGATTATATTATCCCTATGAGCTTATGACTGCAATTCTGTTCAGTTTTCTAGAATTCTACATGTTCATTTCTCTGAATACTGCATGTTTTCTGAATTTGGTCAGGGCACTTTGCCAACTGCACATTTTGAGAGTTGTGCTGACTTACCCACTGAGCTCAAACTTTGCAGAGGTCTGAGCTAGGTTTGGACTACCTATCAGAATTTATTACTTAATGGATTTCTAATGTCGCAGTACTAAAAACAATATTCTGTTTCTTCTAAACACTAATTACCTTAGTATAGATGTGGCAGACCACTTACTTATTTTAGTTTTCATTCAAATAATATACACAATCATATAGGCATTGTATATGGAATATTTACTATCATAGTGTGTAATATCCAACTAGATTATTTATAGAGCAAAAAAAAGAAGGAAATTATTTAATAAACCAAGAAGACTGTAAGTACTTATATTTTATGTGATAGTACAAATTCTGTAATACTGCATTACATTTATCTATATAAAACTTAGCTCTAAAGCCACAGTCACAATTCCCTAAACTGTGGCAGATTAATCCATGAAGGTTGTCTCCCAAATCTCTAATTATAATTAATGAATCTAATTACTGTGATGACTTGAGTATTTTGCTTTTGTCTCATAATGTACTGTGTCTATTTTCTGCTTTCCCTGAAAAGAACATCACCCTAAAATTTTCAAGAATGGTGAAAATTTCCTTAAAAAAATGGAAATTCAACTGTAGTAATGTTGAGTGTAGTTATTCAACACTTTGCAAAGTTTTTTGGGTATCCATAAAGGATCAGATACCTTCCAACATTCTGGAGGTTTTTCAATAGCTTAAGAAATTTTATGCCATACTTGTTGAGAAAAACCATTATGCTATGACTATGATATTAGCCAGTCAGTTTTCAACTTTGTCTTCTTTAGATTTTATTTACTTTTAACATCATATTACATGGAAGACATATTTTAACATCCTCCTCCTAAATAAAATTTTATTTATGTAAAAAGGGAAACAGTATAAAGCACCATCCCTATGTTATAATTACTTGCTAAGTTCTATATACATTTTTAAAAGCTAGAAGAAGTGGTATCTTAATAGATGGATTTGGGAAATTTTATTTCTATTGATCAATTCTTAATCAAGAATAAAGTATCACTCGAACTGAAAATGAGAAGTACATCTTCAGAATGTCTTATTCCATTACCAATCAAGTTAAGAATGACTCTTATATTTTACCCTGGCAAGTTTGGGTTCCATGTAATTGTGAATAATCAAAGTGACTGAAATAATAAAACATTTACAAATGATGAGTATTTCTAATTAACAAGGTTATATTAGCAAACATTCATATGCCTAGATTCATGAATCAACAAATAACAACAACGTTAGTGTCACTTCCTATGTTTAATGACTTTTTTCCTTTTTCAGCATCCTCCCACTCAGGAAGAAAATAGTCATAAAGTAATTGCTGAAAGTGATGCTCCTTTTTTTTTTTTTTTTCAAAGAGAAGAAGCAGGCCCCGTTGAGAAATGTACCTACAGAGTGTAATACCGGCCATTCAGCTTACTCATTTAAATTATTGAACACAGAAACCTAAGGATTAGAGATAGATGCCAGAAAAAGTGAAAGAAAGACCAAACCTTCTAAAAATGTGTGGGAGATGGAAATATTGTAAAGAACATCCCTAGTCTAGACACATAGAATTAGAGAGCCTTTCATTTGAAAGAAACCTCCATTACACATGTAGTTGTCTCACTATTATCAAATTTCTGTCAGATAGCTATGAGCTCCAGTTTACACCGTTTTGATAATTGGGAATCCATTGCTTCACAAGGGCAGCTGAATTCATTTTTTAAAGAGCTCTAGCTATTTTAAACCTGTTATTTTATCTGTCTCACTAAAAATTCTACTTCTGGATCTCAGTTCTTTCCTCTAAAGTTAAACAGAAATCCACGCTATACATCATCCCTTCATGTATATAGGGATAATCACCATGTCTACTGTCTTCACTTCCTCACTTCTACAAGGGAAATGTCCTCAGTTCATACAAATATTCCTCAGAGGGCTTGGCCTTCAACCTATTCAATCATCTTGATGGCACTTTTGCCATTATCCTCTGGGAGGCAATACTCCTCCTGTGATTTAGCAAGAATGAGTTCAATAAAGGATAAATGTACAACTATGCCCACTGATGTGTGTATGTTTTCTTAATTTGGTATTTTAGGATTACAAATGAACAACGAATGTCCATTGGGTGAGGAAGCATGGAGGTGTGATCTTGATCAAATGCCCTCAATGAAATCTGTTTATAACCCTAGGGTCTTGGCATAGTGGCTGAAGATAATTTCAGGTATCCAAGAACAGCGATTACCCTCACCCCTGACAATTTCACCATGAAAGTGCATGAATTTAAGGGTGTGGAAGATACACTGATACAGGAAACAAATCTATAGAGTGATTATGCTCATGCCAAACATGGAGTTTTGTGCTACTCTGGACCTTCACCCTTCCCACACACGTATATGTGCACAAATCCAAAAGGAAAACCTTACTATTAATGACTTCTATATCAATATTGCCTTTCCTGACTAGCTTTCCAAAAAATTAGTCTCAGCATTCTAAAAGTATAGTCTCACCAGTGGTGGAGAAAAAAAATCTGTAACACTAAGACTTTCTTTCCCTCACCTGAGGTGTGGCACCATACAAGATAGCCAGAAGAATAGAAGAATCGATGAGCTTTACAAAAGTCCAATATTTCTCTACTGAATGTTGAAAAGAGACAGAAATCAGATTGCATGGTTTTGTTTGTGTGTTTGACTTTACAAGCCACAGTTCCGTGAGGTGGGGCAATGGGGAATAGGCAGCCATGGCCAATTTGTCAACATTTTTGGCCAAATAGAAGACTCTAGATGGCAGCATGTCACTGAGTAGGGTAAAGAGCTAGTTGTTCAAAGGTGACTCAAGTTGAGCACCAAAATAGGTAGTAATGGTCGTGGCATTCACAATTACATACATAGAACTTAGCACTGCTTACCTAACTAGAGCAGCCAGTGACCATGGCTGCAGCAAACATTCACAGCTGCACTTCCCAGACCCACAGTGAGCACACAGAGTCTTCAAAGGTCAATAGGATCCTAGAAATTCGAGTGAGTAGGAGAATGTCGGAGGTATAGAGTTGACTGCAACATTTGGAGAATGTCTTTTGGGGAAAAAAAAAAAACTCCATGCTTGGGACCTAGACACCATCTCCCATTCCCCTAGATATACATACATGCAAAATACATGTATAACAACAAAATATTACCTCTGCATCGTACAGCACAAAGTTCCTTGCCCTCATTGGGCAGCTGAAGAGGCGTATTTACTAAAACATAACCAGCAGAAGGAGACAGGATTTTGGCCCAGGGACAGAGGGTGAACACATCTATTAGCTCAAAGACTTTGGAAACATTGACAAAGATTAAAAGGAAATACTTGATTGGTGTAGGTTCTCAACTAGATGATGTTAAATTAATACTAGTAGAAAAAATACTACAAACCCTTTAAAAATCTCTCAGTGCCCCCAATTCCATTTTTTTTTTAGCCCCCTCTCTCATGCTCTACTTATTTTCCACAATCAATTCACATTATAAGCTCATTTACTTTGGGTCAACAAAAATTCCAAGATAGATTTTATATGAATTATGTTCTGGACATGTCTTTTCTCTCCTTATAGATTGAATTAATAACATGACCCTAAATGCAGGTCTTGAAGTTGATTCCTATTAAATTTTATCTGGTTAGTTTTGGTCCATTATTTGAGCCTATTGAAATAATTTTTCATCTTGGTTCTCTCATCCATTATATTATCTCTCATTCTCATCATTGTATAAATTAGTTGATAAGTAGTATCCTTTATCTTTGAGGTCCAAATGGGCCAATAACAAAGAGAAAATGTTCCTTAAGAAGTGATTCTCTTCGGTCTATTGACTTTTGAGTGCAATCCATTTGCCTATTTCACGTTTAATGAATGTACAGGTTATGGACTGAGGTTTTGTCTAAAGACTAATATATATATAGCTTTTGGAACAAAGCATCATTAACCATGATTTGTTGAATGATCATCAATCAAACTGTTCTCCTTATTTACTTACATTTTTATTAATGCACTTAACTTTTATTATTTTTTTTCTTCACATACTTTCATTTTTCTATGAGACATTCCCCGAAATGTTTAATAGTTCAATTTACAGAAGGGAAGGGAGAAGAGAACTAAATTCATGATTATTCCATATAATTTAAGAACTTTGTATGACATATGCTTGACATCCTTCAGCCCCAAAATTCCATGCATAATGTCTTACTCTCATACTTTTTATAGGTAAGGAAACTGAGATTCTAAAAAAGTTATGTGAATTGACTAAAAGCACTGAGGTGGTAAGTGGTGAATCTATAACCTAGAACCAGGTTGATCTGCTTTGAAAGCTTGCCTGGTTTGCTTTCTATGGAGGGTGAACTCATACTTTACAAGTATCCTCTGATGATGTGTTTTAGGATACTGTGCAAAAGGCACCCAGGATACAAGTACAAACAAAACAAAAACAAAACAAAACAAAAACAGCAGAAGTAAGGATAAGACAGGTATAAGAATATCTTGAATACAAGATGAATGGGATTGGCAATAAGAAAGACACAAACACTGTGGTTGGAAAAGAAAGAGAAAGAAAGCTACCTTTTGTTGAGAAAGCTGTGGCTGTCCCATGCCATTTCTTTTATCAGGACTTGTATCCCCAATTGCATGGATCATTCTAGCTTCTACCCACCTCCTTATACTGCTGTGGACAACTGCCTGGCAGAGGAAAACAGAGCACGCTTTGGAATCAAGCACACCTGGATCTGATCCTTGAGCATGTCACTTTACATTTCTAAGCCCTCAGTTCCTTTTTCAGGAAAATTGTCACATTAACACCTAAACACAAGATCGTAATAACAAATTAAATTGCATCATACATGTCATGTTGGCCCATAGCATGGTTTCAGAAAATGGTTTTCCATTGTCTTGCTGTGTCTCAAACTATTATTTCCTGAACACTAATTTATGTGTTATGTGTAAGTCCTGTTTTTTGGTGTAATGTGTCATTTCTCTGCTAAGAACCATTAATGACTCCATTTGCCTTCCTTGTTATTCTGTGCCAGATTGGTAAAATCCTCCCTAATCCATTCTTTCCTACCTATGGACTTTATACCTACAACTGTGTATGAATCAGACCAAGAGCACTACTGTCTTATGAATTTGCCTCATCCTCTTCCCAGTCTCAGGGCCGTTGGCCATTTTTACTCCCCCTCTTCCTCTACTTATTCTTCACACAAATCTTATTCACCACCTAAGACAGCTCTGGTCCCACCATAGTTACAGTTAATATCTCCCACCTTTATTGACCTATTCTTCCTCCTGTGAACTCTTACAGTGATTAGTGTTCATAGAGAAGAATTTAGCACTTCATTTCCAGCCCTTCTCCCAGACTCCAGCCTTTTTTCCCTTCAGACCCACACAGCTAGGCCTCCCAAATTAATCCTATACTAATTCTCAGGCCAATCAGGATGTGAGACCTATAGGTCTACAGAGAGTATGTAGGCTCAAACCATGCTATTCTTCATACAAGTTGGTCCGACATAAGACCCCTGGAACCTAGTCCAGCTCAGCCTCTTAGGTTTCTACACTGCTCCCTGAGTCTGTTCAATAACATCCCCAAGATCCTTCCTTGATGTCAGTGTGTTTTCAATTTATCCGTTCCTTTAGTTCTCTAATGTTGGCTCAGTGCACACAATTGGATGTCTACCTTGTCCCTCAGATAATCTCAGCATTCAAAGCCTGTTTGGAAACTACCTATCTCATGCGTATACTTCTCCCTTCTGCTTGGTTTCTTTGCTGCTCTTGCCAGTTATAATACCCCAAATTAAATATAACAACAAGAGCAACAACAACAACAACAACAACAATGAATAACCTCTGCTGAGTACTTACCTTGTTTTAGGCTCTGTTCCAAGAATTTTGCATGTCTTATTTCCTTTAATCTCCACGGCAATCTTATGAAGCTTGTTAAAATGAAAACTGAAGCTGCAGAGGATATCTTTTCCCAGGTCACATGGCTAATAAGTGAATAATCCAGGAGAGGATGCAAAGCAAGGCAAACAGTCTCACAGCATACCCTCATAGCATCACTCCTGAGCTAAGAGTTGTGCCACTTCGTACCCATTAAAGGAATCCCTGAAAGGTGATCAGTTTTGTCAGTTGGACTCAAGACATGAACATAGCCTAGTTTACCCACTCTGAGCTTCATTTTACTCAATTGAAAATTCTAGAATCCAAACTTGAACCTCATGTACCAGCTCTATCATTCGAGTTGGTCCCAACTGGGTTAGTCCCCAGTATCTGGCAACCTCAGTTAGAAAGGTCTTGTGGCACAGTCCAGCTCCCATCTGCCTCATGCCATAAACCAGGCAAAGTCTTAATCTGAATGTAAGTTTCCTAAAGTCAAATAGTGTGCGATCTAATTGGTATGCCATCCTATATCTGCAACAAACCAAACCACACAGAACAAACATGATGTGCGAGCCTATACACACGCACATACCCAAATCCTTTGGGAGCAAGACCTAAAGCCTTCAACTGATTTTAAGAGAGTTGGGACAAAATATTTCTGAAACAAAAGAAACATAAGAAGCAGGAAAAAAAGAAAACAGAGCATATAATAAAGAGATTCAATGTGTGACCTCTCCAGGAGTGGGTTTAAGTAGGGACATTGGTCTTACCTCTATTGGCTGTATAATTTTGGGCAACTGAACCTCAGTATTCTCAGCTGTAAATTAGGAATGATAATCTAGACCTACTGCAATGTCTTATGGGAAGGTTAAAAAAATAATACATATAAAAACACCTGTTACCTTTAAATTGCTATATAAATATTGTATTGAAGCTTTGCTCAATTTTATTTGCACTTCAAACAACCCTATTGAAAGTATCACCTCAAACTCCACAAACAAATAATTCTAAACACACAAGCTTTATCTGCACATACAAAGTTAATGACTCACTACATAAAGGTGCTTTTTTGTAAGTACTTTAAAGTTTGTGAAGGAGAAAAATATTTGGTGAATTATTCTCTTTGTTTTGTGTGTATAGAGTCAACCGTGTTCATACCTCTCCCAACCCAGATCTCAGCCTCTGGTTCTCAGTAGTTCTTAGACAATGTCCCTGAGGGAATAGTCGCCTGAAAAAAAATGCACTGGTCCCACCTCTGTCCCCAGGCTAAACCTAACAAGAGTCTTTCATCGAGTCCCCTCATTTCCACTGCACAGAAATTCAATGTATTAAAAAAAAAAAAACACATTAAAAATTCAAGCAAAAACAGCATTTCTATGCCCTTATTTTAAAACATCCACATTAGCTTCTTGCTCTTCGGTTTTCCTATTGGACAGTAGAATGACACTGCACACCTGAAAACACTACTACTCTGATTACTGGAATAACTTACTGTTTTCTCTTCTATTTGGTACAGGGTTAGGATTGCATCTTGTGTCTGGAATAACTCTGAGATGGATTACATAAGCATGAAAACACCTTGTCATCATTTGCTTCAAAACTTTATTTGAGAATGTTTTAAATCCTAGAAAATCAAGAAAGCGTCAGCAAAACCTAAATTTGGTATGGCATTTGAGAATCACGCGATTAGAGTCCTCTGTTGAAAAGATGACTGAAAACACGGTTGTTCAGAGACGTCTGTGCTAGGAATGTGGTAAGAGGCTGCAGCAAAAGAGCTTGGTTTTGATGATGAAGCAGCAGAAACGTGAAATGCCAAAACAGCTCTGTACTTTCACGGAACTGGTTAGAATTACAGGAGATCAGAGGCAAGGAGTCCTAGTCTTGTTTGGCACTCGAGAACATTAAGTAAAATAACAGCCCGGGTTTAATTTTGTGGACTATTCTATAGGAAGAAGGAAGTGACTGGATTAACAACAACAACAAATTATTTGTTTGATTCATAGCACTTTTCTTTGGGACTGTTGCTGAGGAAATACTGCTTTGTTACTTAGAATAATAAATACTAATGATTTGGGGACTGTTTTGCATTCCGAACCCTGGAAAAGAAACTGGACCTAATTTTAAAGAATTTCAGATCTACTAACTTTGTTAGCCAAGCTAAGAAGATAAGGACTGATAAGTTTTTCTTGGTACAGATAATTTTTTATATGGTTAAAGCATTCTGCCAAAATAAAACCACACGAAATTTTGATGGGAGAATTTTCCTTTATTGGTGGTGTTGATACTAAAAAACCAAAGAGCCACTTATTTTACCAGCAAAATGAGTCTATTCAGGGATAGCAGAAGAACCGCAATTTGGGAAAAGCAAATTATGGCAAACCATAGGCAAGTCTGAAGAACAAAGGAGAGGGGCTTGCTTTTATAAGGGAAAGAAGAGAGTTGGGTGGGGCTGTTTTGTTGCGTTCTCATTGGCTGGGCCGTTGCTGGGCAAGGAGAAATTCTTCTTTCCTTCTGCTGGTGTATGTAAAGTAAGCTTCTTTATATTGGGAAATGCAAGGTCTGCTTAATATGATGAGTGGTAGTACATGAAAGCTCCCTCTTCAGGGCTGCCCACCTCCATTTTAAATGAGGTTTCTTTATTTATTTTCACTGTGGCCAAAGCAGATACGACTATTACATTAGACTTACAAACCAATTTCTGGTCACTATTTTCCAGCCTCAAAAGCTTGTTTATCTTTGGCTCACTACAGGAAAAGAGAACTGCCTCTAAAGTACTCATGGGAGGCTATTGAGCATCTGGAGAGATTTTAGGTCATTATGTCTTAGAGGGGGTGGGGGGTAGTTCTCTTCTTAATATAATTATTAAGGAGCAATTTCATTAACAAATGCCATTTTGAAGTCTATCTGGTCCTGGTTTGGCTACACAGAGATAAATATTAAGCAGAATCCACCTATTGATATTTTTCTATCAAAATAAGCCGAGGTATAATTCAAATATGAGGAAGTTTTGCAGAGATAGCAAGGGATAAGTTTTTGAAACAGTAAGAAATGCAAGCTCTGATGACAAAGCCAATTCATTAGAAGGTACTGGCGTATCCTCAACCTCCCTGGCAGCTAAGGGGGGCCATACTAGCCCATGAAAAGACAGAGGAGATGGAGGCTTACATTACTAAAAACTTAGTAATGAAGAATGGCTAAGAATTATGAAAATGATACCATCCCACCCCAGTGTCCCCAAATCCATGATACCCCCAAATGGCTGTACAATACAGCCTTTATAACAGCAATCACACACTTCAGATTCAATGTTCTTCTTAACCCACATTAAGAAACACCTTATGTGATAAATGAGATAAAAGAAAACAAAGTATTCAAGAATTGTGTAGGTGGACTTTCATATCTTTCATCTATAATAAAAGTGAAAGGGGACCCCCCCAACTCCTATTATAGAAATAAACCGGAATGTAATTTTGAGGAAAATTCATATAGTTCTAAGAATAAAAATGGAAGAATCACCATTCCAAACTAGTTAGTGGAATTTCCTCTCCAGGATTTTTCCTTCCAAAAAGATACAGCTAGGAAATATGACAAGGTTATTTTAGGCTTCTTGAAACAAAACTTAAAGAGCAAGAGACACACAAACATGCAGTCTTTCTTAATGAGCTCAAATTGTTGGTTTTGCAATAACACCACCTGGAATCAAATCCTAGCTTGTTTGCTATGTGAAAATGGGCGTGTTACCTAACCTCTCTGGGCCAAATTACTTCACTTAAAAAAAGAGAGTAATAAGAGAAATTAACTCAAAGCTTGGCTGTGAGAATTAAGTGAAACACTAAAAGTGATTAGAATGCCTCCCAACATATTTCTAATACTTCATTCATTCATTTATTTTGCACACATTTATTGAATACCTGCTCCATGCAAGTAGGATCCTATTACAGCAGTGAACAGAACAATGTTTCTGTCCTCATGAATTTTATATTCTAGTGGATTTTATCTATTACGTGATTAAGATATTACCCAAGAATTTATGAAAAACATTTAATTTCAACATGTACCAATGCACTAATGCATTATACACATAAGACACAGCCCAGCACTCATTTTAAAGTAACAAGCCTAAGGAGGAGAAGTGAGAAAAGACTTTAAAATAACCAAAAACATCTGCACATATGCCCTAAAAGCAATGTTTTAAAAAAAAAATAAATTTGGGATGTAAAGATCTTTTTGAGAGTTTATTAAAAACCACAGATCTGTTTCTAATAAAGTTAAAATACCTACCTAAAGAACCAACAATTCCACTCCTAGGTAGTTATACCCCCCCAAAAAATTAAAAGATATGTCCACAAAAATACATGTACAAGAATGTTCATAGGACCCTTATTTATAACAGCCAAAAGCAAGTCAAAGGTCAGTCAATGCAAAAAAAGACAGTAAAATTGTAATATAGTCAAATGGAAGAATACTGCTCAACAGTGAAGAGAAATTAACTATTGATAGATGCAATAACATAATGAAGCTCAAAAACATTAGAAATTAGACAGAAATGAATATATTATATAATTCCATTAAGGTGACTTTCAAAAATAAGCAAAACTAATTTATAGTGATAAATATCAGTAAGTAGTCACACTGTGGTAGATGGGAAATTGATTGGAAAAGGTGCCCAAGAAACTCTGGATGATGGAAATCTTTTATATGTTTTTTTTTTTTTTAAGTAGTGACTACACAGGTATATATAATTGTCACAACTCATAGAAACCAAATTTTAAGATGGGTGCATTCCAATTATATATTATATTCATTAAAAAAGGAAGTCATTAAAAACTGTAGACACTTCCCCAGACAGATAGCCATATATTTTACATAAAATTTCAGATGGTAAATGGACACCAAGGTAAAATTTTCTCATATAGGCACTAGTGACAATTGGTTAAATTCAAATGTTACTGTTTTAAAAATATGTTTAGGTAATTTAAGAAGGATCTTGTAGAGAAAAAGCTTGGTCTAATTCACTGACATTTCCTATATACCAATTCTGTTTTGACTTGCTTTCCCCACAGGTTGTCAAAAACAGAAGGTTGTGCTTGATCAGGACATAATTTACCATTAATTTTGAAATGTGTGGATTTTGAAGTCATTTTTACTATTTCTTTTGAAAGGTATGTAGGGTGAAAAAGAAGGTTGTTAAGTGTACTATGAGGGAATCAATTCATATCTCTCCTTAAACACCATATTGCGCTTTGAGCAATATTTTTATATATTCTAAAGAAATATGTGCTCGGGCTCTTGAAAGAAAGCAATTTTCTGTCAGGGATCTGTGACCCTGGCTAAGCTATACATCTACAAAAAAATGCCTGTAGAGACTAATAAGGAACCCGATTGTATGCTAATTTCAAATTAGCTTTTATACTAGCTTCAGGCTTCAAAGGGGGCTAAGAGGAAAGAAATATTTATATGGAAGAAAATTACTCTGGATTGGAAAAAGACCATCATGAAAGAAAAAGACCACCCCATTTCTCTCTCCCTTCTGATTGGAGCAAAAGGCCATAGAGAGCGGAAAACAGAGAATTTTGTGAAAAAGTGGACAGAAGAAGAAAGCTAAATATAAAAGTGGCAGACCAGCCCAAAGGAGAGAAAAAAATCATTCAGACTGAAAGTTTGTACTTATTTCTATGAGGAAAAAAAAAAAAGGATTAGCCTAAAGAATGATTGAAATTTAATGAGAAGGTATCTAATTATACTGCCAATAAATATTTCTGGGTATTATTTGGATAATAATTGAGTAGTTAATAGTGCTGTTTGTTGATTTACAAAAGACTTCCGTTTTTGCAGAATAACATAGTATCACAGGACAAGTGGTGCTATTTTATATATGCTTGTGAGCAGTTCAGACATTTAATTCCTTGCCGAGTCTCCTAGCTGCTGTCCCCCTGAGGAAACTGGTCATTACTGCAGGCATAGAACCCGAAAGACAATCGTCTGTACCCATATGTCTCATTCCTCTAAACCAAGCCTCTAAAAAATGGCTATTTTTATACATCCCTCCTAAACCGTTAGCATAGACCAATAGCTTTTAAACTTTTGACCAAGACCCTCGGTAAAAGATACGTTTTATATCATGACCCAAAATACACGTCTACGTCACCGAAAGAGAAGTCCAGAAAATAAATTTAATCCATACCCAACACGATTTGCTCAGATGGATTTCATTCTGTACCGCTTTTTCTGTTCCATTTTTAACACTAATTGTTGCCCACTGAAATGATTTCCCTATTGCAGTTTCAAAAACACTTATTACAAATGCTTAATCCACTCCTCTTTGCCTAAATTATCTTTATGATTGGTAAAATGACACTAAACATCAATATGCTAGATGCTGAGGGCCTTAAGACTAACTGAGGCATGACCTTTGGATCTCCAAAAGACCTGTAGAGAACTTGTCTAAAGCCGATGTGGAACTAGTAAGATCTCTTTCCCCTCGCCCTTCCTGCTGTGAACTCTGCTGCTCATACTATTCCCTTCTGACACACCAGCAGCCTCCATCCCTGTGTTGCAGAGCAGGACCCAGCACCCTGCTTTTTCTGAACTGGGCAATTCAACGTTGGCCCACTCAGAAACCGAGATTTACTGTTTTAATACAGCTATATATTTTAATCAAATTGTGGTCGTTTCCAGCCCCTCAACAAAGGTTTTATTGTTCTTTTCATTAACTGTGTTTTGCCCTCGAATCCCCATGACCATCCCGAGTATAAATGGTGAGGATGGCAAATAAAAGAAAGACAGGTCTTTCCCTATAGGAAACTCTGTGTAATGAAATGGAGCCAACGCATAGGGCCTGAACCAAACCTACGTCTCTACAAGATGTCTAAGAGAAAAAAGGCCAGTCTCCCAGCATGTTCACTCACAGCAGCACAAGAGGATTTATGACAGTGGGAAATGCAGAAGGAGGGTAGGCAGACAGCAAATTACGCTGATTGTTGGTGAAATAATAGGGTCCAGGATAACCTTTATGTGCACAAGTCCCAGTCCAGGGATTCCTCGCTGCAGTGCGCATTCAAACCACCTAAGAAGTCTGCTTAAACCATGATTAGATGACCAGTGCGCTGTACAATCCTAGCCCTAACACTGAGCTGGAGGAGAGACAGGGAAAAGCAGATACACAGAGTCCTAAAGGAGCCAGAAGCAAGTAAAGGTAGAGAAGGAGTGTATAAGCCATACACTGGCAATATTTTCCCAAGACAGGTGTTTCCCCAGGATCCTACGGCTGATGAATCATAACACAGACCCAAACTAAAGTGTTGACACTCTCGGACTCTTACTTAAGCGTGCATGTAAGAAAAATGGTGGAAAGTTACCCCAAATGGCACAACCTACTTGGACAGACCATGATCATCATTAAAACCATATGCTATTCTAATTTATACGTTCATGCCGCAGTCCTTACCCATTATGTGAGGAATAATAGAAGTCACTGCTGCTGGAGCTGGGATATTCTACCCAGCACCCTATACCCACTGTCCTAACAGGTGATACGGCCATAATAGTATCCTAAATTACCACAGAACAGTAGGAGCGAAAGAGTTCTATGGTACAACTACTCCACAGGACACGTGACCTCAAAGCATTGACCCTAGAACTGAACAACCATTCATAATATTTCTGTGAAAAACATGTTCCAGGCTCCAAACAGCATTCTTTCAGCCAAACTTTGCAAGCATCGTCTGCTTAGGAACTGTCCCTACTGATCTGCGATACGTTTGTTTTGCACGCGAAGTTTGTTTCAGACTCTTTTTTTACAAAGACATTTCCTGCTCGCTCTTGGAAGATGACTTCAAATAATAAATTGTCACCAAAAATGGACATGAAACTTTTAGAAAACAGTCGGGAGGAGGAAAAGATGAACAAGCTGAAAGCAAGTCCATTTTGGGAAGGTTCTGAATGTCCTGGTTAAGGGAGCTTTTCACTTTAAAGGACAAACTACTCATCTGATGTGTGTTTCTCTATTCATGGCCCTTAATATAGAACTCTACGATGTGAAAATAGGAAGCTGGATTTCTATGGCTTTTGTTCTAATGATACTAAACTGCCTGGATATTGCAGTGCATAGAATAGCAAGTTGCAGATATTAAAAGAAAAACCATACTACCAAACCCCTTCCTAAAGTTTTATATGAGGTCCCAGGCTTTGTGGACATTCAAGACTAAATCAGGGCAAATACAGGAAATTCATAGATGGTTTAGCAGCTTCAGGCTTCCCAATTATATTAAAAAGTTGAAAAGATGCTCTGGCAGATTCATTCCCTCTCCGGTTACAAGTCATAAATTCCAAAGTGTTGATGTCAAACTGTGTCGATTGCACTCATTTATTAATATTTGGGATTCTATAAATGAGCTTGCTGAACATTAAGTATTAACCATTTACTCCTTTACTGTGGTCTAATATAACAGCTCCAGCCAGCTTTTTCAGTCCTCTCCCTAAAACCATACATGCATTGCCCCGGGGAGACTTACATAAGCCCCATCTGAGGAGAAGAGAGGGGGGAGGAGGAAATAGCAAATTGCAGGATCTGCTGATCTTGGATATAGGTCTCTGCAGGAGCTTCCAAATGTGACTTTGTTTATGTTCGGGGCTCTGGGTTGTTGTGGGGCACAGATCTAAAGAGGAAGGAATTTGTTGCCTCAATTAAAAAAAAATGTGTAATTAAGATTAAGATGTGGAAGAAAGGTAAGGGGAAAGGAGTTTAAAAGACTATCTCAGTGTATTCCAAAACAAACATTTACACATTTATAAATTTAAACATCTTTTTTTAAAAAAATATCTGGTCTTCAGTCTTGTATAGTGGTTAATAAATCTCCATTTCTCTACACAGAGTAAGAAAATGTATGCCAATGATGCCTATAATTCAGACCCCAAAACTACCCTGCATGAACCATCCGTATAATTAATGCCGTGTTTCTTGGCTAGTGTTACTGAGGTCTTAATTCTCCACTTTGTGGAACTTACTGTGTAGCAGAAAGATCACTGGCTCTGCTACCAAGCCATGCAATGTGTGTAAATTAGTCAGCCTCTCTAACCCTCAATTTTGTTTTCTTTAAAATGAGAATTATAAGGAAATATTAATGTGATGATTAAATAAATGAAAAAAATTAAGCCACCTGAGTACATCCAAGCTGCGTTTCCTCCCCCTCTTTCTTTCTCTTTCCTCTTTTAGAGCTGTATATACATTTTTAATAAGAAATGATATAAATGATCAGAGCAATTATCCAGAAAGCATAATATTTCATTGCAGATACTGGTAGCGGACACCACATACTATTGGGCATGAGTAAATGGGACACCACTTTGGCAGCTGAATCCCGGTGGGGGGAGGGGTTCAGGGAGGAGCAGGAAGGAGGGTAATGGTGGGTTTAACAGTATTACCCAGGCAGAGGCTGGTCATTACAGTTGTGAATCTCCGTGGTGTTTCTTCTTAGACTCCAATCAGGCAGGAAGTGATCCTATCAGTCCAAAGAAGTTTAATTGCCCTAGCCTCCTTATACTGCCATGCAGTAGGAAACCCAAGCCACAGAATATTTAAGAGAAAGAGACCAGCATTTCCCTGGATGATAAATATGGAAAGCAAGTGAGCCACATGTCATGTAGCAGATTGGAAAGAAGCAAAGTCTCCTCAAGCAACATTGCGTTAAAAGGACTCGAATGACTTGCATATGTACACACCAAGAAAGTGACACAAACAGTAACAAAAATCTCTAGTATCTGCTCGATTTCAGTTCAGGAATATGAAATACAGAATTACCCAAAAGCGCACATGTACTCCCACCCTGTCCCCCACACATCTGGCATGCGCACATATTGGACAATGAAGGGAAAGAAACTTAGACTCCAGCAGAACACAGACAAGCGCTCTGTAAGTGTCCTCACCGTAAGCTGAGTGGAGATAGAGAAGGTATATCAGAACTTCATTACAGAGCATTCTAAACCTGGGACATGTATTCATGCCAGTCAAGTTTGTAACGCACGTAGTCCTCTTTCGCTCTTGTTACCGGTATTTATTTTCTCTTAGCTAGAGGAGGGCATGAGCTTTGTCCTTACTGCTCAGTTTCAGACTTGTGACTCCCTCAAGTAGTAGATGCTCAATAAATATCTGTTGAATGAATTAATGGACTTCTCCAGGTCTAAAGAAGACTCTGCAATATTAGGGGCCCCTGGGTGGCTCATTCAGTTAAGCGTCTGCCTTTGCCCAGGTCACGATCCTGGGGTCCTGGGATCGAGCCCCACGGTGGGCTCCCTGCTCAGTGGAGAGCTTGCTTCTCTCTCTCTCCCTCTGCTGCTCCGCCTGCTTGTGCTCTCTCTCAAACAAACAAATAAATAAAATCTTAAAAAAAAAAAAAAAAGAAAACAGTCATTTTAGATGAGCGGTTACGACAGAGTATGTTAACTGACATGAGCGTGGACTCATTAGTTATCAAATCAGGAGTAGGAGAGCCTAGCCCTGTGGATAATGTTAGTTCATATTGTAGAGCCAGTATTTTCCAATTAATCCATTTGTACTTTTCTATAGTTATTAAGATTTCTTTTACGTTGTGGCTTGTATGAATATATGATCATTTTCTCTTAGCCATTACAGTCAAGATTCTAATATCCAAAGGACCCCAAACCCCTTTTGTTCGTAGTTTCCTTTCTAGAACGCTGTCTAAATCAGGCCTGTTTCTGGCTTTGTTTCAGCTGACGGACGCAAAGCACATTTTGCATGTTAGTATGGTAGCCTGTTAAGAAGTATCACCATCGGGGCGCCTGGGTGGCACAGCAGTTAAGCGTCTGCCTTCGGCTCAGGGCGTGATCCCGCGTTATGGGTTCGAGCCCCACGTCAGGCTCCTCTGCTATGAGCCTGCTTCTTCCTCTCCTACTCCCCCTGCTTGTGTTCCCTCTCTCGCTGGCTGTCTCTATCCTGTCAAATAAATAAATAAAATCTTTAAAAAAAAAAAAAAAAGAAGTATCACCATGAAAGATGCAGATATTGGTTATATTTGCACAGCTATCTACTCCAGGGTGCGAGTGAGTAAATCTCTGCCTTCCATTAATATAGATCAGTAATTTATGAATTTATCTAAACTGATCTTACACTAACTTATGCTTTCAACCTATTCTCTTTCCAGGCAGTGAATTTCATATCATCAGTCCCCTTTCTCAAAAATAATACATTTTATTTTGTTAGAATTCACCATAAGCAATTCATCAAAAGCTAATTGGTCTCCTGAAAAATAGAGTAACACCAAAATGTTATCTTCATTAATAGAAAGACTTTTTTTACTTTTTCTAAAGTTTAAATTTTATCTACGTCTTTCCCATTTGTTGCGACCTTACAAAGAACCGTAATGGTCCAGTCATCATGATTTCCTCTTACAAAAACCACATTTTTTCCCCATTAGGTCATGTATGTTTAACCACTAATTGACTCCCTCATCTTAACCTCCAGTGGATGGTGAAGGGGCTTGAGGGAGAATTACCAGTTTCCTTATGGAAAGTAATTTCATTAACAATCCCCCCAAAGTGTCACAATTTAGCCCCTAACATGCAAGCCACTTTTTTACTATTTAAGTATATACCCTAATGCATATGTCAAATCCCACAGAATGTACAACACCAACAGTGAACCCTAATGTAAACGATAGACTTTGGGTGATAATGATATGTCCGTGTAGGTTCACCAGTAGTAACAAATACACCACTCTTGTGAATGATGTGGATAGTGGGGGAGGCCATGCCTGTGTGGGGCAAGGGGTATATAGGAAACCTCTGAGAAAGTACAGAGATTTTCCTGTAAACCTAACACTGCTTTAAAAATTAGTTTATTTAAAAAAACAAACAAAACTTACAGAGAACATAAACTCCAGATACTGTTCAGAGCACTTGATATATATTTTATTTTATATATTTCTATATATTTATATATTTTTATATATTTATGTATATGTATATACATATATATTTTTAAGATTATATTTATTTAAGAGAGAGCATGAGCAGGGGCAGGGGCAGAGGGAGAGGGAGAAAACAGATGCATAGCTGAGCAGGGAGCCTGACGCAGAGACTCTATTCCAGGACCCTGGGATCCTAACCTGAGCTTCCCCAAGGCAGACACTTAACCAACTGAGCCACCCAGGCACCCCACGCTTCATATATTTTATGAAGCTGAATTTACATAATCCTAGAACAACCTTATGAAAGAGAGATTAATACTGATATTTTGAGGATGAGGACACCGCAGCAGAGAAAGATGAACTGACCCTAAACGGCACAGCCTCCAAGTGTCAGAGCCTCCCAGGCTACAGCTTCCCCACCCATCCTTACTCTGCTGGATTACTTCTCAGTCATACAGCAGCAAGTCTCTACTCACACATTTCCCCTCTCCACCCTGAGCACACTTCTTTAAACTCTGAGCTGCAGTTGCTTTCATGGAAAAATTGTATACTTTACATAAATGTATTTTTAAAAATTCTGCATGTGTCAATTTGGAGGATATGCTTCATAAGGGAAAGTGGAAGTGAAATAGTCTCTAATGGTTTTCTCAGTCAAGATGAATACAAGGAGTCATCCGGAGTTTTTCATTTGCATCAAAATCAGCAGATTGCCTCACCGGTTCCTTGGCTATCTGCCCAATTCTGATGTGTTTCGCAAGTTCGGATTTACAGAGCAGGCACCTTATTGCCTTGGTTATCCCATGGTTATTTTGGGAGGTTTTTGTTTTCTTCTTTTATATTTTCTGTTTTAAGATCATCTTGATGACCTGAATCACTTCTAAAAACAGAAAAGAATCAACATTTTTTAAAAAATGTCCTCAAAAGAGAGACATCGAAATTGCTTAAATAGCCAGGGTGACATAGATGAGAGAACTTTCAGGAATAGCTGTTTACTCCTGAAGTTCAGGTTTCTTTCTGAGTTGTTTCATGAACATTATATATATATATACTTTGAAAAAAATAGGAAATGACAGTAAGAGTTAAAGAGGTAATTGAAATCTGTCTTTGATGGAAACAGTATCTAAAAGAAATGTTGTAAGCATCTGCTGGCAGTTTTTAAAAATATTAATGATTACTGAAATTGAGAAATGCCAACAGTATGGAGTGAATAAAAACTCCTTCCCTAATGAGACTTCATAAGATGAGCAGCTGTTTTGTACATTTTTCTAACTTTGATTTTTATATTTAAGTATTAAAAAATAAAACATTTATTTAATTAAATAATTTAATTAAATGTTTAATAATTAATTAATTAATTAAAATAAAGACTTGTGGCAAATTCAGATTATGATTTAATGGACCTTTAAAATAAAGATGTCTACTTTAACCAGAAAAATGAATAGAGAAATAATAACTTGTGCTCTCTGTGGCATGTTTTTACAAAGAAAAAATAGTGTTTACTTGAAATAATGTTGGTCTTCAGTGTTGAAGTTTACAGCAGAGAAAAATACAGAAATAATGTGTTCATAGACAGCACCAGGATGCACACAGTGGATGCATTGTGTTCTCTCGGGTTGCATAACTACTTTGAAAGAAGTTTTTTTTTCTGTGTCATCAAAGAAGAATTTTTGGCACTGCCAGGATACTCCACCATTTGGCCCTGTAGACTCCAAGCATGCCTGGAGACATGTGCCAATTGGTTGTTGGTTTTTGAAGAGCATTCTGATCTCTGCTGAGTTACCCCAGTGGACTCAGAAGAGTCTGACCCACATGTCACATTCCAGCTGTTGGCTTGTTTGTTTTTAATCTCAGTCTAGTTTAATTGGAATAAGGTGAGTCACCTTGCAGGTATGTCAGCTGACATGTATGTCGTGGAAACTGATTAAAGGGGTTGGACTTGAACAGATAAGATGGGCTTTAATGGGCCTCATAGGAACTGTGTTTCGTTTTTGTTCTTCTTTTCCCTACTTGTTAACAGATTCCTTAAACTTTAAACCACGAGTCTTAATCTTCGGCATGTATAGAGCTTTTCTTCTGTGAAACAGTTATTTGGGATGTTGGCAGTATCTAGACTCCCATCTTTATCATCATAATACTTACTACGTGTCAGATAGTATTCAATGTGCTTTCATAGATCACCTCATTTAATCACGGAAACACCCCTATTAATTTGGTTCTATGCTTTTAACCTTTTTATTAAGAGGAAATAAACAAAAAGGCTGAATGACTTTCCCATGAATATCCAGCTAAGATGGGGAAGAGACAAGGTACAGCTACAAACACAATCACAAACACAAACAAGTTGTCTGGCAATAGAGACCCTGCCATACTGCCCTGCAATGTGAATTGCAAATGTGAAAATTATTCACTGAATCAACAAAATGGAAATAAACCACTTTCCTAGCTGATCTGATAACTACTAATGGCCAAAATAATTATCAGGCAGTCTAGATTGAAATAATTTAATGAGTTTTTAACAACAGCTCTCCTACCCTCAATATAACAATAGATTCCTAATACTTGGATGAACGAATAAAAATAGGACAAAATTATATAGTCATTTGTGCTTGTGGTCTCAATTTCAAATTTCAGAAAGCCGTAACTCATAATAAGTTGTACAACATTCACGGTTCTTAGAGCAGCCTAGGATGGCTAGACAAAGGTTGAGTATTTCGTGATTAAAAATAACAACGGAATACACCAGTTCTCACTCAAAATAAATTTGCTTTTTTAAGATATCTATACATTTTAAATTACCTCTAATTAGAGAGATGTTATTGAATATATTTTAAAGAGGCTTGCAATAACCAAAATACCTCTAAGGTCATTGCACTGAATTTCAATTTTTTATACGCACAGAGTGGAATTTGATTGAGATTAGGAAATGTCAAGATGCATAAAGGTATCAAGCCTGATCTTTGATACTTTGGAAAATACTTCTTCTAGGAAACCTTTTCCAGTTAGTCTAGATCATCTAGTACTCAGACCATGCTATGATACAGAAGTAATCTGAAGGTAAGAAAAAAAGATCCTTCCTTCAGACTTTGAGCTCCCCCTGGAAGGGCCCACAAAATAATCCCCAGGGTGGGGGAAACCCAAGGACTGACAGCAACACGGTGCTTGAAGGTCAAAAATAAATCTCAAGAGAGAACTAGAAAAAATCAGAAAGGGAGAAGGGAAAGGCCAGGGAGAGGTTTGAGGCAGCAAAGGAAAGTGGAAAGAGAACAGAGGAGAAGGAGGGAAAAGGAGGTTATGCAGGGAGATAGAGGTCAAAGGAAGAAAAAGAGAAGAACTGTACATAGGAAAAATAAAAACTGCATCAAGTAGGAAAATACTTATAAATAATTTAAAAATAATAACAGCTTGCAGTCCTAATAGTAGAGACTATAGGTCCCAACTACCCTAACAGATTTCAAATGTCGCTCTCTAAAAGGTAGGTAAAAATATCTCTCTTCCCCGTGAAAAAAATTCCCATTCCTAATGAAACTGAATGGGGTTGAAGTCATTTATTATAGATTCTACCCTCTTTGTATTGTCTCCACCCCAAACTACAGCCATAAGCAACCGTTACCAGAGCCTAGGGATTGTGAGACTCTGCCCTGCCCCATGTAACCATCCTGTACAAAATGCGAGTGAAAGCTAGCGCATTGTTAGTGGCCACTTGTGAACATAAAGAATTCACCAAAAAAGGCAACCGAAAATGGCTTCTCGCGTAATTTAGGTAATAGCACACCTGAAATAGTGGTGTTCAATAAACACCAAACAAAGCCATGGTGGGGACTATGTGTATGTGTGATATGCATATGTGTGCACACATACCTATACCACTTAAAAAGGAAGATCAGAAGAGCTAAAAATATCCTGCCTTGCTGACAGCTGGAGAGCTGATTATTGCCTTCCACTGCTGCAGCAAAGTAAATGACAAGAGGAGAGGAATTGCTCAGGTTTGGGGGCAGGTACGAGATTTAATGGAATCAGCTGAGAAGAGGAACACTAAGCCTATCTAGGAAACTTGCTCCCAATGAAAACTATTAGATAATGGAATCACCTCCCAAGAGAAATCTCAGAAATCCTATCACTGAAGATGTTTAGAACTCAGTTGGACATGACAAGGCATTCCATTGTCCCAGACTTCATGCCCTTTTATGTCCAAACTTTTATTTGATAAAATGTGCTCAAGTCCCTTCTACAGGGACTATATATAAAGAAAATACATATATGTATCATATGTATTCCTATATATGTATATATGTATTCATATACATATGTGTGTGTGTGTGTGTGTGTGTTACAGGATTTCTCTAGAAGACTGAAGAGGTAGACCAGATGAAGAGTGGTGGGCAGCAAAGCAAAGTTTATTCACCGATAATACAAAGCTCTCAAAGCGGGAGGGTTGCCGATTTTGGGTTTAGATGTAGTAGTTTCTATGGGCTGCTTTAATCTGATTAACCCTCCATGTGCCTGTCATCCAATCAGGTTTTTGTCATCTACCTATCATGTGGGAAAGGGTAGAGGCTCCTTCCAGGGTGGTGTAAGATCCTTTAAATGGTGGTTTCCTTTGGGGGGGTGTCTTGTCCATGCCTACCTTTCTTCCAACTATCTTTATTTTATCATATATCATTTATCCATGAGCATATGTACATATGGTCTCTATATAGTCTGTGTATACATATATGTATGAATATATGTTACATATAGTACGTGTGTATATGTTATATATACACATACATATAGTCTTTACAGTCTGTGTGTGTTTGTATACATCACACACACACTGACTACATAGAGACTATGTCTAAGTATGTATATACAGCATATATATTATATATATTATATATACATATGCACACAGAGACTATATGTAGATGACATATATATGTGCGAGAGAACTTTGAGATTTAATGCTCTTTTGTATGTATGTTTTTAAACTTGCAGGTTACAAATGAAAACACTAAAAGCTGTGATTGATGGATATTTAAGAAATATGCTAAGATTAAAAAGACCCTTCATTTTCCTTATTACTCTAATTATACCCTAAAGTCAGAAGTGACCAGGTTTGCATTTGTCAGTTAGTACTTGCTGCTTCTGAGAATAAGCCCAAAGACTAATCTAATATTCCAATAAAAGCAATAGAAAAAAGTACAGATGACAAATTAAAAATGCTCAAACTCATAGCGAGAACTTAGAGTTCGATGTCCTAACTAACTTTTCCTTGAGAAAGGAACAATTACTTTCAGAAAACCTATGCCCCCGCTGAATGACGCATCCACTTCCTCCTAAACATAGATCACATTATCAGTGTTGCCAAATATATCAACAGCCGCCTGGCTGTTGAACACCATGTTTATCTAATGGACCATAACAGACAGCAAGAGCAAGCACAGTTGGAGACAGCGATCTCTAGAAGTATTTTCCAAACCAGTAAAATTCTTTATTTTTCATTTTTCTTTTTTTTCTTTTTCAATTAAGGAAAAGAGGGCTATTAAGCAAGATAGACGCAAGTACAGCAGAGTTTAGATCTCTCCTCTGAAACCTTTTCTTTTGGCCAACATATAAAGTAATTATGGAGAGTCATATTTTTATGTCTTCACACAGCAACTAGGACAGGGAGGACGGAGGGCCACAGAGTGGAGTTTATATTGGCCAGCCAACCAAATCCATTTTGAATTGCATAGAGAAAATTCCTAAGAACCCAGAGATAAATTCTCAACTTTTCCCCTCTACATAATGAAAGAATTCAAAGCTGAGTATGAGGATGGGGTCAACAGGGCTTTTATGTAACTATTTGTGAGAAAAAAAAGTATACAGTTGTACAAACTGTACAAACTGTTCCACATTGTTTAATTTACAAAGTAACACACGTTAGTCTGGAAACAGGTAAATCAAAAAGAAAAAAGTACATGTAATCCTACCATGAAGAAGTAAACAAACACTTCAAAAGTTTTGATTTTGCTTTTTCCAATCCATACCCGGAGCACAGATATTTTAAACACCAAAAGAGAGTCATGTAATCTTGCGTCCTGTTTTTTTTTTCATTATTCATGACATGCTACATTGTACTCATATTTTTCAGGCAGTATGTATGTGCAACACACTTTCACCTGCTCTCTGATATTTTAATCCAGCTTTGTCCCCCATTCATTTAACCAGTTCTCTATTGTTGTTATCCAAGTTTTGCTGACATTAGCAGTGTTATATACCCTTACACTGTCCATTAATGTACATTCATAAATATTTCCCTAGAATAATTTATTTGAAATCTGTCAAAAAGTAAAATCTCCAAGACTCTGTGATATAAACAGTTAAAATATACTTTAGAAAGTTTGTAATAAATTTTTCCTTTCTACCATCAGGTTTGTTTATTGTGGTTTTTGACAGAGCACCTCTGTGTATTTGCTCGTTCGGTTTTTCACTTACTTGACCCTGTCAATCTTCTTTCATGGTTGCTTTCATGGGTTCCTGTTTAGAAAAGCTTTACCTATCTGAGACTATTTAAACACTATAGATAAATAAATTATCAAAATAAATTGGAATTTTAAAGGTGAACATTTATTTTCTTCAAGTCTCTTGCTTTTTTAAACATCTAATTAATATGTTAGAATTTATGTTGATGTATGAGATAAAGCAGTCAACCGCTTTTCTCAATACATTTATTAAATAAGCCATCCTGCCCTCCCTGATTTGATGTGCCACCTCATAAAATCATTATATACACATTATTTTTTTTTAGTTCATCCCGTCTATAAAGTTGTTATAACTTCTTTCTTACTTCTCTGAAAGACCCAGGAATAGTGACTATTTCACCTGCGTAGGAGTAACTAAAGCTGAGCAAATTGTCATCTTCTATGTTCGTGTTCTTGGTTCCAAAAGAAAAAAAGAAATCAAATGTTCATCTCCCCTCAAAATGTTAATCCTATCCATGATTGAGATGAACATAGAAATCAGTAGATGGAATCAAGAGGAGATTATGCAGCCTGACTAGAGAGGAGGGCCAGACTGCTAGCGGAAAATACACGCGTAACCAAGGGACCAATAAAGTGGCAGTGCTTCTTCCTATTTCCCCATCCTTTTGTGATAGTACCTTTAACACAGTGGTTCTCAAAGCAAAGTCCCCAGACCGGCAGCAGCACCTGGGAACTTGTTAGATATTAAGCACCTCAGACCTACTGAGTCAGCGATTCTGGGTGCAGGGCCCCGCAAGCCGTGCTTTATTGAGCCCTGTAGGTGATACGGAGGCACACCCAAGTTTGAACCACTGATTTAAAAGGACTTTGTCAAGAGAGAATCTGGATAGAACTCACATAAAACATCATGATATCTTTATGAGATCCCAGCCTTTACTGGGATCTGCAAAGCACACCTTTCTTCGTTTGCCCTCCCCATTTATTAGGGATGTAGTCATTTATTAAACATGTTCATCGATTACTTTTTCATTTGTCACTTTATCTACATGACTGATTAAAATAAATACAAGTTTTCTGCTTCTTCAAATACAAGCTTTTCTGTTGAAAGAACGATGCTGTGATAATTTGCAAGATGAAATCCTATAAAAATAATATTAAAAGTTTTTTTAATTGAATTGGAAACTTAAAGGAACAGGACGTGGAGCCATACGAAAATAGTCAGTAAGAAGCCTAAGTAGGTAAGAGCTGTTTCAAAAAAACAAGTCAACAAGTTAGTTTGAAAAGATAATACCTTAACTCCCCATTATTCATGGGAGATAACATTCCAAGCCCCACGGTGGATGCCTGAAATTGCAGATAATACTGAGCCCTATATATACTATGGCTTTTTCCTATACATACATATCTATGATAATGTTTACTTTATAAATTAGGCACACTAAGAGATTAATAATAACCAGTAATAAAATAGAACAATTATAAAAACAATATACTGTAATAAAAGTTACATGAATGTGGTCTCTTTCTCCAAGTACCTTATTGCACCTTTCGTCTTCACGTGCTTATGGTGAGATGACAAAATGACCGCCTGATGAGATGAAGTGAGGTGAATGACATGGGCATTATGACATAGTGTTTGGCTTCTATTGACTTTAACGATATATCAGAAAGAGGATCACCTGCTTCCGGAGCACGTTAACCACAGGTAAATAAAACTGTGAAAAGTGAAACAGTGGATGAGTGAGGGACTAATTCTAATTACAATGAAGGCTAACCAGGGTATCATTGAGAGGTTTATTTCTGGGAAGGGAGAAGGGCCAGATGTGGTGTAAAAGATAGGAAAACGGCAACAATGGAGGACATTTGGGGAGTGGATATAAATAATAGATGCTGACAGCAGGATGATCTTGAGTATTTTAAACTCAAGAAAAAGAAAGAGATAACCACAATTATTTTTTGAAAAGAGTACTAACAGCTTCAGTTTGTACTGATGATGTTAAACTATTGGTCCCACTTCTCTAAGTCTCTGACTCCACAGCAAGTGAAACAATCACCTTTCCCCTGATACCAAATCTCTACCTTCCCTTCCGGCTCAGCTCAAGACACAGAACTCCTCCAGGCACACCTTCACTGACACACTTCTTCCTCACCTTGACTACAGTGTTTTACCCCACCTCTTACTCAGACAGCTGTCTCAACAATACAGAAGACCCAGTGCTATTTTAATATTGCAGGACAGATTTATGAGGGGCAGGGGGAGGTAATTCACCTTGTGTCATGGCAGATGATAAAAAAGAAGGATGTTCCCCAGAATGTTCTGGGAGCAACTTCCCACAGGGTATTTTCAACTTTCTGAGGGAGGAAAAAATAAGTCCTCACATCTCAAATCTGATCACACTTCCTTATTGGTCAATATCATTTTCCCTCCTCACCTAGGCAACTCCTACTCATTCTTCAAGTATCAGTTCTGCCACAAAATCAATTCTAATTTGCTTGGACAGTTCAAATTCTCCTATTAGAAGTTGCCCTTCCTCCAATCTTCCTCATCACATCATGTGTTAGAATTATAATTTTATATATGTTAATGTAATTAAAATCCATTTACTCCACTTGATGCCTCTTTCCTTATTTTTGTTCATTTTTGAATCATTGGAACCAAGGTCACTTTCTAGCACATGGTAGGTGATAACAAAATATCTAAATATTTGTTGAATGAATAAATGACTGTTTATATCCTTGAATGAGAGCAGTAACTCTCTTCCCCCTTAAGATCTTACTGTTCTCTCAGTCTAGAATATCCTTCTCTTGAAATCCATATCTTAGTCTTACAATTCCATTAGCAGCATTTGTCAAAATTTTAATGGGTGTCTTTCACCTATCATTATAATACAGTAAGCCACTTCTTCCCCCATAGCTCTTATATGTTCTTGCTTTTGAGTTGTTCCCCCCACCCCTCCAAAAGAATAAACCTCTATGATGACAAGAAATTTGTTTGTTTGTTTTTTTTAATCCTTAATGAATGGTATTTGGAAGATAGGCTGGCAGGGACGAGGGGCCCCCATCCTAAAAGGAAACTACCCTTAAAAGGAAAAAGACTCCATTCTGTTATTCTAAGTTTTACTCAATGACCCAGCTTTAAGCTTTAAGTTTTCTTACTGGGAGGACAACTTACAGGTGACAGAAAGGAAGGGAATGGCCTTGGGCATCCTAAACCTCCTGGGACAGGGTCGGGGGTGGAGCTCAACAGCTAGTGGATATTTAAACAAAGAGCTTGATCTGGTTGATCTGGTAGGCCATGGCTGGCTGGCATGCCTTAGGGCAGTGGCAGTGCTGCCCTCTTGGTCCCCAAGGCAACAAAACACAACCCTTTCCCACATGAACAGCTACCTGATGGGTAGATGAGAGTGTGGGCCAAAACCTGATTGGATGACAGGTGCATGGAAGGTTAATCAGATTAAAACAGCCCACACCAAAGAGCCCATAAAACCACCTAGATTTAAATGTCAAATGGAAACCCTCTTGGGTCCCCTCTCTCTTCGGAGGCTTAATAATATGGCTCAATAAACTTTACTTTGCTGCCCACCACTCTTCAGCTAGTCTGCCTCTTCATTCTTTAAAGCAGTGTGACCAAGAACCTCAGGCACTAAAGGAAAAGGCAATAATCCTAAAAGAGTTTTTTATTAAACAGCAAAGCAAAACTGTAACGCAATTTTAAATGTTTGCAAATTAGGTCACAAAACGGATGCAAAATGTTTGTGATATGACTATAACATATATTCACACACCTCAAGTCATTCATCAAATCTCACACCAACACAAACAACACCATGATTAAAAGTAGCCCAAATCTAACAACCATAAACTGGATTAGTGGATCTCTTCTTCTATTTAACATTTTAACATTATTTCTGATACTAATTTCCTTACCTAACAGAATCTACAAACTAAAGTTTAAAAAATTGTTAAAGGATGACTAAAAGTCTGCAAAGAAGTAGGGTTCGCAGAAAATTTTCAGAGAAGAAATGAGATAAAATAACAAGAAAGAATCAATTAGTATACATGTAAAACTCTCCCATTTTATTCATGATTTTGATACTAACTCACTCTTACGGGATTTTGCAAAAGGTGATCTGCTGCATACTACAAATAAACCTTGTACAAGAGTCCAAACTCTTGTAACCATTCTCTTCTAGATGTGGTTTACATAAGGGTAGCCAAACTTAATCCACTTTCATATATATTCCCCAAAGATCTCATCTGTGCCAGAGATAACACAGATCTGCAGTAAAAACATTTGGAGTTGGTTACTACTGTTTACCAAGTACTTTCCCATCCTATTTCTATTTTTCCTCAAAATTTTATATTTCAGACATACAGACAACCAGTGCTTATCTTTTCAGATACCAAGTGGATTATTTTGTATAAGAGAAAGTTTTTGTTTTGTTTTTGTTTTTTGGGGTTTTTAAAATTTAAATTCAATTAATTAACATATAATGTACTATTTGTTTCAGGGGAGAAAGTTTTTAACAATAAATCTTCCCAATTTTACAACTCAGTTTCAAGAAAAATCTTCATTTTTATAGCTCTGTTTTTAATTTATTAAATAATAACCAACAATTTTATCTTATTACCAAATATAACAAGCCCTAACTGAGAAAGTGTCTTATTTTGGTTGTAGCAATTGGAGTTTAGACTATTCTCATAGATGATTAACTATTGAAATTACTTTTACAAATGTGAAACCATTTTTTTTCTTTAGGGGAAGGGAAATGGGAAAAAGAGAAGCAAATGGAGAAGAGGCACAGGATAATGGGTAGGGTACATAAATCTGTGCATTCAATACATGATTTTAGCCCAACTTTTTCACAACATTATGGTTACTCCCTTGTATTTCTCACTATGCCTGTAATAAAAGATAGCGCTAAACCTGTAAATCAAAGCAAACTCAATAAAACATTTACTTTCATGTTCCATAAATATATGCAGTACTAATTATAAAAGCTCTATACTGCATTTGCACATTTTCATGGACTAATATATATACACAAACTCACGGAAGTCTTCTATTATGCTCCTAATTTTGCCTAGATCTGACATTATCCTCATAACTATTCAATTAAGACACAAACAAAAGTACCATAACATTTGGAATTGATCCAAGTTTAAAAAAAAATAGGCAACAATTCCATAAAACAGAAAAGAGATGAATCCCTAATTTTTCTTTGTTTTTTGTGTCAATTGATTGAAAAACACTAGAAGACAACATGGTTTTCTATATATTATCCATGAACTTGATTTTCTGATTTTAGCTTCAGATTTTCTTCCTTAACTATATCTACTCTTGCAGAAAACATTTTAGGTGTGTGTTGGGGTTCCAACACTTGATTGAGAAGTTGTGTTTGTTTTCCTCCAGTTCCACCTGTCTTTTAGCTCCAACTATATCCATGTCAGCATTCATCATCTTGGGTTACAAACATTTAGGACTTGGATACAAAATCCTTGATGAATGGTTTGCCTATGGAGACACCAGGAAGGGAAGGGATCAGGAGGACGCTTCAGGCACCAACACTTGAACCAACTTGAAAGCAAGAATTTTGACTGGTTCACTGCTATAGTTCCAGCTCCTGGAATTGTGCTGGAGTAAGTGGGCAGAAAAAAAGAAGAGGAAGAAGAAGAAGAAGGAGAAGGAGGAGAAGGAGAAGGAGAAGGAGAAGGAGAAGGAGAAGGAGAAGGAGAAGAAGGAGATTTCATCTCTCTTGTGTTAGAATAACTGAAGAAGACCAGTACAGAACTGAGGCACGCTAGACTCTACCAAACTGTCAGTAGGCAAAAGATAAGTATATTATTCATTTTAGGCTGTTTAGAGTAGGAACAACGAAAATGGGAGTAGCAGAGAATAGGTTAAGGAGGTGATGATATGAAAATACAAGAATATCTCACATCTTCAGCCACCATAAGCAATGCAAATGACATCTCAAGATTTGGGAAACTGAATAGCATGAGTGGGTAGGGCAGGAAGGACTTTTTCAAACAAAGGCAATAACTTACAGCTAATATATACTATTTTCTGTTAATATATTTATGTATAACTCTGGGCCAAGAGCCTTTACAAGATTCAGGTTATGGTAGAAAAGAATATTGCCCAGTCCCACATAATAGGTAAAAGTCCAGATACTCCCCTCACCAAAGTGATTTCATCATAAGAGTTAGAATCTCACCTCTTCATGACCACAATTATCAGTACAGGTGGTATGAATATTGTGTGTGTCATGACATTTATTTTATTCATTATCACCCTCTATTATGGGCCAAATTATGTCACTTTTCCTTCCAAAATTCATATATTGAAGTCTTAACCCCCCACTACCTCAGATTGTGACTGTATTTAGAGATAGGATCTTAAAAGGGTAATTAAAGTTAAAATGAGTTCATTGGGGTGGGCCCTAATCCCTTGTAATTGGTGTGTTTGGAAGAAGAGGAGATTAGGCACTGACACACACAGCAAAAAGACCATATGGACACAGAGAGGAAAGGCAGCCATCTACAAGCCAAGGGAAGAGACCTTAGAAGAAGTAATTGGACCCTGCTGGCACTTTGATCTCAGACTCCTAGACTCCAGAAGTGTGAGAAAATAAGTGTCTGTTGTTTAAGCCACCAAGACTCTGGTATTTTGTTATGGAAGCCCCAGAAAACTAATACACCCTCCATTTTAAAAATGTTTGAATTTAAACTTAAGAACTTAGTAAAGTATATAATGTCCCAAATCTATTTGTTGACTTACTGAATGAGAAAGGAAGAAAGAGTCAAAGTTAGAATAGATAGCAGTAACTATTAACAACGAGTGAAATGAAGTGTTTGGAGGATATTCACGGGTGATATATCTCCCTGGGAGAAAAACATGATGATGAAGACACTGGTTCTCCAGGAAAACACCCTATATATTCCACTTCACAAAACCTGACACCTGAGAGTACATCATTTATACAAATTAGTAAAGAGATGATACAACTGAACCCAGAGAGAGGGGAGGAAAAAAGTACATTTTAAAAGAGGTGACAAGTAGTTGAGATTTTGCAAGGTAGAGAAAGATGTCAAAAAATAAAAATGTTGGAGGGAGCAGATTATGAAAATAACAATGAAAGAAAAAAATAACCTATAGAAGTGATAGAAAAATGAGTCTAAAATGCAAAGTAGAGGCAGAAAAGAAAAAAAAAAAGTTATTATCACCATAGACCCAAGGCAAGAGTGTTGTAATTTTTCAAGGGCCCACAGATACATCTGAAGTTTTAACATAAAATGTGTTGGATCTAAAAATGAAAGCTGCAAAATAAAATATCAAAATATATAAAAGTTTACAAGTTATAATATTATGTTTTCTAAGCCATTGTAGTCTGCACATATATAACAGTTGTATATCAACTTTATTTTATTTGGGAAAGGGAAATTTTTTAACATGTTTGATATAATGTATGTAGTGCATCTATAATAGGAGAACACACTATGGACTTCTGAAAGTCTTAAAATTGCCCTAGGGAAAGATGATAATGCAATGTATGAAGAGAAGGAGTATATGGTAGAGACAAAATAGTTTTATCTGAGTTATAAAGTCATGAATTCTCTGGGAAACTCTACTGGTACCCCAGACAGTTGTTCCCAGAAGAGGTAATAATAGTGTTAAGAAATCAGACATCAGGTAAGTACCTTATTTTTTGGCATTACAGTTGCTAAAATATAACCCAAATGTATATTCTTTTTTTTTTTTAAATATTTATTTATTTATTTGACAGAGATAGAGACAGCCAGCGAAAGAGGGAACACAAGCAGGGGGAGTGGGAGAGGAAGAAGCAGGCTCATAGCGGAGGAGCCTGATGTGGGGCTCGATCCCATAATGTGGGATCACGCCCTGAGCCGAAGGCAGACGCTTAACCGCTGTGCCACCCAGACGCCCCCCCAAATGTATATTCTTGTATCAGCAATTTGTTGGTTTAAAAAAGCACAAGGTTATGTCTAAATAATGACAAACACTAATTTAGTGAACTCAGTGAAAAATCTGCTATCAAAGGGGAAAACATTCACTAGTTACTTAGCATTATGAAAAAAGAACTATTTTACTTTTTCAAGAGATCGAATCATCACTTCCTGTATGAATGACCTAATAAAACATATTGCATTGCTCATATCAACATGAATCCATTGTTCAATAAAACAGGGTCAGATTTGACCATTAAAAAATAGTTTTTCCAGGGACTGAAGATAAGCAGTTGTTTGGTATCTTCAGAGAAATTTACATACTACTTCAAATACAATAAAAGACCATTGATTAACGCTTAATTAAAAAGATAGAGCAATCCAGTGTGATTTCACACTTGAAAGGAGAATTATGACAACTTCATTTAACGCCAAAATATAGAACTTTTGTTTAATAGGATAGTATGGGAATTTTAGGGAGAGTATAACAAATACTGAAAGTCAGTATGTTTATCATATTAATAGGTCATAGTAAATTTTTACAACATTCTGCCAGCATGTGAGCCCTGAAAATAAATTTGACTACAATATTAAAAAAACCTAAGTTGCAGTTCTCAGAAAAGGGAAATCAATTGTTAAGACTGCAAAAACTAAAATCATGTCTTTAATTGTCTTGTATTAAAAATTCTAACACCTATAAGTACATACTTTCTAATGTGTATTCAGGTATATTTCTTATGCAGGTGGACTAAGTAAATCAGGTATCCTATGTACTTCACACAATATGCTCAGATTATGAGTTTTGCAGTTGTGGAGTGTAATTATTAAATATATACCTTACCTCCTTCTTGAAACCGAAATTGTCATTTGGTGTAAATCTATTACTACATATTGAGTTGATATACTTTAAGTGCAAGTATCACTGCATTCCATCAACATAAAAGAGATTAACCAGGATGCTCCAGTTCACAGATGAATATTTCTGGAATAAGAGAATATGGGAAATAAAGCTTCACTGTTAATGTGGACAATCCTGCCAAGAAGTTTCAATGGCCCATCATGCTTAATTATATTTTTGAGCTTTGGGTTTTTAATAGAGAATTTTTAAATGAATAAAGGTAATCAATACACACATGTCAAAGCCTTAAACTCAGTTCTATTTCAGCAAGTACAGTTGGCCCTTGAACAATGGGGAGTTAGGGATGCCTACACCTCGCACAGTTGAAAAATCCATGCATAACTTTTGATTCCCCCAAAACTTAACTACTAATAGCCTACTGTTGACCGGAAGTCTAACCAATAACACAAACAATCAACTGACACGTATTTTGCATGTTATATGGATTATAGACTGTATTCTTATAACAAAGCTAGAGAAAAGATGTTATTAAGAAAATCATCAGAGAAAATACATTTACAGCACTGTATGATATTTATTTAAAAAAATCCATGTTATCAGTGAACCCGTGCAGCTGAAATCCAAGTCATCAACTGCATACATGCTGAGATTCATCTTTTTATATGTGTATTCCTGATATTATAGTGAGCATACTAGGCTAGATATTCAAATGCAACATTGTAATCCAAGCTCTACAGTTGCTAGTTCTACGACTGTGGCTAGTCCTTACGTCTTGCGATCCAAAATTTCTTCAATCTATAAAATGGGTATAATTATACCTAGCCTGCATATCTTGCAAGAAAATAGGAGAGGCACAATTGTAACGTAACAATTGTAAATGTTGTAAGTAAAAACTCAGTCAAAGACTCAGTCAAGATACTCCTAATGACCGGGGCAAATCACTTTCATCTCTTTGGATCTCAGTTATAAGATAACAACAGTAATAGTAGTTTCAGAGATGTGTATAGCACTAATTCCACATGCCAAGCAGTGTTGTGTGTGTTCCAAATAAATTAATCCACTAAATCCTCCAAATGCATGTAAAAGCTGTATCTTTATTGCCTCGTGGATTTCAAGATACAGGTTAAGCGGTCTGTTAAATGAAAGTTGGATATATAAAGTGGAAAAATGATTTGAAATGTAATATATTGGCATTCTTCCTGTGTAAGAAAAAATATGTAAGTTTTCTTAACCTACAAGAATGGGAAAAGGGAAAAAAAAGTAAAATCTCTGTAGGTGGAACGAATGTGAAAAGATATGTCATGTTTCTAATTTTCTTTGAAAGAATGAATGAAGAACAAAAGTATGTGAAAAAGAAATAGGAAAAAAAAGTCTACTGATAAATATGTGGAACAGTCCATGCTGTTAGAATTTGCCATTAAACTTAACCTAAAAAATATAACAAAGCTTTATATATGCTTGTAGAAGCCTACCAGTTAAAGGCTCCATTCTAACTTTTTTTATTTAATGGTGTCTGGTTGCTAATTAGTTAAAGACACTCTGGGAGTCATTCCCAGCTGTGGCTCTGTACATTCAGGACAGGGCAGTTAACTGGAGGGCAAATTATATACTAATAACCTAGGGAGAACCATGATCCATTTTCAGGATTTAACGTCAAGAGTGGCAAGAAGGAATAATTATACTGAAATAAACACACACAGATAAACTCACAGAGATAATTTTAAAACATTTAATGGTAGTGAAGAGTAAATTATTTAACTCTAACCGGGGATAAGAGCCTTTTGGTAGCTATCACTTGCTGCAGTAAATGTGCTGAAGTTTGCATTTCCTGGCTGCTGGCTCTGTTTATTTAAAGTCATTCAGAATGCTCTGCTAGAAAGGACTTCAGCGGTGCTGCCAAATTTTCACTAGATTAAAAATGTGCACTGCTGATAATATTTTTATAAACACTGCACACACAACAAGAGCAATATTCTTTAGACATCAATTTGCTCCTCTCGACAACCAGTCTTCCTGCGAGGACTTCTCACTTGGCAGAATCGGTTCAATCTGGTTATTTCTGATGAAATGTCCTAGAAAATTTACATCAAAGTCCCCTTATGGGTTAAGTGCTGAATTAGATGTCTCTCATTAACTGGTAAAGCCATAGGACAATTCATCAATGTGAATGTTGGAATGTCTAAATATTTGTTAGAAAAGTGTCCATGAAGCGAAGTCTTTCAACTCTAGAAAAGATAACAAATGATGTGATGTCAAATGTGCCTTGTAGAAAAGTATTCAGATTAAATATAGCTTCCCTCACCCTAATGCTCAGGTGCAAGTTGCTTTCACTATTATTAAAGCAGTCGTAGTTAAGGAATTCTCAGGCTTTCCATTATCCCCTTAGCTTTACCCTGGGATACAAAAACCACAGGAGTTTTATTAAAACAGAGTTGCTCACAATAGGTTTCATGAGTGGCAGAAAGGAGCCTAAACTGAAAACTCAGGAGTCAGCAAAAGTTAATGGCTGAAGCAAGAGGGAAGTCAAATTGTTAGAAAAGAAAAGCTTTGTCTAAGGAGAAGCAAAAGTTGGAGATAAGAATAGAAAATGCACAATAAGAAATAGAAATGCAGTTCTATAGGGTCAAAGGCATTAGAGAATCAAGTAAGGAGGTCAAACACAAGAAGCAAGGAAGAAAAATCTGGAGGAAAATTATCAAAGAGGTAAAAGTGGAAATATTTATAATATTTATAATTCCTTCCTGGTTACTCCATCTCTGAATCTCTTCCTCCCCATTATCTAAAATCACTTTCAAACTAGAGTTTCTGTACCCCAAAGGATATATGGGGCCTTTGCATCAATACAGGCCACCCTATCTGCATCACAAGTCTTGCTTAGAGATTAGAGTAGAGGGGTTTAGCATTGTTTTTTAATTTATATTTTTAAAATAAATATGGACTAATGTTTTAGAGAGCAAATTTACATGATTTTTTTAAACTAAAATAAATTTAGACTTGCAAAGTTTCACTTAATGCTTTGAGGTCTCCTGTCTTCCCATCTATTTAGGGGCACTTCAAGGAGCACAGAAAGGTAATTAAATTCCAGCCACTGAAAAGGGAATGAGGCTTTAGAGTAAGTTCAAGAAAGGTTTCTTAATTCTTCCCAGGTACTTAGACTTCCCTCTAGTAGCTGCTACCAGTTTCTTAATAGGACCTCATTAGGGTGGACCAGGCATGGCCTTTTAACTTTTAGCAGAGATAACTAAGAAACAGTTATGTCTCAATTTATTTTATATAGATAACATACACATGTGTGCACGCACACACACAGAAATATAGAAAACAAATTAATACCGTTTTAATAAATATAAAAGTTGAGAGATAAGAGAGAGCAAATGTAAAAAATCAATTCAGGGTAGTAGTATTTTAAGTGGTAATTTTTCTTTCAGGTTTAGTTAATGTATTACAGGCTATTGAGCCTAAAAAGACTGAATATGGGATATCGATGCCAGACATGTTATAATTCCAACCCAATTACCGTTACCATTGACTTCTTCTTGTGAAGGCTAAGCAACCTCCTTAGAAAAGAACTCTAATTATACTAACAATTGGGGTTCAGGCATGTTTATTTGGCTAGCAGGACTCTAACAGCAGCCAAATGCCAGGTACAGAAGGTGAAGGGGGGGGCGGGACTAGCAATTTCTATCAGACTCTAAGTAGAAAATTCACCACGAGAAATGAGAGAGTCTAGCACCTTGAGTTAGATTTTAGAATGAAGACTGAAGACGACAAAGGCAAAGGCAAAGGGAGCAAACAGCTGTTGTAAGAACCTTGCCACCTTTATACCATGTAAGGCCCTGTGGGGAATGAGGCTGCATATGGATAAAGCCCAACAAAAGGAAGAACACTTTGAGGCTTAAGCTATGCTGCCATGGAGAGCCTCCAAAAGAGCCCGACCCAGCAGAGGCAGGGCTATTGCTCCTCCTCTACAACCAGTCTTCCTGCTAGGTCTTCTCCATAGGTCTTAATGGGACCTCATTCAAAAATAAATTCATGGCATTTAAATTATATACAGACGAAGGGGACAAGAAGCAGTCCTAAGCAGAGTACAGCACTGTTTCGCGTAGTGGCCCAAGCCAAGCACCTAGAACTCAGCCTTGAGTAGCATGCCAAGTGATGACAGCAGCAGCAGCCCAAGGCAGTGACAGCAGTAGGACGGGGAGCGCTTACACAGCAGACCAGGCAACAAGATGTCAGAGCACAGAGGAAATGCGATGCGTGGGTGGAACCTGAGTTCCCGGCAATTTATGGGTGAGAAATAGCCTGACAGGAAAAGCGGGGTATGCATACCTCTGCATCATGGTACCCACAATCCAGAAAAGCGTGGGAGTACTCAGAAAGGAGAGAAGAGGATAGATGGGAGATACGCGGCAGTAGAACTGAAAGGACTCCAGGAAGGAGCAAGAGAATGGTGACAAGGAAGAAGGAATAGTCAAGGGCAATAGAGATGTCTTGAATCTGAGTCTCTCATGGAAGATTTAGAAAACTATTTTTATAACACATAATTTTTAAATAGGAATGCTTGTCAGTTTCAGTGTCATCTGGTTCCCTGACTAGTACATACAATACATTCAGGAAACAAATCTCTTTTGTCTTCCATCTAAGATGTTTCCTTTGTCCTTCCCTGCTTCTCCTGGGCACTGAGATGCAAAACACCTACTGGGATCACTTGACTCCTCTCCCTTCCTTGTGTCACATCCAGGATCTGAATTCTCCGGGTTCTATCTCAGCAATATCTTCTACATGTCACGTTCCTTCCTGTCTGATTTACATAACCTGCCTTCAGCACCTTTCCAGTGGCTTGAAAGAAAGTTACTTTACTAATCACACACAAACTTCACTGAACTCTCAGGCAGCAATCACTCTCTCCTCTCATCTCCAAAACATAGCACTATATATAGCCATTATAGCTGACTATTTATATGCATTTTTATGGACATTTCATCTCCCTTTTCAGACTGTAAGCTTGTGGGAAGAATCTGTAATAATTCATGTTCAATGAATTTGCACATGGTAGCTACAGAATAAATATTTGTTTGAATTATGGCTGGATGATCATAAGTGAAAAATAAATTAATGGCATTCAAATGATATACAGACTAAGTATTAGGTAATGTATTAAAAACAATCAGTGTCTATTTTTAGTCTAGTATTTCTAATACTTATATTGACATCTATAAATTCCTCATATAAACATTAATTGTCCTAAAATTCTTCCACCTAGAAATATCTAGGAGGATCTGCTTACATATATCCACACATCCATATTTTGCTATGCTTTTCTAACAATACTGCATTTAATGATGGTAGACCTCAGGGAAAGACCTGAGTTTTTGTTGAGTTCTGCCAATGACTGAGTCACGTAAACTGGCTAACTTACTTTCCCTCTCTAAGCCTCCGGTTTCTCTCATATAAGTGATTTAATTTCTAGACTTGTTTTAAGGCTAAAATGATATGAGGAAACAGTCTGTTCAAAGTAGATCTCAGTAATTCATAGGTCTTAAATAATACATATCCTCACAGTGGAAATTGATTGCATATTTGCCCTTTTCCTTTTATCTCTTCCTTCTATTGCTTCTCTCCCTCTCATTTTTCCTCTCTCTCTTTCTTCAAACTACTATTTAATGTACTGGAACAAATACCGGACTAGGAGCCGAAAGACTTCTGTAGAGTTTAATAGTTGAGTGACCTTGGGCAACATACTCAGTGTTTACAAATCTCAGTTTCCTTTTCCATATAATGAAAAATAAAAATGGATGTGAAAAATGCCATGAAAGCTATAAATCTTTATTAATCTATAAGTTTTTTATTAGATTTAAGAAAAATAACATAAGGTTATTATGACTGCCCTAGTTGTTTCAAATATTTTCCCTCGAGATCATGCTCTTGACCTTGAGTATAATACAAACTGGAGTTTTAAGGGATGCAGATTTTATTTCTTCAGCAAAATCTGAAATTGAAGTTTAGTTTTAAGTATATAGATACCCATATCATACAATTCAATTACTGGAGCACAGGTTGGTAAGGCCAAAGGAAGTCGGCTTCAAAGTCATTCTCATTTGCCTTTGTAATGTTTTGGGTGACTATACCTGGACACTGATACATATATATTTTGAAAAGTAACAAAGATTCAGGTTTTGAATAATGAACGTACCTTGAGACAGTCTGAGGAAAAACAGAACGTTTTCCACGGTACCCATTTTACTTCATGGCTCAGAATCTTCTGTTCTCCTCATATATTCTAGAGACAGGTGGGCCTACCTGACATATGGTAATAAAGCACCATTCTGGTTGAGCCCTACTTTCCTACTGTCTCAAAATTATTACGAATACTTTCCTGATTATTGCTGGTACTGTGGAAGAATAAAATCAAATAAAACAGAAAAGAACTCCTAAAGTACTTTATTACTTAGTATGTTTAATCTCATCAATAAAATCTGAAAATAGAAGCTGTCAGATATGCAAATAACTCGAGAATTGGCTAGTATTTTGCTTAGCTCTTCATCATAAAATTTTTGCATGTTCTGGCAAAGATTGTCAAATCATCCTAGCTGAAAGAAAACTAATTTCCACAAACTGTTATTTGCTATATTCTTCCAAAAGTCTGTCATTACCACCTGTACACATTAGCTAATTATCTCCTGTCTGTTGTTTCAATAAATGTATTTTGTTTACAATTGTCTGTACCACTAACTAAGAGGTCTTTAAAAATAATTGATTGCAGAAAACTTGAATATGAAAAAAATAATAAAAACTTGTGGAAAGTGGGTTGAAGAGCTTCAGGGAAAAAGACATGGGGGGTAAAGAAAGGACAAGGGGACAAGATGTATTCATGTATTATTCATTTAATACACTCAGTCATTTTTAAGAGGTGAGAAAATATGTATGTAGGAAAAATAGGGCATAGTTTTTACCAGGTTAGTTATGACCAGTGAGAAGTTCTTTGAGGAGAACACATGGCATATACACCATTTTAAGGGAAGGTCCTGGATCTGCACCTGCATTTGACTATAGTATGAGTGAGAATGAAAAATTCATTTATTGTGTGAAGGCAGTCATGTATTTTTGTTGTTTTTCTTAACACAGCAAGAATTAAGTACCTTGACAAGTACAATAATTAAATGCTAAATCGTAAGGTGAAAAATTGTAAGTGCTATAAAAGTTTTTAAAGGACAGAAGTCTGTTAACATCTAACTATGAGCTTAGAGACGCCATAGAGTCCAGCTGTCTCACTCCTTGTTTTTAAATGGGTTGAAGCAGTCAAGAGAAACAAAGCAGGAAAGAGGAAGAAATCAAGCTGGACTTTGGAGGTAAACATATTGTAAATAAAGAGTAAGGTGGATATTGATCTAGTTACATTGTGTTGGTTTAAAAGAAGAAAATGTTGATAAATATTGTCACTAATTTGAAAAGTGACATACATTTAAGTCTACACTCAGGAACAACACTAATTTTACTGAAGTGGAGAAAAGGCAATGGTGTAAGGATATAAGGGAGTTTGATTAGGTTACGTTAGTGCATAAAACATTGACCAAGAGGTTTTGGTGGGCACACAGCAGGTATTTCTCAAAAGAACTATCCCAAATTTTCGTAGCACAGTTCTGAACTATCATGGATAATCAAGATCATGAAGAAAAAAAATCATTGCAAGAAGTTCTCTGATAGTATCAAATCTCTGGATGTTCAAATAATCATTTCCAACATCAGCCACTCGTTGCATGTGAGGATTTTTTTTATTAAGTTTTTATTTCAATTCCAGTATGGTTAACATACAATGTTATTTTAGTTTCAGATGGACAATATAATGATTCGACAATTCTCTACCTTACTCTGTGTTCATCATGGTAAGTATATATATTTAATACCCATCACCTATTTCACCCATTCCCCCAACCATCTCCCCTCTGGCAACCATCAGTTTGTTCTCTATAGTTAAGAGTCTATTTCTTGGTTTGTCTCTCTCTCTCTCTTTCTCTCTCTCCTCTTTTTTCTCTTTGCTTATTTGTTTTGTTTCTTAAATTCCATGTATGAGTGAAATCATAAGATATTTGTCTTTCTCTGACTTACTTTACTTACTTTACTTATACTATCTCCATCCATATTGTTGTAAATGGCAAGATTTCATTTTTTAAGCTGAATAATATTCCATTATATATCTCTTTATATATAGATATATAAATATATAGTTATATTATATCTTCTTTACCCATTTATCAGTCAATGGACACTTAAGCTGCTTCCATAATTTGGAACAAAACTAAAAGACAATCTACCAAATGGGAGAAGATATTTGCAAATGAAATATCTGATAAAGGGTTAGTATCCAAAATCTATAAAGAATTTAACAAACTCAGTACCCAAAAACCAAAAATCCAACCAAAAACTGGGCAGAAGACATGAACAGACATTTCTCCAAAGAAGACATCCAGATGGCCAACACGTCCATGAAAAGATGCTCAACATCACTCACCATCAAGGAAATGCAAATCAAAAACTACGATGACATATCACCTCACACCTTTCAGAATGGCTAAAATAAAACACACAAGAAAAAACGAACGATGGCAAGGATGTGGAGGAAGAAAAACCCTCGTACACTGTTGGTGAGAATGCAAACTGGTTCAGCAACTGTAGAAAACAGTATGGACATTCCTCAAAAAGTTAAAGATAGAACTATCCTATGATCCAGTAATTGCACTACTGGGTATTTACCCAAAAAACACAAAACACCAAGTCAAAGGGATACATGCATCCCTATGTTTATTACAGCATTATTTACATTAGGGTGTGAGGATTTTTAAATGACTCCTTCACACCAGAAATCAATCAACACTACTTGAAACCTTTAGGATGGTATCTTCAGATGTCAGCCCACATTCATAATCCCATCCTCAGACCATTCATTCTCTCTTCTCCCATGCCTTCCTCCAGATTCTTAACTCTCTTTAACATTTTGTGTATATGTCTACCTTGTGAACTATATTTTTGTAAACATTTTTATAAGGGTATAAGAGTATAAATCTTAAATATACAGACTGAAGAATTTATGTTAAGTGAACATGCCACTGTAATGACCACCCAGATCAAGCAAGAGAATATTAACAGAACCAAAGGAGCCTTCTCCAAGCCCCCTACGTAAGAAGTAGTTACTATTTTGATGTCAATCACAAGATTTTAGATCTGCTTTTGATTTTTCTATGAATGGAATAACACAGTGTGCATTCTTGTGTGTCTGACTTCTGTACAATATAACGTATATGAGATAAATCCATGTAGCATTTTCCATTATCAGGTTATACTAAAAATATTCATCTATTCAACTGTTTATTATTGGTGACCTCAGTTTTCATCTATTAGTAATAATACAGCTATAAACACATTTCTGTTGAAAATACACCGAGAAATGAAAATGCTAGGTCAGGGTGTATAAGTAGGTCTGTTTAGTATATAGTGATAAGGAGTTCTCCAAAGTAGTTATACCAATTTAAACTACCATTATCTACTAAAGTTCCAATTTCGTTAATCTTATATTTGGTATTTTCAAGGTATTTTGGTACTTTGTTTGCTCGTTTCAATTTTAGCCATTCCAGTGGGTAGCAGTGGATTCTCAAAATGATTATTAGCTGCATTTCTCTGATTACTAATGATTTTGAAGATTTTCTTATAGGCTTATTAGTTGTGTGTCCTGTTATAAAAATAGTTCCTGGATTTTTTGCTGATTTTTAATTGGATTGTCTACCATTATCTTTTTACTGTTTTGGATTTCTTAATATGTTCTGTATACAAGTGCTTTCTTGGATATATGTATTGCGATAGAGTCGCCTTCCTCGTGGTTTGCTTTTTCAGATTCTTATTGATGTTTTTAATAAAATTCTATTTATCAATATTTCCTTTATGGTGCTTCAGAATTTTCTTGTGCTCTATTGAAGAGCTCTTTGCCTGTCCCAAATTAAGGGTTTTTCTTACATTTTCTTCCAGAAGTTCTATTGATTTCTGATTAACAAGAAGATCAACAACTAGTATGGAATTTATTTGGGGGTGTGAGATTTTATCCCCCCCCTCATGTGGATATCCATTTGACGCTGCACCTTTTATTTAAAAGATCGTTCTTTACACATTATATTGCAGTGGAAAGTTTGTCATACATTAGGAAAATTTGTTTGATCAATACCACACTATACTGCGTACTTTATAAAACTTTATATCAGGTCATGTAAGCTCTCGAGCTGTGGTTTTATTCTTCAAGATTGTGCTATTCTTCTCTTAATCTTTGCATTTTAATATATTTTAGAATATATTTGACAATTTCTACAAAATTGCCTGCTGAGATTTTGATTCTAAGTGCAGTGACTCTATAGGTCAATTTAGAAAAAACTGATTATCTTTGTAATAGTGAACCATCCAATCCTTGAATATAGAATATCCTTCCATTTATTTCAGTTTTATAGTTTTCAGTGTAAAAATATTTCACTTCTTTGATAAGATTTATTTCTAGCTATTTGGTATTTATTGAAGACATTGTGAGTAATATATTTTAAATTTTTAGATCTTATTTTAATTTTAAATGAATAAAACAAGTAAAAATTATTTCAGTTTTTTGTTGGTATATTAAAAAACTATTTTAATTAGTCAAATTTACTGAGGTGTTACTTACATAATATAAACTGTACCGTTTTATACCATGACATGTAACAAAAGAGTTCCATATTCTTATCAATATTTGGCATTATCAGTCTTTTAAGTTTTAACCATTGTAGTGGGTGAGTAATGGTATTAATTTGATATTAATTTGTTATTTCCCAGATGAACGCAGATGTTCAATATCTTCTCGTGAGTTTATTGGCCATTTGTGTATCTTCTGTTTTAAAGTGTCTAAGTTTTTTGCCCATTTTTAAAAAATTGATTATTTCCATTGTTATTTCTCTTATTATATACTTACATGAACACATACACACACATATATAGCTAAATTCACATATTCCTAGTAGGTTTTTTAGTCAATTCTACAATTTTGTATGTATGAAACCACTGAAACAAACAAGAAAAGGACAAAAATTTGTATGATTTCTTTTCTTGCCATATTACATTAGTTAAGATGTCTAGTATATTGCTGAATAAAAGCAGTAAGAATATTTACTCCCCCTTTTCCCCAGATATTAGGGAGCAAGCATTCACTCTATTAACATTAAATATAACTTTAGCTACAGGATTCTTATAAATGTCATTTATCAAGTTCAAGAAGTTCTTTTCTAGTCATAGTTTGCTGAGTTTTATTTTTAAACAAGTGGGTGTTATCAAATACTTTTTTCTGTATTTAGGACATAATCTGGAATTTTCTCCTTTATTGTTTTAATAAGATTGATATTCAAATGTTGAATCAACTTTGAATTCCTGCAGTAATTTCTTTGGTGTTGCTTTTTTTCTCATGGTTGATCTAAGCTCAGCTGAGACTACACATTATGTACTTCTCACAGTAAATACCTTCAAATAATATTATTTCTCTTCACTAGTAATGTAAAGACCCTCAGTCATTTCATCTTCCCATTTTGTACACTGTTTTTTAGGCCTTTTTACTTCTATATATTTACAAAATACCTTTGCTTCTACTTTTGCTTCAATAATATTTAAATTTTTAAATTGTTTTAAAAAACCTTTAATATTTTCCATTTTAGCATTTTTAGTTATATTTTCTGGATTTGAATTTCCACCTCATATTATTTTCATTTTTCCTGAAGAGCTAACTCTAACATTTTTTTTAAGTGCAGATTTACTGGTAATAAATTCTTCAGTTCTTACTTTTTCTGTAACAATCTTTAATTCTCTTTAAATCTTGAAATATTATTTCAAAATTCCAAATATAGACTTGTAGGTTGACAGTTTTGATTTTTTTTTTTTTTTGAGGGTAGGGGGTTACAAATGTCATTCTCCTGTCTTTCAAAGTACATTTGTTTCTGATGAGACATTTTTAGCCATTCTCATTTTTATTCCCCTATATGTAATATATTTCTTCCTCTTACTACTTTCAAGATTTTCTCTTCATCATCATTGGGTTTTTTTCCTCCATCAATTTATTATTTTATCTGTGAATTGTCTGGACTTTCTAAGTACACAATCCTGTGAAAAAATGACAACTTTGTTTCTTATTTTATAATCCTTAAGTATTTATCTTTTTTCTTACTTTATTGCACTGGATAGGATCTTATTATGATGTTGAATAGAATGGGAATAATTAGTATCTTTGTCTCATTTCTCATTTGGGGAGAAAAAGATGAGAGAGTCATGTGGTAAAAACACAGCCAACTATTTCTAAGGAACAACCAAGGAAGTTTTTTTTCCCCTTCATTAAAAATAAACAAAAACAACCAGGTATAATATTCTTATAATAGACTTTGGGCAATGCAGACACCTCAATTTATCTATCAACTATAATTACCTGTATTAGAATAGAAAGGTCACAGAATAATCATTTAGTCCCACAGCCTCATAAAATGCTGACATCACCTCTCCAATGTCTCCTAAGTTGCTATGAAAGCTTCACTTAAGCATTTCCAGAGACAAAAAGCTACATTTTATTTTTTGAAACTTTTTGTTAGAAAAGCATATATTAAATAATTCCAAAATCTACATGTGTCCTCCCTTATTCAAATATGTAGGTTTGCTTAGGCACTCCTTCTCCCACATATATTACTTACAATTAGGTTTGCTTGAGCCAAAGAGGAGTGAGGGGTGGGTAAGAAAGCAGTGGCATACACAAAATAGAATTTTAGGTCTCCCTCAAAGAAATATCTGGGTAGGTGGCCCAAAGAAGCTTCCCTGACTCTGCCCCGTGCCATTTCTGCTTAGAGTCCACTGACAAAACTTACTCACCTGGCCATAGCTAACTGCAAAGAAGCTCGAGAGCTGTCGTAGGCATGTATTTGTAGTACCTTTCAGCTGAAAATCACTGCTCAGGACTGCAGTGATCCACGGCTATGGTAGCACATCCCAGCTCTCCCTTCCTCCTAAGGCCGCTCCTACTGTTCCTGCCCCCGCTTTCCAGCCCCTCTCTGCTACGGCTGCTAAATACCCCTGGTGTCTACTGCCCCACAATTTCTGTTTACTACCTTTTATCTCTATAGCTTTGTGTCGATTGTGCTGCAATACCTCTCCTTCTATGCCTTAGATTAAAACCCTCCCAGAAAGTGGATTGTGGTAGTTTTGCATAATTGCTGCATAGTGTAGAGTATCCCAACAGGGCAGAAGGGTCAGGCTAACTCATACCCCCATATTCTGGCCAGCCAGCTGGGGCTATTTACAGTTTGAATTCAAATTCAAATTTTTCCAGACCATAAAAATTGCTCTTGTAGTATATGTGAACTACAAAGGACTATTTAAAAGGATGTGTAGCGTGGGATTTGTTTAAGTTTTCTAGACCACAGGTAATCTTCCTAATAGGTTTTGCATAGAAAATTGAAAAGAAAAAGACACTAATTTCAGCCTGTTAAAAGTCACTGGCCATATGTTGTAAACAAAACAAAACAAAAGCCCCACTAATGAAAGGTCTTCCTGGAGATTTAAAATCTTTATATTCAAACTAATGCTCTTAAAGAGAATATCACGTTTCACTGACATATAAGGCATTTGAGTTAAATTAAAAGGTTTGAAAATATCCTTCTCTAAATTGAAGTATAAGGGACAGGTTTTGAAGTTTACCTACTTTCCTGGAAGACTTTTACTTCTTTCTGCCATAAACTGAGTAATTTTTTTCAATTTGACTTGATGCCACTCAACCTTCTAAATTAGGCTTATAGTTGGATGTTCAGTTCAGGTGAAGTTGAATCAAGAGTCACACTTTGTTCAGGTTTGTTTCAGGAAGCCAGCAGCTAAACTAGAAATTGATATAAAAGGCAAAAATAAAAGTTCTTTTTGTTCAGAAGTCAAGAGGAGGGAAAACACAAAGTAATTAAATATTTTAATTGGTAGGCTTCCCAAATATCGGTGGTCAGTTGTTTTCCATGTACTTGACTCAAAAAATAATTTATCTGGGAGAAACCAAGTTTAAGAAGAAGCAATATATTTAACTTCTTTTAAACAGACCTGACATAGTTATAACCTTATCTCCACAAGTAATTTAACATTTTCTTTTTCCTTTTTTTTTTTTCTAAAACCAACTAATTTGCAGTTACAGTGTTTATTCGGACCGATTGCCCGCAAAAACTCACTTCTCGGTTATTCATAGCAAAATGATTCCTTTCCCCACCCCCATCTGATTCTGATGCGATGAGGTAACTTGAACAGTTGTGTGCGTAACTCATTTTCTTCACTGCTGGAAAACATGAGTTGCTTGGGGGGAGGGGGAAATGCTTTTTAAAAAGTGCAACCCTTGGCTTGCTGCAAGTTCATGTTTTAAAGAAAAATGAAACAAAATCTGGATTTTCTCCTCCTTTTGTTCACCTTCATTTTATAGAAAAGGAGGATAATTGCCATAGTAGATGTCAGTTTAGATGACTGCTATATTCGTACAGGAATTTGGGAGAAAATAATATTGGAGAGACTATAAATATTTAAAAAAAAAAAAAAACAAAAGCTGTAAGGCCGCAGGAGGTAGAGAACTTGAAGCCAAAATCGGAGAAACAGCAAGTTTCGAAAGAACCTCTAACAGAGACTAAAGCATTGCTTGGGTGACTTTTCCGTATAGACAGGCAGGTTCTGCGTTGAAAATCGTCTTTCCCGGTTTCTGTTTTGTTCCTTTTCCTCCACCCTAAAATGAGCCACACGATAGAAAAAAATGACAGTAATTAGGATATTCAATCGGAATTACCTGAGCTGACAACTCCCACAGGGCAGGTGGCAAATGCCAGGGCAAAAGCCAGAAAGTGACACGGGCCTCTATGTAGGAAATTGACACCTTTGTGCAAGGCCTCTGCTGATCTCATTGAGTGAAAAATCCCTGAAAACCCAGGAAAGTGTTTTACACAGGAAAGTCCATGTTTGTTTCTGTGAACACTTATCTTTCTGTCTGTGAACCATTATCCCCCCCATCCTTCTTACCTCACACTTCTGTCCCGTTACCCACCTGCATGCTTATTTTACTTTGGCCTTTTTTTGCAATCCACTGACTATTCTTCTAGGCCTTTCATGTAGCTCACTATCTGTGAGCTATCTGTCTTGCCTGTGTACTCTGTGCTCCATAAATGTTTCAATGCTTACAAGTAATACGAGGAGGAGAGTCCTCCGACTGCCCAAGTAATCTAATTAGGTATCTCTCATCTCCCCTGAGCATGTGACATGGGCGATGCCCCCCTAACATTGATGGGAGTTATGTGCTTCCCGAATCAAGAGGCGGGAGCCCAAGCGGCTGCATCTGAGGACTCCACCTGTTCACAAATTCTGAAAAAAATAAAAAGAGAGAGCTTTACGAAATATATGTATCAGAAAGGGCCAAAAGAAATATAAGTGATTTGTCCTCTTCTTGAAACAAAACAAAAAGCAGAAAGCTATATATCCTTTGGAGTCATGTAGTCTAATGGAACAACTACTCTTCTTCTCAACTCAGTAACCAAAATTTTGCTAGTACAAAAATACTAGCAAAACCTTCATTAGATAGTGGGATCTTATAGGAAAATTGCTATATTTTTGAAAAATTGCTATGCTCTTTTTGTTCTCGATAAATTTTAAGTTTACTTCGCAACGTCAGATGTTCAAATTTTGGTTCAGGATATGACATACGAGAAAGCTGCCTACAAAATATTTACAGTTTCCGTATCTGGGCCATGACAGCTTGCGGCAACACTGTCACCTGACGTATATATTTATTGCTAATTATTGCTCTACTCTGGTTTAAGAGGATTTTCCATAGCTTTGTCCCCTAATACAAGCTTCTACCTCTGCGTAGTTTGTTTTGCCAAGCAATAGCACAGGAATTACAGGCAGAGACGCTAACATAAAAGTTCTATCGAGCCAAAATATCCCAAGCCACTACTTCTACTAAAAAGTTTGAATGAAAGATGATAAAGGGGTATGGAAAATAAACGTGTAGAACTTCAGACCAGGGCACAACCTCAGTGGAGAGAACTTGGGTCATGCTTGCCATGTAAACACTCTCTAGGAACCTCAGTGGTCAGGGTTATGCTTGTTAAGTAAGGAAATAGTACAGACAATAACCTGAGTGACTAAGTATAAACAAATGAGGTTGACCAGAGTCATGAGGAAATCAAACCCAGAGCCTTGAGAGTGTCAGAATATATCCTAATACAACCATGGTTCCCAATTGTGTTTTCAAGACCAATAGTGTGCCACAAATATAATTAAATATTCTGTGGGGGAGAAGGTGAAAGCACGCCATGGTCAAAAAAAATTGGGGAACACTGGGTTAAATAGCTCTCTTTACTGCAGGACTTCTCTGAAACTTTAGTACATAAGTCCATTTTGAAACACCAGAAGCAGTGATAAAAATGCAACCCATTCCAAAATCAAATCAGCAATCAACAAATTTATTATTACGTGCAAGCACTCTGTAATAGATGATCATTGCTTAAAGTTCATACCGATCTTAGAAATATATATTGTACTTTGGGGGATATTTTGCATTTCTTTCCATGTGCTTGTTTTCATAACAAATTATAGTATGAACAATTAATGCATTAATTGTAAAGTATTTGCATCTTAATCTTTTTATCTCCTCTACTGTTTACAAAGTATTTTGGAGATTTTCTCAGTTCAATAAATAGGTAGAGGGGCTCAAAATGGAAACATTGTTTTGTGTCCAAATATTTATTAAGATGTCACTCAGATTATTGTCTGTACCATTTTTAAACTGGTGATTGAAGAGTCACGTGTGAGTACCAGGGAGTTTTTTCTCACTTTCGATAGCTAGAGTGTTTCCTTTCTGCGTTTTTTCTACTTTACTGGTGTCTAGTCTGAAAACTCAGGGTCTCTTTCAGATGTAGATAGAGCCCCTTTACAAGTACTGAAATTGTTGAAGCAGCTTATTTTTACACAATAAAGCCTACATATAACATGTGTCATCCTATAACCCTCATGCTAATCCAAAATAAATAGAAATCATACATGAACGGAAATCTGGCCTGTTCCTTGAAGCATAGCTCCATGGGAAGGCAGTGTTTTAAGATATTTACATTTAAAAGAAAGGAAATAGTTCTTTTACCTTGAAAAACATAGTTAATTTTAGAAGTTTTAGGGACAGCTAAGCTTTATCCAAAGCAAAAATGTCCACATAACTCAATGTTCACGTATCTTTTAAAAAAAAGATTTTTAATTCAATAATCATTTGCTAATATCTGCAACTTTCTTTAAGGCTAAATAAACGAGGAAGCCATTTTGTTTTCCACATCACTGGCTCTAGTATGCTATAGAAGATCACCATGACAACAGGAGCTGGTCGGCCTGGTGTGAAGACAACAGTGTAGGCCTCATTTCCTAAATGCATGTTTCCACTAAAGTTGAATCACCAATTAAAAGACTCCTTTCTGTCCTTGGGGGCTTCAGAGATGCAAATGGTGTTGGGAAGGCTGGCTGGTCAGCTGCTATACCTAGTAACTCCTCCAGATTATCTAAAAATAAAATGACTCTTGTTTAAAAAAAACGAGAAATATTTTTGAATTACACAGAATGGAAGTTAATACTTAAAATCAAAAGACTTGCTTGAAATTGTGAACTACTGTCTTTGTTATAAGTTGTGATCACTCCTTAAATCCCCCCAAAAAAGACAATTCTGAATGTGCTTTTAAGTATCTTTTTACGATATTATTAGGTACACAAAAATGTTGTTTGTTAATGCTTTGTCAATCACTATGTGAATAGCCAACATAGACTTAATAACAAAAATTAATATTCTTCAGAAGATATGAAAAAGTGTTATGATAACAGAAAAGTAAAATTTAAATTTTATCCTGACAATATTCCTTAAGAATACCTTTATAATCTAAGGCAAGACAATAAAATAATTTTTTAAAGACCCAGGTTCATAAAAGAGAATTTTCTTGACATTTAACACACAGAAGGCAGATGTCATTAATGGGTTTTGATTTTAAGAAAAGAAATGTATGTCTATTTTAGTGGATCAATAAAGAAACTAAACAGTTCAATGGAAGTATTTTTGAATCAATATCATCATTTTAAAAATAGGGATCAGTATTATTCTTTGTACACAATGATAGACGATAACTAATGCTTGTCTCCTACTTCTCTAACATGTATTAGTCTCTGAATTTCTCCTCTCTGAACCAATTTGATGAATAGGTATTTCAGTTTTGACATTTTACAGTTCTTATACAAATGATATGCTAAAAATATCCAGATTATGTTACTCGGTATATTTCTGATTTTTATAGTAAGAAAAGGAGGATTTAAGAAATTCAACATAATTAATTTTCAGGTAAAATTACGCATTTCCATTAATAGTCATGTGATAAAGATATGTGTTACTAAATGGATCTATTTAGGAATTAATGTGCACAAAATTAACAATACACACTAGCCAATTTTCTGTAACGTGTGTTTGTATATTTAACCGTTTCTTTGTATAGCTAATTAAATGTTTGTTGCAAAGTCTCATGGGAAGCTCATTTGCATGTACCTTGTTATAATGGCTAAATACTTTCTCACTAAGTATCGCCTGATGAATAGATATTTCACAAATGCCTGGCATAGACACAACAACAAACTATGGACACATGTCATTATTACTATAGTTCATCAGACAACTCTCCATGGTTCTCTCTGCATAATTGGACTCATTTAGGAATCACTCATTTGCTTCCTTACTAGTGGTAACCAGTGTAGCATTGCATTTTAATTTTAAAAGTTTAATTAAAGTAAAAATTTGTTCAGCTTTTTTTTTTACTTATTTGAATATGTATAGATATTTGAATGTGAGTTCGCACACAAGTCAGATTTTTAAGAGAAAATGTCACAACAGAAAATAAATTGTCAAATGCAGATATAAACTGAAATAAAAATGAACAACAAAAATATATTAACACCGTTATCTTCTCCACAGTTTTAACAAAAATTACATGAGACAATCCACATAAATAAACTGACCAACGATGGTAGGTTTCACTAAAAATCAATTTTCTTATAGCTTTTTCTCTAGAATGAAACAACTTAGAGTGACCTCAAAAGAACAGTAGGTAACTTGTGAGTTACTTTTTCTAAGAGACTCACCAGGTACACTGGCGAGGTATGAACTAAGGTTGCTTAGTTTTGTAGTCATGCGACATTATAAGAGCAGGAGTCATTATGCCTTTTTCCACTTCCTATGAGAAATTGGAGCACTGATTAATAAGCCTTTAACACTTTCAATTAAATATTCTGCAATCTAAATATTGTTTTTCTATTTCTTTCACATATTTCTAACTTCTTAAAATATCTATCTTTACAGATCTTCTCAACATCTTCCAACTTAGCATCACCTGTAAATTTGAGTGCCTTTTTTTATCCTTTTTTGTAGATCATTAAAAAGTGTGGCAAATTAAACCACAATGAACTCCGAATAGACCCCACATTGTCTTGTCATGCAAAACATTTTACCTCACAAAGCACCAAAGTTAACAATAATATTTTAAATAATGCAGGAGTTATGCTGATATCCCATTTCTGCCAAAAGAAAGAACCCTGGACATTTCTTGCTAGGAGATTACTAAAATTTGTAACAGTTACGGCAGCCATAATTTTGATATATGAATAAGTTATAATAAATCAACTGGGCTAAAATTACTAAAGACACTTGAATCAACAGTTTTATATGCCTATGTGTAAAGCTATTTGGTTTGTATATATGTGAATGAATGTATATGTCCATGCGGAAGCTCAACCGCTCAGAGGAAAAGACTGGGGAATGAAATCCAGGGAGAGGAATTAAGGAGCACTTTGACTTTTTTTGGTACAATTTTTTTTTCAATTTTTTACAGTGAACACAACTTACTTGAGTATTTAAAATTTAGACCTAATTGTATATATTATAGAATGTACCTGCACGCTCTGCCTTTACCATCCCAGATGTGGCACTTAGAATCGGTAACCCGAAGTCATTGAAAGAAGGAGGTGGCTTTTGCTAGTTCGGGCAAATTATCATTTTAAAACATCAAATTTTGTGCACTCAGTCTATCAACAAATTTATCTTGAGAATATATTTCGCAGGAGACCTTTTGCTAGGTGGTCCAGGGAATGCGGAGTTCATTTATCAAGAGGCAGTGTGGTTTCATGGTTAAGATGAAAGCTTTGACTTTAACAGTTATTAGCTATGTGGCCTTAAACAGATTCATTGACCTCTCTGACCATCTATTTCCCCAGCTTACAAATGAGTATCATCATAAAACCTGTCCTAGAATAGTCGTGCGGATTAAATGGGGTGGTTTTTGTAATTTTTGTAAAACCCTAAGAATAGTGCCCGGTGGTAAGTAAGAGCGCTCTAAATGTAGTATTTATTTTAATTAATGAATTCAATACAAAGCTATTGAGAGATGGTGCCAGCTGTCTTACATCCTTTTGGAATAAGGAGAGTTGTAGGCCAGTGCTATAGACTGATTATTTGTGTCCTCCCAAAATTCACGTGCTAATACCGAATCCTCAGCAGGATGGTATTTAGAGTTGGGGACTGTGGGACGCTTAGGTCTGAGGTGCAGCACTCATATGGGATTAGTGCCCTTCTAAAAGGGACCCCAGAGTGCTCTCTTGCACTTTCCCCCATGTGAGGACACAGAGAAGACAGCCATCTATAAGAGAGGAAGCAAGCCTAACCAGACATGAAATCTGCGGGCACTATTATCTTGAACTTCCCAGGCTCCTGAACTGTGAGAAATAAATTTCTATTGTTTACAAGACACCCAGTCTATGATATTATGTTATAGCAGCCAGAATGCACTAAAGACGGCAAGCCAATAAATATATAAAATATAATAAATAAATAAGTAAATTAATTAATTAACAAAAGCAGCCAAATGAATGACAACAAATGATCTCTTGATGGAGTGTATGCTCTAATTAAATGGAGAAACAAACCAAGTAAGCCCTGTGATACGATCTGCTGCATTACCACAGTCCTCTGAATAAAGCCATGTAGAAAGAGAAACAAGTGATTAGTTGTACCTGTGAATAAAGAAAAAGTTTCAGAAAGGATATGATATCATTGCTTTAAAGCCTAAAATAAAAATATAAAATGCAGGCCTTGAAAATCATACTAAGCCAGGCCTTCCATGCATATTTCCTCTCACGTTTATAGACACAAGTCCAAACTCATTAGCCTTGGAATAAAATATCCTACACAGTCTGGCTCTAAATAATCTTTCCAGTTTCATCTTTTTCATGCCACCTTAACATCCTTAACAGAATTCCGTCCTATATTCCTATCATCTCTTATCCAACAGTGATAGGAACAGATGTGCCTTAGAATTTACAATTTCTCAGATTTTAGAAAGGTAATTCAGTACCTGACTTTAGATGATCAGAGGTCTGGGGTCACACCATATAATCAAATATATCAATGCATCTGCAATAAAGCAAAATTATTCATCTCACACCAGTTCAAGTGAGGTTCTCTTGGCAACTGAGGTCAAATCAGAGCAGGATTAATACCAAAAGAATAAAGACAAAACTTTTAGTTTATGGAACTTTTGGGACTTTGGATTGTTGATCTCTGTCGCCTAAATGTGCTATGCTCTCTACTTCCTCTTGAAAATCTGTTACTAATGACCCTTCTGCCTTCCAAAACCTTTACCCTTCAAGGCCCAACTAAGATACCATCATCTTGATAAAGGTGATCTATGACATGCATGATATGTCTCTGTGTGTCATTAGCACTTCGTCAATCCCTTTCTCTGATGATATTGTACATTAATTATTTATGAAAATGTTTGTTGTTTCCTCTTAACTGAACTTTCCAGGGCAAGGATCGTGTCTTACTTTTCTTAGTGTCCTCCGTCCGTAATACAGCATCTTCCATAGATAGATGCTCAGTATTAGTAATGGAATAGAGTAAACTCATAACCATTCAGGAATATAAGGCAAGTATACAAGTGCACAAAAATCTGTCCCAAGCTTCAAGTGATAGAAGCCATAGGAGTAGTGGAGACTGAAGTTTAAGAAAAAGTTTCACTTCCACACCCATAGATTGAAGAGAGTATTTAGGAGATGGTAATTGAAGAAATATGCTTATGAAGGGGAATCCAGGCTTAAAATGCCCGTTAAGGAAGCAGTCCAGATGAGCTAGAGGGAAGATTCGTGCTGGGAACAAATAGGAGAGAAGGCTACACCTGCGGATGCAGGTAAACTGAAGAGAACTGGGAACTCTGTTGTCATCCTACGGCACATCAGAGACCAGTATTTTTAGGCTTCTGTACTGGACAAGTGAAAACACAGGAGAATGAAATTGGGCAATAAATCCTCCACTCTGATATGTTATGATTTGGCAGGAAAACAATTTATACTGGCTAATAAGCAAAACAATTTTTTTAGGTGGATGGTTGATGAAGGAAATCATTGCTCATTCCTGCACACTGAACCATGAAAAACAAATACAGGTAAGTTGATTTGACCATGAGGCAGTAAAATCAACGAAAAAGAGGTTAATAGTTTTCTAAAGAAAAAAAAAAGATAATTGATAGACAAATTTTTAAAATGCTTTAGGGGAGCCTGGGTGGCTCAGATGGTTAAGCGTCTGCCTTCAGCTCAAGTCATAATCTCCAGGTCCTGGGATCCAGTCCCACATTGGACTGCCAGCTCAGCGGGGAATCTGCTTCTCCCTCTCCCTGCTGCTCCCCCTGCTTGTGCTCTCTCTCTCAAATGACTAAAAATCTTTAATTCGATCTTTAATTCGTATCAGCTATGATAATTTTTGGCACTTACTCATTCGTAGCCAGTGGCAAAAGTTGAAGATAGTGAGAGAGAATGTAGACACTGCATTTAAAATTAAACAAAAGGTAAGAAGTGTGTGGGGGGGGGGAGGAGCTGGGAAGATGGTTGGAGAGAGAGAAACTTCACTGTATTTCACAAAATCAAGCACTCGAGAAGGTGCATTCCTGAAATGCCAGCTCCTCTTCCCTTGCCGTACCTGGGTTCACAGCAAACAAAATTGACCCTCAGTTAATCATAAAATGGCATAAACCAGGAGCTTGGATCTCTCAACCATGCCTGTTAATTCCAGTTTTACCCTGCCTGATCCTTCTGATTTTTTTGAATTGCCCTCTTTTAGAAATCATTTTAGATTCCTAGGCAACCCTTTAATAGATTATATTGTGGAACCACTTACCAGGAAACATATATCATATTTACAAAAAAAAATTAAAACAGTAATAAACACCTTCTTTAAAAAAATTGAGATATCATTGACATAGAGCATGCTATTAGTTACAGGTGTACAACATAAGGATTTGATATTTGGGTATGCTGTGAAGGATCACCCCAGTAAGTCTAGCTAGCTTTCATCACCACACAGTTACAAATGTTCTTTCTTGTGATGAGAACTTTGAAGGTCTACTCTCAGGAACTTAGAAATATACAACAGTGTATTGTTAACCATAGTCACCAAGCTACACATTACACCCTCATGACATTTATTTTATAACTGGGTGGATGTGGTCAAAAGGTACAAACCTCCAGTAATAAACATCTGTAAGTAAATGTTTACATTAAATCAGAGGAGGTGGTTTCCGTTCTTAAGTAAAAGCCACGGTACTAAACTACTAGAAGTAATAACACCAATAAGTAAAGAATCCATTAAACTCTCAGTCCTATCCATGTTAGCATGAAATTTATTCTAATTTAATCACATGTCAATTAGATATTTATTTCCTATCAATGTAACTGGTCAAATGCTTTTTGGAACCAAAAGAAATAACAAACAAATAAAACTTGTTTTGCTAAATTTAATTGAAGACACACTCAGAAAGATGTGATCTATGCTTAGAGTATTGGATTGGCTGACTTCTCCGACCACTTTCTTAAATAACCTACATGAAGCCTTGGAAGTTTTAAGGAAGAATTCACACAATTTTAAGTATTACTGTAGTCTCATGGCCCTCCAACTCACAAAATTAAGATTTTTGCTGTATTTTTTTCTGTATTTATCTATCACATGTCATGTCACCATGGAGTCTGAATGATTTTATGATGATCACACAGAGATAAGAAATAACATATAGTTTACGAATTTTGAGAAATATATCTGTCTTTCTAACACACACACACCAGTAAACATATATAATTCTATTAACTCACTTACACCCCAACCTTATCTCAACAAGAATAAATAATGAGTTATTTTAAAAATGTGTAAATACTTAAAGATGAAAAAAAGTTACGACAAAATAATGACCACAAATAAACACTAAAGGGGAAACCCAGAGGAAGAATGCAGGCAGGAAATCCTACCTGAGGAACAGTGCTGTAATTGGGCCAACTCCTAGTGCATTGTTTCCTAACAGCCCAAGCAAAGGGACAACATGATGGATTACAGGGCTATCATTTTCTACGGAAAGAAAGCACACCAGTTCATCAACAGAGGCAAACTTTCCTATCCCCGAGTTCGAAGATGAATTTGTCAAAACGCTCTTTATATAAGGGCAGTGAGCTCCATAATGTCCCCCATAGCAATTTTACAAGCAATATAAAGACGTTCCACATGGCTATTCCTTATATTGCTCTGACACTGAAGCCAAGTGCATGTTAAAAGTTGTAGTTCTGTAACGGCAGTGTGAGAGGTGAAGCTGGGGAATGGAGAGAAAAAGGAAATGTGGCAGAAAGAAAAGGTACAGATATGCATGTTTCTGCAACATGGCACTAATGGAAATTTATGTTAAGCAATATTGAAAACCTGATAATTAATACTTCCTCAGAATATCTTGCTTGAATATCAGCATCTCCCCGAGCTTCTGGTAGAAGTTATGTGGCAGATCAGTTAGGTATACTAAATTGCCGGTCATGCTACCAGACACGAGGATGGTATATTATTATGACAACTGAATAAATTATGATGTGCTTGACATAGTAAATAGCCAACTCACATGCACATGAAGTGGTCTGCAGACAGTATCTGTTTTTTGTTACTTTACTTTTCTTGTTTTTCTCTGTATTTTGAATAAGAGCTCAGTAGAGGTGTCAAAGTTCTGCCCCACATGCACATAGCTTGTGTGGACATTTAAACTCTTGCTTCACTGATGTGTTTAATCGGCTTATGGAGATTTTAGAGCATCAAAATCGTATTTCAAAGCTCTATAATTTGCTTAGAAGAAAGACAGGTGTTAGACATGCAACCCATAAAGGTGATTTTGTTGCCTATCACTTTTAAAAAGAAACTATAAGCTTGAGATTTTAAACTCTCCTTTAAAATAGTAAATGTAACTGGACATTACAAGAGCTTTACAGTTAAACCTGGGTTTTAATCTCAGCTCTGACAAACACTGGGTAAGTGAGTTTGCACAAGTGGCTTAAGCTTTGTTAGCTTCAGTTTCTTTGTCTATAAAATGGTGAGGGTGATACCTCCTTTGGAGTTTGTCTGGAGGATGGTGGGTCAGAAGATGAATGCACTATGCCTAAAATATACAATGTGAATATTAAATCATTCAATCAATCAATCAGCCATAGTTAGAAAGTATTCTGAATATTACAATCCCAGCATCAGAACTAGGTCTTTCTTTCTTGTCAAACAAGCAAAGTCTTGTTTACTCCACTAAAGAATTTTTTTAGAATTCTTTGCTAAAGAATTTTTCATCTCTAAATGCCAGAAATTATATCAAAAAAAAAATACATACATAAATAAAAGAGGTAGGGAAGTAGCTTAGGTAGCAAACATCTCTCTCACTTTGGCTAGCTATGTGAACCACAAAAATCATGAGTTTTATTTGGTCCATAACCTTGGGGACTTATAATTGGTTTTGAGATGAATTTGGATAAAGAGATTTCACAAAGACTATCTAAAATAATTTCCTGAAGAAAAACTTTGCTAATATTTTCATGATAATTGTTATGGAATTAAATTTTTACTGAAACTAAATTCCAGTGAACCAATTGCTCCAGGAGCTGCTGCAATGAGTGGAACCCAGTGATTTCTCTCTGGCACTGAGCTAACAATGGCTCCACGACTTGACATCATCAGCTCATTTTGTACCGTTGGGGGCAGAGTCTCAAAATACAAAAATATAAAAAATATAAAGGAGTGTCTCAAAAATCTGAGAGCACCCTATGAGAATAGCATTTTGCATGAATTTATCATGAAATTTGGCTGACCTTGACTGTGTTTATAGGATAAATATGAATGAGCAATACCTTTACTTTCCTCTCTCAGGAAATTGTATAAACAAGGACTATGATTCTACAATCAACTACTGCTTTCCTTTTATCTTGTTTATTATCTACAAAAAGGAGATGATATTGACTCTCATACTTGTTTATCTTCTCTCCTGTAAAGGCACTGTGGTGTAGCAGAAAGAATGTGGGTTTCTGAATTAGACCAACCTGCATGCTAATTTTGCTTTCTCCTATTTACTAGTTTAGGGAACCTGAAATTCCACATACAAATCTCTTTAAACCCTGGTTTCTTCATTTACATATAGGATTGATAACAATTACCTGATGTTTAAAGTCAACTTCTCTATTCTAGGGGGAGTTAAAATGACTTTTCATTCCCCTCTTCACTAATGTACCACTATGTAAAGGCAGACACTCACAGGGGATAAATGAAAGCCCAAGCAAGCTTCAATGCCACCTTTTTTCTCCAATGTTGAAAAGATAAGGAAAGGGAAAGAATTCCAGTCAGCTAGGGATGTTAAGGGTTACACATCTTTACCACTCGAAGCAGGCATGGGATGCACTGACAACAAAGAAGGACTGCAGTCTTATCTTGACAGCCACTTACCCTTAGAAACCCTGTTCTTTTCTCACAAGCCAAAAGAATAACAGAACTTCTATCAGAAGATCCCAGGAAGGATATGAGCAGAATGTCAAGCCAAATTCATGTCTGTGGCCTCAGACTATCTCATAGAAAGACTATAAGTAGCCCCCGGTCTTATAGGTTTAATGGAACTGGGTAGAGCCTGGATAGAGTGGGGGTAGGAGGCAGCCTGATCACATCTAGAGTAAGGAAGTGTTCAAGGGTGGAATTTGTCAAGGGTGGCCAGGAAGACAAGGCTTACCGTTGGCCAGGCAACCCTAGCCAAACACAGCTTTTTAAATGACAGCTAAAATCCAATCCTAAATGTTTAGTGATTCCAAAATCAGACTGTGGGGTTAGAGTTAAATGCCTCAGATATTTTTATATCTGAGGCCTGTAGCTTTTAAATTTCTTAAGGGATGGTTTTGTGACCAGATTAAATCTCATTATAAAGTGATTTCTCCTTGGAAGAGTCTAGGAAGACAGAATTGTCCCAGGAACACTTTACCAAGATGAGGGCCAAATGAAACACCATATCAAAAGTGCCTGGCCCATAGGAGGCATCCAATATGCACCAATTCCTTACTGTTATTAGATTCATTTCTCCACTCTTACAAAAAAAATGTAAATATATTTGTTGAATGTCTCCTATGGTTTTTTGGGTTTTGTTTGTTTGTTTGTTTGTTTGTTTTTTTAAAGATTTTATTTATTTATTTGACAGAGACAGCCAGCAGAGAGGGAACACAAGCAGGGGGAGTGGGAGAGGAAGAAGCAGGCTCCTAGTGGAGGAGCCTGATGTGGAGCTCGATCCCAGAATGCTGGGATCACGTCCTGAGCCGAAGGCAGACACTTAATGACTGCGCCACCCAGGCACCCCAAATGTCTCCTATGTTTTAAGCATTGCACTTGATCCTGGAGCTAAGCAATGACGAACAAAGGCAAATCCAGACCCTCATAGAATGTAAAATCTGGCTTTGACCTATTCTTTAAACTATTTCTCCCAGACATGGTCTTGGAATGTGATTTCTTAGAATGAGCACTCTACTAGGGGTTAAAAGAAAAAAGTTAGGGTGCTAGTTCTACCATTAATTAGCTATGACATTTGAAAAGCCATGTAATACTCCTGGATGTCAGTTTCTATAGCAAAAGAACTTTGGACAAATAATTTCTGAAACCCCCCTTTTTTTCTGAGCATAGGTAACTACATGGATATCAAACATGTCTCCTTGGACTTGTTTGCGCCATAGTTCAACCAAGCAAGCTCACCAATCCGCTCAAAGGTTATATATTCATATATATGTTTTGGGGGGGGAGGGGTTGGGGTTTTTGGGGGAGGGTTTGCCTGATCCTATTACCACTTTCTCTTTAGGCCTAGTTGGCTAATAATAACAAGAGTATTTGTTTGGCCCCATTTTAGCCATGTTACTGCGGCACAAATTTTTACAATCAAAGTGACTAGCAAGGCTTAAAGTGCAGCCATTGACAAACAGATCTCAGGACACCCTCTCCAGCAGTGGACAGCTGCTCGGAAGCTGTCTACACCATGATTTAACACTGTGAACTTGTTTTGAAACAGCTCTTTTCGACACCAGATGTCCAACAATGGCTATTTTCACAGGCCTTACAGAGTCTCTGCAATGCCCACGCATGTCATTTTGTTCCAGAATGTGCTATACCAATGACATGTCTTGACACCATCTTCTATCTTGGGTTTCCTGAGAAAAGGAAGGCATTAGGGTGAAATGCAGAGACTCCGCTGGGCTGATTGGTAAGTCTCAGCCTTATCTAGGTTCCCCCATGTTTCAGGGTAGTTTTGTGCACTTTGGTGATGCTGAGAACAGATTGATGCCAATAAGCCATTTGAGATAAGAACTAATTGGAAACAGAAGGTTGAAGAATGATGATGTTGGGAATACGCAAAGGGGACAGACAAGTAATTATTCAGGCAGAATTTCTTTACACAAAAGGCAGATGGAAAAGGGAACAAAATTCCAAAGTCCATGGCAGAAGTAAGCAGCTGCACATTTCTTTTTTGTGGAAAAGCAAACAGAGTGAGTGATTCACTGGGTTGGTAATGGGCTCCACAGATCCCTAGGGATTCACAATGTGCTGGCAGCCCACCGCATGTAAAATCACTCAGTGGTCTCAATCTAGCTCCCCTCCTCAACGGACTGTAATTGTGAGGCAGATGAGACGAGATTTAAGGGAAGACTGGGGAGAAGCAGCCTCCCGTTTAGACGCGGATCAGGCACAGGTACACTGCGAGGGAAGCAGGAAATCAACACATACACGTCCCACATTTGTAACGAGCCGTAGATCAAATTTAACTGAACATTTCCATGTATAAATATAAACTCGCTACAAATAGAAATCATGAGAAAGTGGAATCTTGTAAAATATTCCTCAAAATTATCATGGAGTCCTAGGGTTGAGGCTAAATAAAGCTCTATGATCTCTAAACTGAATTGAAAGACAAAGGCAATAATAATTAGTAATCAGGGTGGGAAACGGAGCCTCACAACTTCCCCCCCAAAGCAAAATCCATTAGCAGGAGCCTTACTCAGCAGGACTAATTTAAAAACTGTTTAACACTGTAATGGTTACAAAAAACAAAATAAAGACAAAAAAATCTTCCTTAGTTTTTCTCTCAAGCTCTATCTATCTCTCTATCTAAATATATATTCTAAATAAATATATACACACATATAATTTAGATATTATATAATTTATCTATTATATATAAATGATATAATATATATATTTATATGTAAATTATGTGTATATTTATATATAAATTATATTTCTATTTATATATAAAGCCTATCTTTATATATAACCTATCTAATAGATATATAACATATCTAATACATATAACCTATCAATTTAATATGTATGCCATTTATCTGATATACATATTATCTATATAATATATATCTATATATACTATCTATCACATACACCAGAGTGACTTGAGGGCAAACGCATGGAGAGAACATTTTCAGGGACATCCCTTCCCAAAGAATGATCCAGTCAGAGTGAAGCTAGGCACTCAGTTAGCTGGAACATGAAACCAGATCCCAGACTTCCCAGTGATGAAAGTTTTTAATATGTAGAAAATTATAAAGAAAAGAAAGAAGGAGAAAATAAAAATACACTATATGTTAATAATTGAATCTAAATTCTAAAAAAAGAAATAAAAAGAAAGAAAGAAGGAAAGAGAGAGAAGATCTCGTACAAAGCAAAACCCATAATTTGGTAATAAGGAATGAGAAAAGATAAGTGTGGTTATCAAAGAAAACAAGAAAGACCAATAATAGACCCCAGAATAATATATTTGAGGGTGGAATGAGTCCCGGACTTTTACAGTGATTGATTGGTTTAGGGTTTTTACAAACTGAAGTTCAAGTGCATCTAACTGCAACCACTTCTCTGCCCCAACCCCCTCTTCCCTTCTCTCCTCAGGTGTCGTAATTTCTAACTGCTTCAGTCCAGACACCCAGAGTTCTTCTACTAGACCAGCCTTTCTTGACCCTTTCCTGTAGTTGAATAAAACTTCAGACTAAAAGTCTGAGAGACAACTGGTTTGACTACTCTTCCCACATCTCATATGGAACCTCTAGATTATTCTCCCGTAAAACTCGCAGGTTCTCTTGAACATTACATAATGCAATTTGCAATTATATGCTTATTTCTCTGTCAGTTTATCTTCCCCACCAAACTGTAAGCTCCCCTTGGGCAAGGACTTGTCTATTTTGTTCACCACTATGATTGAGTCTCTAGCAAAGAGCCTGGTACAGAGTAAAGGCTCAATAAAATTTGTTGCTGAATTAACAGACATCACCCTCAGAATCTCTCATAGACCTTGGCAAGTTAAAAAAATGGTAGGGAGCAATAAAACTAGACTAAAAGACTGATATTTATAAACAAAATATTAAATTTTAAAAAAGCAAATAGAGTTTTAGCCACCTATGGCTTAAAGTGATAATAAAAACATATAATTATATTTTTATGATTAAAAATAGCAACAATTATGTCCAGGACTTACACAGCAATTAACCATGTGTCAGATACTGTTCATTTACATTAATTCACTTAATCCTCATGACCGCCCTGAGGATGTAGGTACTATTACGATATCCACTTTAGAAACGACGACGTTGAGGCACAGAATGTTAAATAACTTGCTGAAAGTCACCAAACTGTATTAGAAAGCATGCTCCAGAGCAACAGAACCAATAGGATGTGTATATAAAATGAGAGATATGTTTTAAGGACTCGGCTTATGTGTGTGAGGGCAGGCAAGTCTGAAATCTCTAGGGCAGGCTGGAGACCCAGGGAATAGTTGATATTGCCATTTGAACGAAAGGCAGGATGCTAACAGAATTCCCTCTTCCTTAGGGATGTCAGTCTTTTCTCTTGAGGCTTGCAACTGTTTGGACGGGGCCCACTTACCTTATGGAGGGTGATTAGCTTTACTTCAAGCACACTGATTTAAATGCTAATCACATCTAAAAAAAAATACCTTCATATCAACATCTAGACTGTATTTGATCAAAACTGGGTACCATGGCCTAGCCAAATTAATATGTAAAATTAGCCATCACAGAACCAGTATACAAATTCAGTCTGCCCCCAGTATCCAAATCCTTACTGAATACACTACCCAGGCATTAAGACTGTAAGAATTCCCTTAAAGTTTATTTTCTACACTTATGACAGTGAAGAAAGTATAGGTATTTGTGTGTATGTATAAGCATGTGTGAGCATAAAGAATATAACACAGGACCACTGTGCTTCGATAATTTCAAATGAGATATATGTGTATATATATAAAGAACTCAGCACCACAAAGCACTTCTTACACCACAGTATTCCAAGATAACAGAATAACTAAAGTAACAGTTATGTTTTCAAAGCAGAACAGTGACCAGAAATGGCAACCTGAGTGTCACTTGTGATTGTGCCATGAGTTGGAAAGTGGTCATCGGTGGAGACAAACGTGAACACTGGGGATGGCTAGGAGTTCCCCACCACAGCTGCTCCAACTTCTTCCCTTCAAACCCAATAGCCAAGTTTCACCCTCAGTCCTTGGAGCAAGGTCCTACCTCTAGACATCTGGGTTAAATAAAAAGCATGTCACCCTGTGGTTAATATATTAGGTCCTGGGCACACGCTCACACAAGCAAAATGTTGTTTATTATTTATAAGGCACCATAGCAGAGAGCCAAGTCCTGTCATAATGGAGCATGGATCCATTCTGCTTTACTTTTCACATCCATAAAGGAGGGATAGAATTTCCAATTATGGATGTTGACACATTATAGAATACTGGGAGAAGCAATTGCAGAGGCACATTTATCAGAGAACACCTTTTTCTTTAAAATATAGAGCCTGGCTTTACAGAAGATGCCCACTGGAGAACTGGAGTAAATATTTGCAAGGATTTTTTTTTTTTTTTTTTGAAGCACTGAGGATAACAGAAGCTGTTTCCTGAGAACTTTTATCTATCATTGAAACAGATACCCCGAAGCCTGGCAGTGAATGTTATTCTACTCCGCCCCTGACATACCCACTTTTCAGTATGAGCCACAGTAGAGATGATGAATCAGCACATTCCAGAAAAATAAGACTCTGCAGGTCAGTTCCTTGGGGCAGAGCATCCAAATGGAATGATAGCTATATCATTCACCAGAAATAGACATCAGTTCATCTAAAACATTCAAGTTAAAGAGTCCAGATTGAGGAATCAAAATTTTATGTATAACTAGAGGCATGATAATTGATGATTTGGAACACCAAGAAACAATGTTTACATTTCAAACACAGAGAGCTTGATTTTCCTGGCATGAACATGAAAAAGAAAAAAGGATATACACAGTTACACAGGAGGAAACATGTTTCAGCTATGAATGTTTGACTGGAAATGACAAAAAGAGCCAATGGGAAAACCCAGAGGACAAGAGAATGGAGTGAATACAAGAGGGACTTGCACATAGAGATGATTTTAAAGGGGGTAGGACCATCCTCCTCAAGGAAAAGAGAGAATAAATCACATTGCATAACTTCCCCTTTGCCTGGTCCCTTCAACTCCTGACCGTAAGGAGGGGAAAATTTGACCAATCTCCTGCTGGCTCCCCCCAAAACAATGCCATGATAAGGCAATTCTGCGGGGCTAAATACCAGAAGCAATGTAGATAAGGTCAGAGAGGATATTATGAAAAGGATGTGATAAATATATTGGCTCAGAGAGAACATTAGAAAGGAAGAGGTGAATTGTGAAGCTGGTCAGTGCAAGGTTTTTTAAAAAAAAAAAAAAGAAAAAAAAAGCAAGGCTTATTTGTCAAGGGACTGTATCAACAGGGAGAAGAAGAAGTGAAATGTTCTCCCAAATTCTAAGTGAGATGTTGGGATAAAAAGACACACTGGTCATCTGAACAGAAAACTGGTAAGAAAGAAATGTTTTGGGAAGAAATCTCAATAATAAACTGTTTTATCACACACACACACACCCTGCCCCGTGTGTCTGGGGTATATTGACCTCCTACGATGTGTAGGTGACTATATCTGAAAGGTGAGAAAAAGGTAGGTGAGTGCACAGGGACAGAGAGCGAAGGTGGAGAAGCAGGAGGGGTCGTTCGCGGGCGCAGCTGTGGCAGCTGAGGCCTGGTGAGTAAGATCCCCCAGGGAAGACAGCAGATGAAGAAGAACAAACGGGAAAGTCTAAAGGTGGGCCAGGCAACTGAAAGACATGGCAAAGTAATAAAAAGAAGACTTGGATTATGCAGTGATTAGAAAGAGGAAGTATTAAAATTAGTGGAAGGCGGAAGAGAAAGCCTGTAAAATAAAATAGGCATTTGATGAGGAGAGGGGACCCCAATACAAAATAGAATGCTTAACTGATTTCACAAAATGTATACAACCTGGGGATAATTCAATTATCCTGGTCAGTTGAGTAGCACAAATGTTACCAAGACCGAGGCTGGAGGTTGCCTCCTCCCCCAGACTCCAGCATGTTTACAAAGCCCATAGTTCCTCTTGGCAGTGTTTTCCTAACCCTGAGCTGACAGCTCATGCTCTTCTTAGTCACAGAGGAGCAAGAAGACAGTGGAAGCCTCTCGACGTTCTGCAAGCCAGTCCTCAGACATCTTTCTATTCTACAAGGGTCAGCACTTCTGTGATTATTAACAAGTTCTAGCTACAATCTGATATGACCGGGTGTTTAATACCCAAAGCCATGGGATGTGAGAGGATTTTGAAAGAACGTCCCAATGCAGATTACTAACAGTTGAGCAACGTTGGTTTTCTTGAGTTCCAGTTCACATTCTCCTTTTCTTCATTTCATGCCTGTTCTGCTCTTGGTAGCCATTGGCATATCCCCGAACATATCCCTGCCTTTCATCTCATTAGCATCTTGGAAAGACATATTGTCAATTACCATAGTGTGTGTTTAAGCATGGCTGAGCCAAAGGACACATATCTGGGCTTTTAATCTTCATTAAGAGGCCTGTTTTTGAAATTTGAAAATACCTTTCCTTCGGTTTTGTGACTTTTCAACATACTAATAAATTCTCTGCCTTCCTCAGTTCTAAAAATGAATGGATTTTTAAGGGGCAGGTTTGAGGTGGAAGCATTTTTCCCTCTACCCTGTCTACCACGATATTTTTAAAGTCCATTATTCTTCACGTTTGTAGAAAAGCACAGGGTCATATTTCAATTTCCCCTGAATGCCATCTTGCATGGCTAAAGATTTGGCCATAGTTTATGAGGCAACAGCATGCTAGAGCTTAGCCAGTGTGGTGTGGTGTGGTGTGGTGTGGTGTGGTGTGGTGTGGTGTGGTGTGGTGTGGTGTGTGTGTGCGTGTCCTTCCAAAAGGAAGGTGTTCTGTTCACCTCTTTGAGGCTGTCGCACAGAAGAAAGCCTCTAAGGTTTATACTCACTTTGTCAGCCCCAGAAGCAGCCATCTGTTTCAGCTGTGGAGTGCGATCTGTCTGTTTTGTTTTTGGTTGGGATGCAGTGGCAGAAGCTTGCTCATTGTTGCTTCTTCGAGAACCACAAAGTAATTAACCATTCCAGTACTGGCTACAAAAGAGATGGCCACTCTCAACATTGGGCCAGATTTTTGTTTTATCCAGTGTTGGAAGTACTACAAAAAATTGAATAGCTATTCATCGTGTTTCATTGTTCCCTAAAGAGGCAACATGCTCTTTGTTATAAAGGCAACCTGGATTTTCCGACATACCATTTCATTTCAACGTCTGTGTGCCAAAGATGGAACAAAGTCTGGGTGCTGTAGACAAACAATCAAAACACGACAGTGACAAACACCCTGAGAGAGCTCTTTCGCCAAAACGTGAACAGTGACATGTTGTTCACAGATGATGGGAGGTGTGAGCAAGGCTGGGAAGGAAGTAAGAAAGAAGAGCAGGCAGGGGTTTGGTTTTTTAATATGTTTGGGGATGTAATACTTTTGCCAATTGAGCGTAATTTCATAAAGCAAAGTCCTGATAAATCAAATACCTGTGGAAAGACATAAGGACCAACAGGCTTTAGATTTCACCCTATTTTTTCTCATGGCCTCTCTACATTTTTCCTCTCTTTCTCTTCAGTCTTGAATATGATGCTTGGTCCCAACCATGAAATGGGATTAACAATTAAAATTTGAACTAGAGAATGTTAAAAAAAAAAAAATACCTGTCAAACAGATATATAAAATAGATTTTAAGAACTTTTGGCAAGCATCACTCTATAAGAGAAAAGTAGGAGAAATGAATATTTTACTATTTTGTTTCTCACATCAAGATCTCTGAATACTCTATGCTATGTATTTATTAATTTCGTACAGCATAAAATAAGTCTACATGCTATCAAGCATAAATGCTAGCTTGACTTTCAACTCATTCTTTTATCTTCTCCAGCAAATTTAAAAGCTGGATGAAACAATTAGGTTGGCTTTCGTATGAGACAAGAAAATACTTCCAGTAGAATGGGCTACAGATTCCACATTTGTACCTATTTTTGCCATGTACTTAATAGCAGGGTGTGAAAATTTAGGTTATCTTCTGAACATATCCTTGAAAAGTCATCCCACCATTTTTGCTGACAGCTTATTATATTTCTTGGGTTTTTTTCTAATCTCTTCGTTTTTTTTTTTTTTTTTTTTAACCAGCTGGGTGGCTCAGCCAATTAAGCCTCTGACTCTTGATTTTGGCTTGGGTTATTGTCTGGGGGTCATGGGCTCAAGCTCTGCTCCATGGTTGGGATTCTCTCTCCTTCTCCCTCTGCCCCTATCCCCACTCATGCTCTCTCTCGCTCTTTCACTTTCTCTCTCTCTCTAGAATAAATAAATAAAATCTTCTAAAAAACTACTTATTAATTAATGAGCGTAATTATTCCATGTCTACTTGCCAATGCCCCTTTCATTTTTAGGCAGATCTCAAGTCTTCCATTCTTCTTTCCTCAACACTGATCATTCAACACTGTTTAGTTATTCATTTCTTTTGGTATGCTATTTTGATTGTTTCTTTTAAAAAAGAACTGTATACACAAGAAGTATTGAGGCCTAACTAAAACCATGTGAAACAAGGTACTTTTGTTTCCTATTTTTTTTTTAGAAATAAAACTCTTTAAGTTGAAAGAATTATTGCTTTTCAAGTTTAAAGGCACCATTTTCTTAACTCACATATTTCATCTATGATTCTCTGTATAACTTCAAAACTTTTGGAGTATTTGTGTATTTAATTGTAATTAGGATCATGTAAATGTTTCTGTTGTCTTGATTAAAGTTAGCTTTAAAGCATCTTGTTGCTGCTTACAAAATGAGAGAATGTCCTGGATCTGACCTTGGGGCCATCTGGTCTGGTGGCCAGAGCAGTTATGGATAACATTGACTCAACAGTTATCTTTATCCTGCTATCTGCATCCAAAGAGATACAGATCACTCTTATCAGGGTACAGTCTTCTCGAGAACATTGAAAGCCCAGCCAAAGAGAAAGCTCTTGACAAAATTACAGAGTAAGTGCTGTTTTAAATTGTATATCTCTGACCCCCTCATTAGAATTCAGTATCTGTGAAGACAAGCTCAATGTTATGTTCAATTTTGCAATTCTTCCCTTTCCCCCTCACCCTCATCCTTAGTTCTTCTGGTCTAATAGCCTCTGGGTAGACATCCAGGAAATATCCATACTACATGACACTTGCCTACACCCCATTCCTTCTTTCTTTTGTCCTTGTTTCTCTAGGGTATTCCAGCAGAATCTCCATGAAGTCCTACTCCCCTCAAGAATTTTGTCGTGCTCTTGCTTAGAGGTCTCAGAACTTGCTGATGAGGTGATCACCACCCCATCAATAAAATCTTCTAAACTAACATATTTTATGCGCTTAGAATTCTGCACTCAATTCTGATTCTGAATGTGCAGGGATTTTTTTCACCACTGCTGAGCAATTAACTCAATTTTGATACTATCTACCTGGAGATAGCATCGGATTCCAGAGGTAAAGGGCTCAATCCCACAAGACCACCCCCAATTTAGATGCCAGCCCCAAGTCCAGATTGTCACCTGGGCTTCTGACCACCTGGCTATAATAGAGAAGTTCCCAGAAGATTTCCACGACCTCCTCCTCATGTTCCATTAATATGCTATAGTGGCTTACAGAGCTCAGAGAGACAGTTTGCTTACTACGTTACCAGTTTATTATAAAAGGACATAACTTAGGAGCAGCCAGATGCATAAAGTGAGGTATGTGGGAAGGGCCAAAGAGCTTCCATGCCATCTCAGCTCACCATTCTCTCTGAATCTACACCTGTTCACCAAACTGGAAGCTCTCTAAACCCCCTTCCTTTGGGATTCTAATGGAGGCTTTATTACATAAGCACAAATGACTGAATCATTGGCTATTGAAGATTGAACTCAATCTTTAGCCCCTTTTCCCTCTTCAGAAGTGGGGAGGGGGAGAGAGTGGGACTGAAAGTTCCAGCCCTCTAACCACATAACTAGTTTCTCTGGTAACCAGTCCTCATCCTTAGGAGACCTAGGAGTATTTGAAAAGTGACTCCATTTACATAGCAAAAGATACATTTATGGTTCTCCTCACTTAAAAAATTTCAAGGCTTTTAGAAGCTCTGTGCCAGGAACAAGGACATAGGCCAAATATTTGTATATTTCTTATTATAAATCACAGTATCACAACATATACATATATATTTTTTCACAACATATATATACATATATTTTTTTCAAATAGATATTTTAATAAAATGAAATAAGAAAGAAATACATATTCTTGAAAGAAGTTTCATTTTCCTTATTGAAGGTATAAAAGACTGCTTTCAGACACTGTATTATTAGTTTTAATGTTTTTGTTTTGTTTTTAGGGAAAGCAATGTTGAAAGTGCTTTCTTCTTTTTAAAAACCTTTGTTTAACACTTTAAGTTATACTAATTTAAAAAGTATGGTAATAACTTCAATTTATTTTGGTTCTTGATTTTTGTGGCTGTTATTTCTGAAAAAAACACCTCTCAAAGATAAGGATATTCTTATAAAATCAGAATACTAGTTTTTTAACTCCCCCCAATAATTTTGAAAAGAATTTTGTTGAAATGTGGCTAGAGAATTTGCATCTTCCTTAATGTCATTTGGTTGCTTTAGGAAATAAATTGAAGATGTTATAATTTTATACTTGTGACAAATAGACACATTTGAAGTTCCTTGGCTGTAATATATCAAAAAGGTTTGGAAATCCTTTTTCCAAAGCTTTTAGGTATTCAGATGTGAGACTTTAAATAGATGACATAGTCACATTGTTTTTAGCAACAAAATCACTCCAAATTTTCCTCCCATGATTTTTTTTTCAAACTTTCTCTAGAGCTTACATATCTTTCAAAATTGAGCCATTGCTTTTTCACTCCTTGTAGAAAATGGCACATTTACAGATATATATGCCAGATCACTTACCATTGACAGTAGTTTCCTCATAATTTGGATGATAAAGAGCTTCTATTAGGGACACATGTCAGTTGCACCATTTTCTGGTTTCCATGTGCCTGCCTTGCTAGTCATTTCTCAGCCAGAGTTTCTGTGACAGGAACCTTTTAATACACTTGACTATTTTGCCCATTACCTAAACTAGATAATGTAATGAATTAATCAACTTAATGTAGCTTTACATTAATAAAATTAATGAATTTAAAATTAATGAAATTTAACATATCACATTATTAAAAGCAAATGAGGTTAAAGAGTAGAAGAAAACATTTCCAAATCACATACCCAAAAGGACTTGAATCCAGAATATATAAAGAATTTTCTAAACCCAACAATAAGAAAATAAATAAGTCAATAAAGGGCAAAAGAAAAGAACAGGTATTTTGCAGAAAAAACAAAAAAAGATAAGAATAGCAAATAGGTACATAAAAGAAATTTAATGTCATTAGCTGTTAGGAAAATGCAAATTAAACCACAAATGAAGTACCGCTCTATACCTACTAGAATGACTAAAATAAAACTATTGACAATACCAAATACTGACAAGAATGGAGAACAACTAGAACTCTCATGTATTGCAGGTGGGGATGCAAAATGGTACAAACATTCTGGAAAACATTTTAAACAAGTTAAACATATACTGGGATGCCTGTGTGGCACAGTTTTCATCTTTGGTTTCAGCTCCGGTCATGATCTCATGCGTAACGAGATCGAGCCCTGCATGGGGCTCCGCACTCAGTGGGGAGTCTGCTTGGGATTCTCTCCATCTGCCCCTGCCCCCACTCTCTGGTTCTCTCTCTCTCAAATAAATAAATCTTAAAAAAAAAAAAAAAAAAGAAGTTAAACATATACTTACCATGTGACCCAGCAATCCCACTCTTGAATATCTACCCTAGATAAATGAAAACTATGTTCACTTAAAAACCTGCACGCAAATGTTGAAATGGCTATTTTCATGATTGCCGAAACTGAAAACAACGCAAATGAACTTCAGTGGGTAAATAGATAAACCATGGGTAGTCACACAAGGTAATATTTCTCAGCAATAAACCAAAAAAAAGGGATTATGCTGAGTCAAAGAAGCCAGACTCCAGAGGTCACTATTTTGTGATTTCATTTTTATGATATTCCCGAAAAGGCAAGTCTGTGGAGATGGAGAAATAATCAGCGGTTGCCAGAGATTATGGATGGAGGAAAGCATGACTGTAAAGAGATAGCCTGAGAAAACGTTTTATAGTGAAAGAACTGCTCTATATCTTAATTATGGTGGTGGTTACATGAACCTATGCATGCATTAAATTTATAAAACTGCAAACTAAAAGAAAAAAAGCTAAATTTACTGTATTCATAATTTTAAAAAATAGAATTAAAAATAAAAAGCAAATGAGGTTACCGTCAACCCATCAGCATTTGACCATTTGACATAAGGACCAAGTGAGGGCATAATACATGTTAATAAAGCCTGATTTATTTCTATTAGATGAAAAGTAAATAGAAACAGAAACTTTCATGTTTTCCTGCAACTCAATAGATTGTCCAAACACACACTTGACTCTGAAGACTGCTGCCCTAGACCTTTGCTACTCAAAGCGTAGTCCTTGGATCATCAGCATTTTGCATCCCCAGGAAACTTCTTAGAACTCTGGGTGTGAGGTCCAGCAATCCGGGTTTTGACAGATCTGCCAGACGATTCTGATGATGACAAATTTTGAGAACACTGCCCTGGAGTGTTTGTTAGAGTGTAGTGTCCTGGGCCCATCCCCAGAATTTCTGATTCAGTAGATCTGGTGTAAAGACCAAGAATTTTCATTTTTAAAAGTTCCCAGTTGATGTCGTTGCCACTGGCCTGGATGCCAGACATGGAGGACTATTACCATAGTACACTGTACTCATTGTGGTAGCCACGAGCTTCAAGTAGCTACTTAAATTTTAATTAATTAAAATGAAATAAAAATTAAAACTTCAGTCTTTCACTTTCACTAGCCACATTCCAATTGCTCCATAGTTACATGATTTGTCATGTGGCTCTTTAAGACACAGTTTGCTAACTGGTCTAGGGAAGCACTGCCCAGCAGAACCCAGTGTTAAGGGAACTACCTATACCTATGCTAATATGGTAGCCACTAGCCACATGTGGCTATTCAAATTTAAACTTTAACAAATTTCAATGAAATAAAACTACAAATTTAATCCTTCAGTCACACTAGTCACATTTCAAGTACCTATTAGCCATATGTGGCTAGGGGCTACCATAGTAGATAGCACAGATACAGAATACTTCCATCATCACAAAGACTTCTGGTTATTGGAAAGTGCTTTTCAAGATCATGGGTCAGGGAACTGTTTCTTAAGATTCCCTGAATAGAAAATAGTCAATAACTGAGGTTTCCAGAACCCAAGGTGTCTGTCACAACTATTTAACTCTGTCTTTGCAGCAGTCACAGTAAGTCAACCAATGGGCATGACTATGTACTGATGAAACATTATCTATAAAAAACAAGCCACTGGTCTATAGATCATAGCTTGCTGACCCTTGCTCTAGACCATTCTCATCACAGCCTTCAAAGTCTCTGAGACCCTGCTTTCATGTCACAAAATGAACACTTCATGTATTAATATAAAAACTGAAACAAGAGAGCCTTCTAGCAGCCCTCTTGGCTACTTTAACTCTAGTTACATCAAGACAATGTCCAAATGTTGTAAAAAGATTAATGCTATTGGTGGTGAATTAATGTCAAGTGAGAGGAAAGATTGCCTCTATTGCAAGCCTAAAACAGAGATAGTTTGATGTAGATTGAAGCACTTTGGAACATATTGCTTTATTGCCTTGGAGAAAATAAATAACTACTATGCAGCACTTTGTTTTCATTGTTTCATTTACTGCTTTACAATGTGTATCTTCATATGCCTTTTGCCATTATAACATCATGGGTAGTCAGTTCTTTTTGTGCAACAAAACTGATATATGAAAATCACCATTTTCTCCCTCTCCTCTCTCTCTCTGGTTTTTTTGTTTTGTTTTGTTTTTGGTTTTTGGGGGGTTTTTTTAGTAAGAGAGGGACAGAGAGGTGGGGTGGGAGAGAGAGTCTTAGGTAGGCTCCACGCCCAGCATGGCCCAACACTGGGCTTGATCTCACAACCCCAAGATCATGTCTGAGCCAAAATCAAGTCAGGTGCTTAATCAACTGAGCCACCCAGGTGCCCTCTCTCATTCTTTTTATTAAAAAAACATTAAAAAACAGGAGGGAAACAGTTAACCACCTATCTAGTGCTTAAGAGGAAAAAAAATTACTAGTATTTTCTTTCAAGGTAAAGAAATTTTTTTCTATATAATTTGGGTTAGTAAGTCTCTAAATGCATATGATCTACAAGGCCCTGGAAGACTATGAAATAAATATGCAATGTTGCCTTTGCTAAGTATTTAATTGAGTGGTGAGGTTTTAAAGTACCTAGAATCTTGACGTACAAATGTATCTGCTGTTTTTCCCCACTTGATCTTCTCACAGGTCCAGTGGTTCTTCCCAAGAGCCTTTGGATTCCCAGGGGGAGTAGCTGAGACAAGCCCCTGGTTGTTAATCCAAGTGCTCAAAAGAATAGTCAAGCCATTAGATAGAACTCTTTTCCAATTATTTTATTTTTATATTTATTTGCCTTAATTATCATTTTGATTTGTCTTCACTTCAAAAAAAAATTTTTTTTTAAGTTTCAGAAAGAAAAAAGAAAAAGCAAAGAAGAAATTCGCTGGCCCAAACCATCCAGTAAAAATGAATGTCTGCTCTCATTTAGTGAATGTCATTTTCTAGGTAAGTAGTGTTGGGGCACCCTGTTCCAAATGATATTTTCTATCCAGGAAAATAGATACTTAGCCCTGCTGCATCTCCAAAAGATTTCTAATGCTTGTGCTGTTTTGTTTGTTCTCTTTTTAGTGTTGTACTCAAATCTACGGACCTTGTTACAGTCCAAACCTGAAAACAACAGGATCCTGGCAGAAGAATGAGCAATGAGGGGCAAGTGCCAGAATTCAATCTAACAAATAAAAGGTGAGTCATAGTAAAGAAAAGTCATAGGTTTTTGTACTATAATCAGGTTACTAATAAAGATTGTGGAGTTTTTACCTATTAAGGAAAAAAAACTATTCAAAATTAAATATTAGGGAAAAAACCTGCACTTTGGTAAATAGCTTTTCTGTTATTCTGTTAACTAACATTTTTTTCTATTGACTATATATTGTCACTGTATATGGAGAAGATTTATTCACTTCTCAGTCAATTCAATAATTTAAAAAATGCCATAGTGAATGTTGGATTTTGAGATAATTGGATATATTAAAAACCTATCAAAATTTTTTGATACTCTCAGGAATGGTCATTCTTATCAATGTACCAAGCACATAATAGATGTGTGGCAAGTGTTTATTTGAGGGGTGAGTGAATTCAGAAACTGAAACATTGGAAATATAGAGTTTCTGTGCAACCTTTTCCAGTTCATGAGTATACAGAAGACAGATGATGACATTTAAATAGGGCAGAGCTGATTAATCCATTGGAGAAGGAAAATAAGGTGAATGTATCTAGCCAAGAGGAATAGATATTTGGGAAAGTGATTCATCCGAGTTTACAGATCAGTGGCATTGACACTCTGCAAAACATTGCTTTAAAATCACATTGTTTTTCAAATACTTGTCTTTCTGCCAAAGACTTTACTCTCAGCCTCTGATTGGCAGTTGATGAATCATGCCTCCTGTAATCACATGCCGACTTATCTTGATCTTTCCGTGTAAACAAGCAGAGGAAGAAGAGGCATGTTTAGAGTGAAATAGTACAGTAGAGTTTGCAAATGCTTTTCTCATTGAACAATGATTTGGAAGAGTAACAAAGTCTACGTAAGTATGTAAATGACACCAATATGATAAAATAAATGTAAAGGACATCCTTTAGATAATCACAGCATTCTGTCAAATTTAAGGTGCTAGCTAAAACTTGAATACTTTAGGTAAATAGAACAATGTCTAAGTGGAAATATAAGACCAAAAAAGCAGTTTACCTAATTATTTTATATCTACTGTGGGGACGTCGCTCTAGGAATATCCTGAGGAAACAGTTTTTAAATAAGTGATTAATTTGTAGAAGGTTTTTATAGTGTTTTTAATTAAAATCATAAGTTAGTTGAATAAATAAGCCTGTTTTTGTCTTACTAGGAATTTTTCAGGGAATATATAAAAGCCAACAGATCCTCAGTGATGAAATCATTTAGATACCCCATGCAGATGGTCATTTCAAAGATGTCCATAGCAGTATACATCAGACTTGATCAAAGTTAGGATGGATTTTAACTTAAGGCAAAAACCAGTCAAATTTGGTGAAAGTGTGAACCCAATTTTGCAGCCATAGTAATTATGGCTATAAAAATGAACTATGGCGGGACCAACTTAAAAAAAAAATTTGTGTAAATGTGTTAACAACTGAATACTGCAAATAAAACTGTCAACATTCATGGTATGTTCCATTATACCTCCTGTGGCAGAAAGTAAAATGATAGAAGTGAAGTTTTCTCTGATTAATAAAAAAACCCTGCTTCATTGGACTAATTCAAAAGTCTCTTTCTTGTTAAAGTAGACTGCTGAACAAAACTTTCTCAGCAGGTTTGGAGATTTATGTTAGCTCTAAGTGACAGAGTATACACAGGAATGTTAAAAGTAGAACTATTTAACAAGTAGAAACTTAATATGAGAGTACTTAAAACCATATTTTTTTTCAGTATTTTTCAGTATTTGGCCCACAGCTTGCCAATTCCACACAATAATATATGAATTCAGACCTTTGCAAATATCTTAAGTACAATAATACCTTATTACTATATCTAATTTTGTATATTACTGTATACTTGTTTTATGCTATAAATATTAATACTTTTTCTCAGATGTCTAGTAATTGATTCCATTGAGAATTAATACAGTAGATTATAGTTCAGTTGGTGTTTTCCTTGCCACTAGTTATGCCCTCTGTTTCATTATTTCCTTGTTGGAAATATAGTAAACTCTCACGATCAAGAAAAATGCAAATTTATATTTACAGATATTTAAGCAAAATCTTCCAATAGGTCATGAGCATTCTGTGTGTTATCAACATCTCAAAGGTACTCAAAAATTGTTTTCCCCTCACAATACTTAGAAACAATTTCTCATATTTTAAAATTATTTGGGTATTTCAAATTTGTATATTTAGATCATTCTTCATAAAGCACATATTCTTATGGTACTGGATTAATTAGAAAAAATCACTAAGTGTATGTTATTTGATAATTGAATTACAAAATTAACCTAAAGGGTTATAGGATAGAGTAACAACAATTATCTATAACAAGTTATAATTCCGTGTGGACTTTGATAATAAAAAATAATAAAAATCTAAGGAACATTTTTAAAACAAATAAACAACAAAATACTCTTAAAGATCAGATTGCAGTTTTAAGTAATAAATAAATTAAATAAATTGAATTGATTTTATCACTTGATGAAGTGATAAATAAAAGTGTTTATTTCTTTCCTGTATACCAGCAATGAACAAGTGGAATTTGAAATTAAAATTAAATTGAAATTAAAAATACACTACCATTTACATTAGCATCCAAAATAATGAAATATTTAAATATAAATCTAAAAAAATATGTACAAAATTTATATGAGGAAAACTATGAAATTCTGATGAATAAAATAAAAAGAACTAAATAAAATGGAGATATCCATGTTCATGGATAGGAAGACTCAATGTTGTTAAGATGCATATACCAATCAAAAGCAAATCAAAGCAATACCAATCACAATCTCAGCAGATTATTTTCTGGATATCAACAAACCAATTCTAAAATTTATATGGAGAGGCAAATGTTCCAGAATAGTCAACACAATATTAAAGGAGAAGAACAAAGATGAAGGTCTGACACTACTTGACTTCAAGGCTTACTACAAAACTACAGTAGTCAAGATAGTTTGGTACTGGTGAAAGAATAGGCAAACATCAATGGAAGAGAATGAAGAGCCCAGAAATAGACCCACATAAATATGGTCAACTGATCTCTGACAAAGGGTCAAAGGTAATATAATGGAGCAAAGATAGTCTTTTCAACAAAGAGTGCTGGAACAACTGGACATACACATGCAAAAAAAAAAAAATCTAGACACAGACCTCATAAAAATTAATTCAAAATAGATTGTAGACCTAAATGTAAAACACAAAGCTAGAAGATAACAGGAAAAAACCTAGATGATGCTTTTTAGATAAAACACTAAAGGCACTACTCACGAAAGAAATAACTGATAATCTGGATTCTATTAAAATTAAGAAATTTTGCTCTGCTAAAGATGATTTCAAGAAGAAAAGCCACAGACTGGGAGAAAATAATTACAAAAAACACACCTGGTAAAGGACTGTCATCCACAAAATCCAAAAACTCTACAACTCAAAAATAAGAAATCAAACAACCCACTTAGAAGTGGGCCAACAACCCTAACGGATACCTCAGCAAAGAAGATATGCAGATAACAAATAAGCATATGAAAAGGTGCTTCACATCCTATATTATCAGGGAAATGCAAATTAAAACAATGAGATTCTACTACACACCTATTAAAATGACCAAAATCTGGAACACAGCACTGGTGAGGATCTGGCACAGGAACACTCATTTATTGCTGGTAAGGATGCCAAAGAGTATATAATCCCTCTGGAAGACAATTAGTGGCTTCCTACAAAACTGAATATACACTTCTCATGTGATCCAGGAATCACATTCCTACTGGGATTTACCCAAGGGAATTGAAAATTTATGTCCACACAAACATCTGCACACAAATGTTTATAGCAGCCTTATTCATAATTTCCAAAACTTGGAGGCAACCAAGATGTTGTTCAGTAGGTGATGGATAACAAAACTATGGTACATTCGGACAATGACATATTATTCAGTACTAAAAAGAAATGTACTATCAAGCCATGGAAAGATATGGAGAAATCTTAAGTGCATATTACCAAGTGAAATAAGCCAATCTGAAAAGGCTATGTAGAGTATGATTCCAACATATGACATTCTGGAAAAGGCAAAACCAAAAGGGGACAGTAAAAGGATCAGTGGTTGCCAGGGACGGGGATAAAGGGGAAAATGGCAAGGACTCAATAGATAGAGCACAGAAAGATTTTTAGAGCCCTGAAAATATTCGGTATGATACTATAATGATGGATACCTGTCATGACACATTTGTTCAAACTCAGAATATACAACACTAAAAGTGAACTGTAGTGTAAACTATGGACTTTGGGTGATTATGATGTGACAATGGAGTTTTGTCAATTATAAAAACTGTACCACTCTGGTGGGAGATGTTGATAATTAGGTAGGCTGTGAGTGTGGAGAAGCGGAGAATATATGGGAAATTTTAGCACCTTCCCTTCAATTTTGCTTAGAACCTAAAGATCCCTAAGAAAATAAAATGTTAATAATCATTTTATAAGCAAAAGATAAAATAAAAATATCTAAGGATAGGAAAAAAAAAAAACCCAAGTAACAGCAGTAGGAATAATAGGACATGTTTGCATAAAATAGAGCTTTTGTAAAATGAAAGAAAAAATGCAATGAGATGTAATATGTCAGCACTGTCAAAGCCGTGTTTAGGGTACACAACGCAATCTGGCTCAAAGTAAATACAATTAACACTGCCATCAGCAACTGAAGGTCTTAATTTCTTAAAATGCAAGACCATGACAATTTCTTTCCATCACATCAGAATCTGGAACAGAGCTCTTCATACAAGTAGGTGCTATGTAAATGTGTTTTTAATCAATTGACAGAGGGTGTCTATTGGAATAGGCTGAGAAATTTGCACACAAATAGTAAAGTAAGTGACAAACACAGGCAGAAACCCACCAACCTCAAAAGGCAACCTTTTGGTCCTTAATATAAAGAACATATGTGCTGTACTCTCCAGGAGGAATCATTGTGCAGAAATTAGCCTCTAGGTCAATAATGAAATGCTTAAGACATAGTCAGAAACAGAAATTTGGGACGTGAAAGACAATGATACTGTTGTATGTCTATAGGACTCTAAGCACCATTTTATAAACCATTAAAAACTGTCAGTTTTCCCATGACATATTATACTCTCATAAAAGACACAAATGCTAAATTAAGTTTGAATTTGAATAAGCAAAGAAGAAGAAAATCAATTTAAGCGTTCCCAGTGCAATCTCAACCCTTGCACTCTTGTTTTGCATCTGTGTATTTCATTAGTATATTTTGTTACATGATCATGTAATATTTATGCAGTAACATAATACACTCTGTACATCTAAGATTAGAGAAAAAGTGCAGTTCCTTTCCATTATTTCGTGCCCTTTATCTGCTGAACACTCTGTAACATTACCCGGGGTTTGGTGATTATGTAATGAGGGCTCCATTATAATACACACGGCACAGTTGGAGGATTGCTGTGGGAACCTTCCCTCTGCAAATCCTGAGTTTTGGAACAATTAAAGCCTTGGTTTTAATGCTACATTCACCTCATTTTTTTCCCCAAATATTTTGCTTTTTCCCCCTTAAAACCCATAAGTACTGCAGTAGAAGAAATGTAACAAGAATTATAGGAAAAAGTTCCACAGCAAATGAAATAACAGCTGCCCTCTGGTGCATAACAGATGTGTGTTCCCCGAACTTTTTTTTCTTTTGAGTTCTCCTCTCCAAGTCCCGGCCAGACCCAAGCACTATGCCTAGCTTATGAGATCTGACAACTTTACAGCCCCAGGCTGGATGACTGCAGGCTAGTGTTTTTCCTTAAATTCACTGAAGCCCCAGGGAATAAACTCACAGGTTCAAGAATGATACCCAAAGGTTATTTTCCCCTAGAAAGCTGTGAAGGACTGACATTAAGCTCCCTTATAAGAAATAAAGTTCAAATAGTTTCCATTAAAGGACCATTAAAGATTTGTACCTTCGAAGATCGATATTCAGGATTTGGCATCCGTATCAGATGCCGTCCCGGTCCCAGAGAAAGGAATCACCTGGAGAGCCATGTTGTTTCTTCCATCCAGGTAAAATAGGTCAAACCTGATTAGCCATTAATATTTGTACAAGTACAACCCTACTGAAACTGATAAAGCCACCTGCTTCCTAGCACCTGGTCATGGGTCCTGCAATTTCTAGGGCTAGCAATTCCTATCAGAGAGCAGTGACATGTGTGAAGAGTAATTAGAAGTTTGGAGGGCTGTAACCTTTGCGATTTTATAAATTGAGGCAGAATTGTTTTTTAAAATGTTGAATGACCATATTAAAATTAAAAATCTTTTTTTTTTTCAAATCAGTCCTTGGAAATGATATTTTCTTTATAAATTCGTGTTTGCTTCAAGAGCTACTTACATCAGCTTTCAGATTTTTGTCATGGTGCCTGTTTTTAGGGGTCGGATTTGTCTAATCTTAATGCACCGTGATCATAATGCACTTGACATGCCCTTAGATCAACAGTTGTGTGTGGCAGGGGAGGGTTGTGTGTATAAATGAGACACTGTCTCTTTAGCTTCCACCTATGTGTCACTAGAGAACTCAATCAAGCAAATATGGGTGACAATAAGTATAGTTCTGAGACAAGACAAATGTAACTGTTGGAACTCTCTGCTCTATTAGTAGGTTCCATATTTTTTTCTCTATGTGGCCCTGGAGTGGCTCAGATTTCCACTTGGGATCTTTGATCATTTTTCTCTTTAAAGCCAGCATCAGATAGAAACTTATTTTATTTCCTTAGGGTCTCAACCATGCTGAAGTTCTAGGCGCTCCACTAAGGGGCTTCCTGGTATTTTCATGTGTTATGAAGTGTTTGTCTCCTTTCTTGGTTTATTTTTCTGCCTCACTACTGTTTCTGATGATGTGGGTTCATAACACAGTGTGTGACTTTAATATTGTCCACTTTGTCATTAGAGCCACTCTCATCAACATCATTACCTTTACTTCAATTCATTTCTCCACTGACTTCACCTCCAGTAATGAATCCCATCCTGTGCACTTGGTAGTAGTAAGATGAAATCTACAGACTAAATTCAAGATTATTTATTATTTTGTCATGGAATTAATATGTTAATAAGACACAAAAATACATAAAAATCATTACCAAATGCAAAATAGTCCATTGTAAAGTTGTATGTATATCAGTCAGTAAACACTAAAAAATACACCTAATTTAATTGGAAATCACTGGGATAAGGCCTCTTATTGGCCTCCCAAATAGGGTGGCTTTGAGGTCTGAGCCATTAAAATAGCCCAGTTTTACACCACTTTTATTGAATTAATACAACAGTTTTACTCTCTGGAAATCTGAAACAAGTTCTTAGCAGTAGTTGGGGGGATGGGGTTTGAAAACTGAAAAGAACATAATTTTCTGCCCCTACATGAAACAATCCTAAAAACAAAGCACAGTACTCTATCTTGCAAGACTGGACTGAAAACATTCCCACTCCAGGCCCTAAAACCCTGTTTGATATCCTGCTTTGACTTTCCCCTTCTAAAACACTACTAAGATTTGGTAAAGATGGTATTCTTCCTCATCTAAAAAAAAAATGGTTCCCTCTTGATCAACTGGTATTTCCAGTGGACTTTAAGGAGTCAGTAGGATACAAGCCTAGTTTCCATAAGGATCTAATCAACCTCTTTTCATTGCTTTGTGCAATGCAAAAGTGCATTCCCCTGAGGCTCCCTGATTCTCTAAGCTGGACCTTCAAGTTCCATGGTGTAGTGATCATCAGATCTGCCTGACATGTAGAAAATCCTGAATTAGACTCCCAGGGGGGCCACAGTACTTGTTTCCATTCAAAAGAAATTATGAGGAGCTCTTGATCCTCTAAGTTGGGATTGAGGGGGGTCTTCTAAATCCAAGTGAGGTATGACCTAAATTGGGACTAAGCTCTAGTTTCCTTTCATCAGCTCATAAAAATTGTGTATTTTCTCAACAAAGAATAAAGCATTTTGTGAATTCTTTAATGATCAACTAGAAAACATGCCCCCCCTTTTTTTTAACATTTTGGTTTATATTCCTGTCTGTCTTTAATATTTTGGTTTATATTCTTGTCTGTCCTGCTGTTATGAGCCCTAAGAGAAAGTCTATAGGGAGAGAAGGTACATAGACCCAGTTTAGAAGAGAGTTTAGAAGCTCATGTAAGACTAGAATTCTTTGGACAAAATTTGCAGTATGCTTTGAGTGAATGTAGTTTATTGTCATAAATTATGTGTTAATAAAGGTGATTTAAAATAAACACTTAAGAACTTTCCTGAGACTTGTCTTTGCATCTCTAGAAATGTTTTATTTAGTTTTGTCTGCCCTGAGCTCCCAGCTGTTGGCAACACATCTTTGGCCAGGTCTAAAGACACTCCTTCTGATTTTTGCCACTTATGAGGTTATCTTTTCATGTATTCACTCTTGTGTATGTCTCTCCAACATAATCCCAGCCATGACAACCCGAAATTTCGATAGCCACTTTGGGAAACTTTTGGCATGAGCAAGAATGTTTATTTAAGAGAGGCACTAAAACAAATAGAGAGATTACAGAGAGATTCTCTGACTGATTTGTCTGTCTCAAAGAAAGATTTCTTTGTTTAAAGTAGGAAACTCTCCCCGTCTGGTGACCATACTTCAAAGTTTGATGTACAATTAAAAAGCACACAACTTGATGAAATAGCAAAAAGTATGAGTTACTGTTTAAATCAGCTATAATAATTTCCTCTCTCTCTCTTTTTCTGTGTGTGTATATGTGTGTATGTGTGTGTGTGGGTGTATGTTCACGTGTGTGAAAATGGGTTCTCCTGAACCTCAGGCTTCTCTCCTTGCAAAGAACAAGATCATTTGCCTTTTGTAGTGATAATTTAATACTATCTGAAACTTTTCCTTCTCACTTTTTTCTCCTTTCCTCTCCTACTCTTTTTTTTCTGTTTCTTGCATAAATTTAGAGATTAATTGATCAAAAAAATAGGTGTGTGGGGGCTACCTGGGTGGCTCAATTGGTTAAACATCAAACTCTTGGTTTCAGCTCAGTTCTGAGCTCAAGGTCATGAGGTTAAGCCTTTCTTGGGGCTCTGTGCTCAGCACGGGTTCTGCTTGGGATTCTCTCTCTCCCTCTCCCATTCCTCTCCCCTTGCTCTCTAGCACAAATAAATAATCTTTTAAAATAATATGTGTTTTGTTATTCTGTACATACCCTAGGAACATCTAGCTCAGATAAGCAGTCAAGAATTTCCAAAAACAAAAACAAATAGTTCTAATGTTACAGGTTTGTCTTGCCAAAACTATAAATCAGAAGAAAAAGTTTATCTGTGAATTGGATAATGGTCTTGTTAGATGAAAAGAAAAGCTAAGCACATAGAGCTTTTGACATGAATTCAGAATCTTAATTTATTTTTCTAATGTATAAATGCAGAGATTCATTTCTATTTTTTAAGTTCATGCAATATAAATAGATGATTACTTAGACAAATTAGAATGATTAATTCTAACCTGACAACAATTTTAGTCTTCTCCATAATATCACTACCAGAAAAAGTAATGTAAGCACAATATTTTAATTAACACATAGTTTTGGTTTAATTTCTCATGTTTTAAACTTTTTAAACTTCCTACATCAATTCTATGACTTCCTCAAATTTTCATTATTTTTATACACCTATATTAAAATCTTTAATTAAGTGAAACTGAATAATAGATATCATTTTAATATTGTATATTCTTATGCTATAAATTAAAAGGATTTAATGTGTCAGCTTAACTCATAATTTCCAGATTTATAGTTAACTTGGAGACCTAAGCCTCATATATAATTATATTTAATAAATTATTTTTTGATAGACAAGTTCTAAATATGAAATAAGTACTACAAACACTGGTCACCAAATATTGTTTTAAATAATATTTTCCCTATATTTAGACATGGAATGGGTACATATGGAACAGGATGTGTAATTTCCTTTAAATTATATTATATGTATGTTTATTCTGACAGCCTAAAATATGCTCAAGTTGCATAAAATATGTGTTCATGGTGGAAAATTAGTTCCTTAATAATTATTGATGTACTACCTTCTAGTTCTTTCTACCGTTTACACACCAAAAAGAATTGGTTCCTTTAGTTAAAGCTTTTAATTAATATAGATGAATACAGAAAAACAGGAATATGTACATAAGATAATAAATATGGTTTATCTGGTTTTTAAAGGAATGGCTCTAGGTTATTGAGATAGCTCTGTTAAAATAATACATATATACTGATTGTGTGTAGGTGATTCGTTAATTATACTTAAAGATAAGATTAAAAACATCAACTTTATCAACCCTTTGCTGAGATGTATATCTATCTAAACACATACATTAAAAGATATCTTAAGATTAAATCAGAAATGTATAAATAATTAAAGAAAACAAATTTAACAGTATACTGTAAATATAAAATTTCCATGACAAGGAAACTTTGTTTATCTGACAAGGGCTATATCAGATACTATTAACAATTGACACAACAGTAAAATTCTAGAGTGTTGGTCCTTAGGTACACATTTCTCAGTTGAAAACACAAACATCTTTTATGAATCATGTTCCAACCAGAGACATTCTGAGGAATCCTCCTAAAGCAGATGACATTTGGGAAGATAAAGCTTCTGCTCAAAGCTTGTGTACATAAAGATGACTAGAAACAGCTTGTAGGCAAGACACATGAACAAGAGCCACAGATTGTTACACTTCAGTCCGCATGCTTTATTTTTTATTTTCTCAGTGATTTTCTTTCCTCTTAGCTATTATAAGGTTCTGGGTTTTTAACAGACTCTTGTTATCTCTTAACATTGACATGTATAAGATTCTCATCCTTAATATTGCCTTTAGTGTTCTTAGTCACTCTTTGGTATAAATTCAATGCCTGACTAAAATTTGCTTACGATTTGGCAAAAAACATACAATCAAAATGATTATTGGCTTTGTGCTTATTTTCCTAGATGTCACCAAGTTTTCTTTTGATAAGAGTCACTTGTAAATGAATTTTTTTGGATTCCTTAGTAATTGGGTTAAGCCGTTAAAAAAATATAGAGGGTTTAAGATTGCTGCATAGGAAAATTCTAAACTCCCTCCCACCCATGGACGTAATAAATATACAACTACATATGGAAAAATCCCAGAAAACTGGATGAACAAAGCCTCCATAACAAGGACTAAAAGAACAGCATCAACACGGGTAAGAGAGACAGAGACATCATCTCACCAAAATACCCACCCCAGGCCTCGCAATACACAATCAGGAGAGATCTCAAAAGCACAAGACTTTTTCCTGAGGAATGAGGGGAATCAGGCACCTCAACCTTTAGATCCTACACAAAAGAGGGGAGACCCCTAAAAGCTGGGCTTTGAAAACCAATAGGAATTATATCCAGAAAAACCACAGAAGTGTAGAGACAGAGAGCCCTCTCTTAAAGTACTTGTGTGTGGACTCACTCTCCCTAGGACCCAGCACAAAAACACCAATTTGAAAAGTGCATAGACCATATGCGAAGGAGACCCACTCACTAATCTTAAAGTGTCTACTAGAGAGGCAGGAAACTATTGGGACTTTCTGTGAGGATGGAGACACTGGTAAGCACCATATTTGTGACTTCGTCCTACCTTGCTAAGGTTGGCGCTGATGGGTAATATTTCGGAACTGCCATTCTAACCTGTTAGAGTCAGTGGGTGCACCCAGCTGAAAACCCCACTTACCTCTGTAGCAGTCAGACATAGCATCCAGACTGGGTGACAGCCCAGCCTACTCCCATACCCCAACATAACTGTGTGTTGCAGCCATGCTGTGTGCAACCCAGGCTACTCCTGCCTCAGTGTGGCCATGTGTCACAGCCAGGCTGAGTCTCCAGCCCCGCCTACCCCCATGCCACAGATGTGGCCCTGCCACAGCACACAGGTGCATATAGCTCACACTATATGGATGTCCCTTGATACCTAGTTCTAGCGATCAGAGAAGATTGCACCCTGGGCTCAACTTGAAGACTTTTCCTTGAACACTGGAAGAGATAGTTGATTCACCTAATACATAGAACCAAACACAGAGGGTCAGACAAAATGAGGAGACAGAGGAATATATTCCAAATGAAAGAATAAGGAAAAACATCAGAAAACGACATCAGTGAAATAGAGACAAGCAATCGACCTGATAAAGAGTTCTAAGTCAAAGTCATACAGATGGTTACTGATCTTAGGAGAAAAATGGATGAACACAGTGAGATCCTCAAAAAAGAGATTGAAAATATAAGAAAGTTTCAAGCAGAAGCTACAGAGCTGAAGAATACAATAACTGAACATGAACAACAACAAAAAAGTTCACTAGAGTTGTTCGATAGCAGACTGGATAAGACAAAGATCTGATCAGTAAGCTGGAAGACAAAGTAATGCAACTTACCCAGGCAGAGAAGTAAAAAGAAAAGAATTTTAAAAAATGAAGATAACCTAAAGGACCACTAGGACAACATCAAGTAGAATAACATTTGCATTATAGGTGTCCCAGAAAGAGAAAAGAGAAAAGACCAGAAAACTTATTTGAAGAAATAATGGCTGAAAACCTCCTTAATCTGGGGAAGAAAATAGACATTCAGGTCAAGGAAACATTCAGGTCAAGATGAACCTAAAGAAATCTATCTCAAGACACATTATAATTAAAATGGTAAAAGTTAAAGATTAAGAGAGAATCCTAAAGAAGCAAGAGAAAAACAACTTATTACCCCATAATGCTATCTGCAGATTTTCAGCAGAAATTTTGCAGGCCACAAAAGAGTGCCATGACATTTAAAGAGCTGAAAGGAAGACACATCAAACCAAGAATTCTCTGCCCCACAAAGTTATCATTCACAATTGAAATAGTAATTAAGTTTTCCAGATAACCAAAAGCAAAAGGAGCTCAACACCACTAAATCGGCCTTACAAGAAATGTTAAAAGAACTTTAAGCTAAAAAGAAATGGCACTAATTAATGGCAAGAAAACATAGAAAAGTAAAAATCACACTGGAGAAAGTAATTATATAGTAAAGGTAGTGGATTAATCACATATAAAGCAACCATGAAAGTTAAAGGATGAAAATAATAAAAATTAACTAAAATTCCAGTAATTAGTTAAGGGATACACAAAATAAAAAAGATGTAAAATGCAACATCAAATATATAAAATGTGCTGAGGGGAAGGAAAACCTGGTTTTGACATGTATTCAAATATAATTTGCTATCAACTCAAACCAGAAAATTATACACATAGGAAATTATATGTGAACCTCATGGTAACCTCAAAGCAAAAATTTATGGTAAATACCAAAAGGAAAATGAGAAAGAAACCTAAACATAACACTAAATAAAGCCAGTAAACCCAAAGGAAAGAGAAAAAGAAAAGAAAGGAACAGAAAGCAATGAACAAAATGGCAATAAGTGCACACCTAACAATAATTACTTTAAATATAATAGACTAACCACTTCAATCAAAAGACACAGAATGGTTAAGGGGCACCTGTGTGGCTCAGTCAGTTAAGTGTCTGACTTTTTGTTTTGGGTCAGGTCATGATCTCAGCATCATGAGATCAAGCCCTGCATGGGGCTCCACACTCATCACAGAGTCTGCTTGAGATTTTTCCCCCTTCCTCTCTGATCTCCACCCCCCCCGCCCCGCCACCCCCTGCTCACATCCTCTCTCTCTCTCTCAAATAAATTAAAAAAATAAATTTAAAAAAAAGACATAGAGTGGTTGAATGGATTAAAAAACACAACCCATCTGTATGTTGCCTGTAAGCGACTCATTTCAAAAGTAAGGATATACACACTGAAAATGAAGGGATAGAGAAAAATTTGTCCTGCAAATGGAAACAAAAAGGAAGCTGTTATAGTTTTCATCACAGATGAAATAAACCTTAAAACAATGAAGGGTATTATATAATGATAAAGGGGTTAATCCAACAAGAGGACATACATTTATAAATATATAATGCACTCAACATAGGAGCACTAAGATATATAAAGCAAATATTAATGGACCTCAAGGGAGAAATTGACAGCAATACAATAATAGTAAAAGACTAACACCCCATTTATATCAGCAGATAGACATCCAAACAAAAACTTCGTAAGAAAACACTGGCCTTAAATGACATATTAGACCAGATGGACTTAATAGATATATTAAAGGAGCAGAATACACATTCATTTCAAGTGCACATGGAACACTCACCAAGATAGATCACATGTTAGGTCACAAAACAATTCTCAATAAATTCAAGAAGTTTGAATTCATAATCGAACATCTTCTCCAACCTTAATGGTATGAAATGAGAATTCAATTACAGGAAGAAAGCTGGAAAAAAACCCACAAAATATAGAGATTAAACACCATGCTGCTGAAAAACCAATGGGTCATTGAGGAAATCAATGAATAAATAAAAATATACCTACAGAGAAGTGAAAACAAAAATATGATATATTAAAATCTTTGGATGCAGCAGAAGTTAATCCAAGAAGGAAGATCATAGCAATATAGACCTCCCTCGAGAAACAGGAAAAATCTCAACTAAACAATCAAATTTTATACCCAAAGGAGCTAGAAAATGAAGAACAAAAAAAGCCCAAAGTCAGTAGAAGGAAGGAAATAATATACATCAGAGAGGGAATAAATGAAATAAAGACTAAAAATGAGAAAAAAAGAAACAATGGAACTAAGAGCTCGTTCTTTGAAAAGATTAACAAAAGTGACAAATCATAGCAAGACTAACCAAGAAAAAAAGAGAAAGGACTCCAATAAAGTAAAAAATGAAAAAGGAGATGTTACAACTGACACCACAGAAACACAAAGGATCATAAGAGACTATTATGAACAATTATATGCAACTGGACAACATAGAAGAAATGGATAAATTCCTAGAAACATACAAACTTATAAGGCCAAATCATGAAAAATTAGAAAGTTTCAGTAGACCAATTACTAGTAAGGAGATTGAATCAGTAATCAAAAACCTCTCAACAAACAAAGTGCAGGACCAGATGGTTTCAATGGTAATTTCTACTAAACATTCAGAGAAGAGTTTATACTTATATTTTTCTCAAGCTCTTTGAAAAAATTGAAGATGAGGGAACACGTCTAAACTCATTTCATGAAGCCAACATTATCTTGTTACCAAAACCAGACAAGCACACCACAGAAAAGAAAATTACAGGCCAGTATCACTGATGAACATTGATGCAAAAACCTTAACAAAATATTAACAAACCAAATTCAATAATATATTAAAAGGACCCTACACCATGATCAAGGGAGACTTACTTCAGGGATGAAAGGATGATTCAACATCTGCAAATCAACACCACATTAACAAAATGAAGGATTAAAAATCATATAATCATCTCACTAGATGCACAAAAAGCATTTGATAAGATTCAACATCCATTTATTATAAAAACTCTCAACAAAGTGGGTATAGAAAGAATGTACCACAACATAGTAAGACCATATATGACAAACCTACAGCTAATATCATACTGAATGATGAAAAGCTGAAAGCTTTTCCTGAAAGATCAGGAACAAGATAAAGATGTCCACTCTTGCCACTTTTATTCAATGTTGTATTGGAAGTTGTAGCCTCAGCAATAAGTCAAGAAAAAAAGATAAGAGGGAAAGGAAGAATTAAAACAGTCACTATTTACAGATGACATAATACTATATATAGAAAACCTTAAAGACTACACACACACAGACACACACACACACTAGAACTAATAAACAAATTCAGTAAAGTAGCAGGATACAAAATTAACATACAAAAATCTGTGGCTTTTCTATACACTAATAATGAACTATCAGAAAGAGGAAACAATCCCATTTACAATTGTGTCAAAAAGATTGAAATACCTAGGAATAAAACTAACCAAGAAGGTGAAAGATCCCGTACACTGTAAATTACAAAACATTGATGAAAGAAGTTAAAGAAGATACAAATAAATAGAAAGATGTTTCATGTTCATGGATTGGAAGAATTAATATTGTTAAAATGCACATACCACCCAAAGCAATCTAGAGATTGAACAGAATCCTTTTCAAAATTCCAATGACATTTTTCACAGACCTAGAATAAATAATTCTAAAATTTGAATGGAACCACAGAAGATTCCAAACAGCCAAAGAAACTCGACAGAAAGAATAAAGCTGGAGGTATCATGCTCCCTGATTTCAAACTACAATGCAAAGCTATAGTAATCAAAACACTATGGCATTAACATAAAAACAGAAACACAGATCAATAAAACAGAATTGAGAGCCTAGAATTAAACCCACACTACTATACAGACAACTAATTTATGACAAGAACTAAAGAACATACAATGAAAAAAGAACAGTCTCTTCAATAAATGATATTGGGACAGCCACATGCAAAAAAATGAAACTAGACCTTATCTTACACCACACAAAAAAATAGCGCAAAATGGGTAAAAGACTTAAACATAAGACCTGGAACCATAAAATTCCTAGAAGAAAACATGGACAGTAAGCTCTTTGACATTGATCTTAGAAATATTTCTGTGGTTCTGATTCCAAACGCAAGGGAAGCAAAAATAAAAATAAGCAAATGGGATTACATCAAACTAAAAAGCTTCTTCATGGAAAAGGAAACTATCATCAAACAAGAAGACAACCTACTGAATGGGAGTTTTTTGTGAATCTTAGATCTGACAAGGCATTAATATCCAAATATATAAAGAACTTATACAGCTCAACAACCACAAGGAAAACAAAAGCAAACAAACCCAAAAACCGGGCAGAGGAACTGAATTGACATTTTTCCAAAGAAATACAGGTGGACAACAGGCTCGTGAAAGCATGTTCAACATTACTATTACTATTACTATTATTATTACTATTACTATTACTATTAGTGGAGATCAAAACCACAATTTCATTTCACACTGGTTAGAATGGCTGTTATCAAAAAGACAAGAGATAAGAAGAGTTGGTGAGAATGTCGAAAAAAGAGAATCTTTGTGCACTGTTGGTGGGAATGTAAATTAGTGCAGACACTATGGAAAACAGTATGGGGATTCCTCAAAAAATTGAGCCTAGAACTATCATGTGATCTAGCTATTCCATTTTTGGGCATTTATCTGAAGAATACAAAAACTTTGACTTGAAAAGATATATGAATCCTTATCTTTATTGCAGCATTATTTACAATAGTCAAGAAATAGAAACAACCTCAATATCTATCCATAGATGAATGGATAAAGAAGATGATATATCTTTAAAGATATATATATATATATCTTTTAAAAAAACATATCTTTAAAAAACAAATGAACAAAAACAAACTCATAGATGCAGAGAGCAGATTGGTGGTTACCTAAGGGAAAAGGGGTTGAGGGGTGGGCAAAGTAGGTGAAGGGGGTCAATTGTATGGTGATGGATGATAACTAGATTTTAGTGCTGATCATCTTGTAGTGCATACAGATGTCGAATTATAATGTACACCCAAAAATTACGTAATGTTATATACCAATTTTACCCCAAATATATGTGCGTGTGTATACACACACACACACACACACACACACACACAGACAAACCAGAAAAGTAGAAATCTAAAATTCTCTATCAGGTCAAACCTAAAAAGACATTTCTCAGAAACAATCCTTATAGAACTTTCACAGGAGCTATATACTCTGCAAAGAGCTAGGGAACAGATGATTGTGCATATTTGAAAACTATCCCACTTTTACAGACCTTACTCAAAGGCACACCACTTAGGCTGTACCCTAACTTCCCTGGCTGATGATCTCTGTACTACAAATTCATCACCTGGTTTAGGACTGTAATTGACAAATGGCACCAAATATTATAATGCTATTTAAAAATTACATAGAGATAATTTGACTAAAAATATATCATTACGTGGTCTTCTGGTATTGGACTTAAGACACAAAAGATTCTTGCTTATTCCCTGCAAATTAAACAAGTATCTGTTATCTTGGTAAACTTCAGTATATCCTCTGATAGCATCAAGTGTCTTTCTGACCTATTTCCTGCCTCCAGAAAAAAAAAGATCTTGACATAATTTAATTCAAAGACAAAAATTGGGCCTTGAATTAAGTTAAAAACTTTAGCCATTAAGAGGGAATTTAAACTGTCTTCTTCTGACTCAAATTCTCTTTAAACATGGGGAAAATTACCCATGCTCTCATTCAGAGAATAAAAGGTGAATGGGACTATGTCACTAAGGCTGTATTGGTTTCCTATTAATTCTGCAACAAACTATCACAAACTCAGTGGCTTAAAACAAAACAAATTTATCATCTTATGGTTCTGGAGGTCGGAGGTCCAAAATGCATTTCACGGAGCTAACATCCAGGCACTGTCAGAGCTGAGATCCTTCTGAAGTCCCTAGAGGAAAATTCATCTCCTCGAGTCTCCCAGCTCTAGAGGTGACCTGCGTCCATTGGCTCATAGCCTCCTTGCATTTTCAAAGCCAACAATCTCATCACTCTGACCACTGTTTCCATAGTCACAACTCCTTCTCTGTAACTGTCCTCCTTCCTCCTTTCACTTATAAGGCCCTTGTAATTATATTGTGCCCACCTGGATAAACTCTTAATGGTAAGGCCAGAGCTGAGTAGTAGCCTTAATTCCATCTGCAATCTTAGCTCTCTCTTGCCATGTAACAGCATATTCATAGGTTCCAGGAATTGGGAGGGGGAGACAGTTGGGGGGCCTTTATTCTATCTCTAACAGAGGCCAGGAGGTTAGTGAAAATTACACACTGATAGTTTGAAACAGAGTCACTTTGAACTCTGAGCTCCCCAGGCAAAACAAGCACTTTCTGAAGGAAAGAAAGCTACATGTATATCCCTATCTTGCTAGTATATTACTAATGAATGTGGGAAACAACAAAATCACGAAGAAAGGTAATTTGGCTAATATCCTTTATATGATTCTAAACTTTTTGGGTTAGGAATGGGAAATTTTCTTTTGCTTTAATATGGGAACCCTTAGCTCCTGGCTTAGACGTATGTTACAAACAATGATCATAAGCCTTTTCTTACTATTTGTGTTGCAGTTCTCAAATTTGTGACCTCTAGAGACTTAAATGCTGTTATGCATTTGCTATGGCCAAACACTCCAACAAATAATATTCCCACTTAAGAAAATTAGACAAATACAGAGATGGGGACAAATATCATCAAATGTTCTATACACTCACAGTGGTGCAGTTCTGGACTGATCGTTTTCCACATGATAATCGCCTGCCTTCCAGCTTAAATGAATAATGACCAATAAGGAGACAGAACTGAAACCAACTTTACCCCTAAGTTAAACACTACTTGTATCTTGGAGCATAAATTCCTGTCTCATTATTGTGTTACACAATACTGAGAACAAGCCAAGATAGCTTAGCTGCTTGCTTCAGAAAAATCTGTTCCTAGAAGATAAACTATCAACCAATAATCATCGATTACTTCTTATAGCTAACAACTCCTTCATCAAGCTCTTCAAGGGGCACCTGACTGGCTCAGTCAGCAGAGCACGTGTCTCGGCATCGTGGGTTCAAGCCCCACGTTAGGCCTAGAGCTTACTTAAAAACAAAGCTAAACATAAAAAAGTTCAAGATCCTTACTTCTCTGTGTCCAAGCCAAAACTATTATAAATATTGCCTACTCCCAAAGAGTTCTTTACCTTGAAAGAACTTAAAATTATCCAGCCCACACTCTAAAGTCTAGAAACATTCTTCCCTGACTTTTCTAAGATGGTAGTTAAGAGTCTGTCAAGGTACATTTTTCCTTTCGCTGCTGTAAGTCTAGTAAGTGCAGCTTGCATACGCAGCAGATTTTTTAGGTGGTCATTTGGGGAGTTTAGAGATGACAGGGTCCAAGACGGAAAACTACCCTCTTACGGTAACTTCCCTGCCCCTATGCAGAACTATGCAAAAGTTGAAGGGGCAGCCATTGTTGCCACCCTTTACTGAGAAACCTCTTCATCAGTTCAGCTATGAAGTCTGTGTGAGGATCCTCTGGGTTGTCACACAAATAACCACTGTCCGTCATCTTTGACGGTGTTCCAAAGGGGATAAGGTTTCCAAATGGGAGAAGATTGAGGGGAAGTTTACATTTGAAATAATATTATCATAATATCTTATAATATATATAAAAGCATACATATGGTAACATTTGATATCATATATTATATCCCATTTATGTATATTAAAATGTATTTATAATATTTTAAAATTTAAATTTCTAATTTCATCAAGTGTCAGAACAAAGTGATATGATAAATTTTCTTGACTAAATCTAAAATATATACAACTGATGCATACGGATGAATCAAATTCTCAAAGAAGAGCATGACTTTACTAAAATACTTCTCAATATTTTTAGTTTCTATAAAAAAGGATATGCCTAGCTTATCTAATTATGATATTAGAACATTTTTAGTAGAATGGTAATATCAATGAGATTCATTGTTTTATCAGTTTTTACTGAGAATTTGCGGGTCTATAATTATGAATCATCCAGATATACCATGCACACACTGTCATACTGTCTATTTTTCCTCACATATCATGGTTCTATCATGACTAGTTCTAATTATGATGATTATTGCTCAAGTAATCTAAGATTTTTTCTCTAAAATATAAAATTGGCTTAATTTATTCATGTTGAATAAGTCCCAAATGAATATTCTCACCTAGCACATAATTTGCAGGTTAAGAAAATAACACATGGTTCAAGCTCAGGGTGAACTGTTAAATGTCCGTAACCACTTGAGCCAATCCTTTTTATATAATTCATAGTCCAACGTAGTAAATTAAGTCAAATTCAGGGAAAAAATAAAGAAGCAGATCTAAAGATCTGATTTTTTTATATAAGTTCAAAATTTTCAAGATTTTATTGTTTATTGATTTTATTGTTTGAGTGGAACATAAAACAAAAAACTTAGGCAGGAAAGCAATGTTTATGAATTAAAGCTAAAAGAGCCCTAACCCCAAAGAATATTTGAACAAACAAAATTCTAAATGCTTACCAACTTGATGCTCTCCAGGACATTATCTTATTTTGTCACTTCACCCACTTGGTAATATTCTAATACAATACCTTGACTCTTGATTTAATTTGGATTTATTACATTGGTTCTTGATAAGCCCTTGCCTTAAGATATACCAAAAATAAATCATCTCCTTCACATTCAGATTATTTTTTTAAGCAAAGTTCATTTAAGACATAGAGATTTTAAGTTGAAGACTAAGCTTCTCGATAAAGTCATCCTAGGGTCGTCCAATCCCAGAGTTGACTTTGATACAGAACAAAAGTGATGATGGAAAAGCAAATGCACAGCGTATTTTAAACACTAGAGGGAGTGAAAAAAGGAATTTGAAGGATGGGATGTTTTGGGTTTGCAACAACTACAAGCAGATCTTTTTCAGAACATCAGCCATAATTCAACAATTAAATCTGCCAGTGCACGACCAGCCTTGCTATGCAACATGAATGGTGTGTCTCAGATTACTTAGCATTGAATATTCAAGCTATTCAGGAACCAAGTACTCTGTATTGCCTTGCTGTGTGACTTTGTACAAAACATTCCACCTCTCTGGGCCTCAACCCTCATGTATTAATTGAAAATAATGCAAAAAATAAAGTAGTCATAATTAAGTAAGTAAGTAGTTATAAAGTTACTTGCTCTGTATTTTAAATTAAATTACTAATATTAATTAAAGGAGAAGCTGCTGAAAATTTCATGTAATGGTTACATTTTCAGCTGATTAACTAGAGGGTAGCTTCACCACATGTCCCTGCATCGACTTTATCAAAGCTTTAAATAGATATGTAATGATATTAATAAATATAAATACATAAAATAATAAATATCTTTTCATTTTAATGGGGATCAAAATTGATGATCAGTCTTAGATTGAAGAGTTACTTTCTCAAAGACGCCTTCTCTGACACCCCCATCACCTCTTCTTCACATTTGTCTCCAAAAGACTAAAAGACCATCACCATCACCACCATGTGTGGTTAAGCAGAGACATGCTATAGAAGGAATTGAATCATTAACAGAACAGTTCTGAGAGCAAGCAAGAACTGGTTTTAAATCCCCAAACTACCAAAATTCAAATTTTAGTGACCTTGAACTACCTACAAAACTTTTCTTAGTGCTTCTTTTCTTATCCATAAAATGGAGCTGATCCGTCTCAGGAATTTTGTAAGATTTATATACGGCAATGGAGTAAATCTGAAATTCTACCTTGGTAAACAGTACTTATTAATACTTGACAAATAGTGTGGTTTTTTAAAAAGTGTGTTAGCCAGAAGGTTCACCCCCAAATTCTAAGAGTCCCTTTCAAGGGTCTACGTTTCTACGCTACAATCGAATGAATCTACTCACATTAATCTAAAATGATTCTTTCTGAACTTTCCTTGATGTTATCAGAAAGTGGCAAACAGCTATTTTCATAAAACTGTGTAATTGTTGCTAACATACTTAGAGCAACTGTAAGATACCAGGTATTGTAGAATACCATAAATTATTAAATGCATTAGAGAGGTTCTCCAATTTTTAAAATTTCTGTCTTAGAATCAATGAAGTATCCTTAACCATTCATAACTCATTAGAACTGGGACTTTCATCCCAATTCTACTTTCCAGAGTTTTCTCACCAGCTCATTAACTGTCCTGCCTGCACACACTCATCCCCTCTCTTCCAATGTTCTCCTTCTTAATTTTACTCCACCTCCTCCTTGATGTCTTCTCCTATCCTTCCTTCCCCAGAATACCTGGAGTCCTTTATCTGTTCCTATCATGTTGGAACATAAGGCATAATGTATATGTTTTATTTTGTTTTATCCTATATCAGAATGCAAAGTTCTGAAAGCCCAGAAAATCTTGTCTATTTTTGTGTTCTTCATAGGATAGAAACTCAATATTCATTGTTTAATCAAATAAATGAAACTATAGCAGAATTTGTTACATTTCAATGAATGGTAAGTTGTCTCTAAATATTTCAAAGATAACCAATTACATGGAGCAAAATGATGTTAACTTACATAATTCTTATTTTAAGTAATGTAAACACAGACTTGTTCATTCAATCAAGTAAAATCAAAACCAGAAATATTCTCCACCCCGTTTTTTGACCACTAAAGATGTTGTTTAGTTCAAAAGTCCTTAAACACACCCTTTAGTTTCCTGTTATTGGATACATCACCCTCTAAAGTGGAAAAAAAGACAGTATTTAATGATCATTATCTTTGCAATAAGGTCCTGAACTATATTGAACAATAATTATACAGAGACTCCTGTAATACCATGACATCCTATAAAATACTGCACAAAATTGAAGGGTCTGAGATTCCACCCTGTTTACAAGTCAGTCTGCTCAGCTGCTAGGGCTTCATGCTAACAAGAGACACGGAACCTGTGAGTCAAAACAAAGAAAAGTTTATTACCCAAAGCAATACTAGTGGCCAAAGAATTATCATTTTTGTACTACTTCTCCAAAACCTCAATCCCCACCAGGTGATACAAAAAGGGTCACATGACACGTGGACACAATTAGTAGCAGGAAAGAAATCCTGGGCTTAGGGAACCAAATCTTTTCTACTGGGCAGAAAACATCCTTCCTCGTTGCTCTGGAAAGGATATACTTTCTCTATCTTCCAAGGTGTAAACATATCTGCCCTCTGCTCCAGAGAGAGATACTTTCTCTAACTGTGGAGACTGCTTGCCATATAAACATTCTCGAAAAGATCATCTGGAAGAAAGGCACTCTGTGCCTTTGCTCAGAAGATGGGCAGAAAAGTGAGACACAGATAATTATCTCCCTACAAATGCTACTTACTGACTTCCGTCAAAGCAGAGTTCCAGACTCCAAGATTCACTGCTCTGTCATACGTAGAACAGAATCAGCTCTACAATAATGTAACATAGGCATTCCTAAAAAGTGCAATGCTATGCAAAATTATGCGATAAAAATAACAGAGCTTATGGGAAAAAATGGTTTAAGGAGCACAACTCTCAAAAGCTTTGCCCATGACACGCTAAAAATAATATAGAAACCTAATAAAAACAGTAGTGTGGCTTTACACATATGAAATATTTAGCTAAATATAAATACTCCAGTAAATATGACACTTTACCTTGAAAAAATGGAAGTTTATTTGTGGAAGGGATTGTTGAGAATTTTGGTTCTGAGTTATTGTGAAGCAAGGGAGAGGGTTATCTAAAATCAGATGGAAAATGTAACAACAGATGTACATGGGTGTGACTCATAATACACGCAGTGACTGAGATAGGCGGCAAATGTTTGAGGGGTGTGTGTGTGTATGTGTGTGTGTGTTGTGTTTTCCTCATGACTCAGCTGAGCTGGGTGCTGTTCTCTGCATTCACCTGGTGTTTCTCATGGATAAAATCAAACATAAAGGAAAAGAACATTTGTGTTATGCTCAAATTATTCCCTAATCCATCAATCTTGTTGGGAAAAAATCACATTTTCAAGACAAATGCTAAAACTATATGATGATCTAGTCACAAGTAACCCATTGTACTTATTCATTCATGAAAGCATATTTTTTGTAGAACTTTACCAGCTAACATTCTTGTTGGCTTAATTTGAATTAATCTATGCACATGAGCATGCATTCTTTTTATTGGTTTGTGTTACCAAAATAAAATATAGTTTTAAAAATCTAGAACAATTTAGTAATTTCTTCCTCATCTTTCTTTGCTATAACCCTGTTTCTCTCCCCAGAGTTACTGGGTGACAGTTTTGTGTTATCCTTCCAAGTATTTGTTATAGTTTTATACACATATATAGGTGGTTTTTCTTTTTTCTTTTTCTCTCTCTCTCTTATGTCTATGAGATCATTCTGTGCTTACGTTTTTGAGACTCCTCTTTTCCATTCTGAGATTCAATATATTGCATAGGTATTTGTGTTAGGACATCATGCTCGTTAACTGTTATCTAATACTTCATGTTGTAAATGTCAGCAGTTACATCAATTAACTCCTTTTCTATAAACATTCTTGAAAAGGGGAAAAAAAGTATTGGTGCTCACATCTGAATTTTCTGCAGAATGACTTCCTGGCAATAGCATTAATGGATGAAAGAGTACACAACTTTACATTTTGATAGATACTGATAAATTATCTAAAAATAGAGCACTATCAAATTATACTCTTACTCTTTTCTCTGTATCTTTGCCAACACTGGATATTATCCATCTTTTACATTTTGTCAATATTATGGGAATTTATTTTCAGTCTGTATTTAAGATAGTTAACCAGTGAAAATGAGCATTTTTTTCATGTTTCTTGGTTATTACATTTCATCTCTGAATTCTTTATTCATAGTCATTGCTTGCTTTTGGCATTGGATTTTTTTGATACGTTTTTCTAAATATCTATTTGCAGTTTTTTTAATATATTATTGTTAACAATCTGTTGTCTCTTAAATTTGGTGCAAATAATTTCTTCTAATATGATTTATATTTTAAATGTGGCATGGGTCACTTCAAAAAAGAAAATTTTATTTCTATAAAATATTCTGAAAATTTTTTCATTGTTTCCTTAATGTAGAGAAGAGTCTCTGAACTAATCAGGTGTTAGAAAGTGTATAAATAAAGTAAGTGAGAGGGGGTTGAGCATTAAAAAATACAAAGAAAGAACAAAAGGAAAGGGAGAGAAACAGCAAGCCCAATAAAGTATAAAATGTCAGTGAGGATCCTGAAAGACACATCAGCCTTATAGTGCTTTTCTCCTAGATGAATCCTGTTAAGAGCATTATGACAAAAGGAAAGCTCCTTTATCTGGGGGAAGAGAAAGCCTTCCAGTAAAGAATAACACAGATCTATAAATAATACTAAGGTTATTTTTGCATATGTAAAGAAAATGTAAAGGGGGATGCTATTATTAGGTTTAATTATAATGTCAATTAAATGGAAAGGCTACATTTGATGGGTTCGGTAATATTGCATGCGAAGAGTTTTCTATAAAAATTTCTAACGTCTTAGAATTAGTGCCACCCCAAGGTCATATTCCATTTCCTGGGTGTCCAAACCAAAGCTCTGAAGCAAGGTGGTGGAATAAAAGCACTTGAAGTCTCGACTCATAATACGAAAGGAGATCAAGGTAAAAACAAATAATACACAGGCTTTGTCTGAAACATATTTGTAGAAAGGATAAAAGGCAGATATTTTCTACTTTGTTTCATAACTTAAAATTATTCAAATATATTTATAATTGTTGGTACCAGTTCTTTGTGTAAGTAAATAATACATTCTGAGAACAATTTAAAATTTCTTTTCCCAATACGATCACCTGCATTTGCAAGGTCAGTGTAAAAAAGAGACCAAATTGTGACAATTCAATGATATCTGCCTTCTCAGATTAAGTGGAAAGAAATCCACAATCCACAAGGGGCTGAAATATGTGGGGGTGTGATTATAAGACCACTGTCCCTTGAGAACCTGGTAGAAATAAGATATGTATCTCTTGAGGCCATTCCAAAGATAGAGAAATTTAGTGAATACAAACAGATAGACACGTTGCCCACATTTCTCAGCTCTAAACATTATGTTGAGCATAGCTGGGTTCCATTATTGCAGTTAGGCTGTAGGGCAGTGATCTGGACCGGCTTTGTTCTCCCCAGTAAGAACTGATGCATTTCAAGTCGCTAATCAGCATTGTCTGTGCTTTTGCTCAGCTAATCTTCTGGCAATGTGCGATGAACAATCTGCCTATTGACTGTCTCAGCGGTTGCAAGTCCCTCCGCCCTCACCCCATGTTGATCCTCGTCTAGTTTCTGCTGGCTGCTCTTTTTTCCTATGAAAGAAGGGGGTATAAAAAGCTGGCCATTCTCTTCCCCTCCCCCAAGATACAATGCTCACTCTCCTAGCCAGTTCTCTGCTCCCCTCCTCTCAGTGATTACTTCTGGAATTTGAAAAATGCTGCCTAATTCTTAGCATGTACTTGGATCATTACTGAGTTTCAGGCCACCTTCAGTTCCCTCCCAAACAAGAGGAGAGTTTTTGCTTTATTTCACTGTGTGTGTGTGTGTGTGTGTGTGCGCGCGCGCGCGCGCGCGCGCGTGCGTGTGTGTGTGTGTGTGTGTAGAACTAATTTACAAAAAATACAGACATTTTGGTAGCATCTGTCTTCACTTCATCTAGAAAATACTTGTGATTAACACTTTGTATTAGGAGCTAGAGCAGGCAGTCAGGAAGATATTGACCTTTGTATTACTGAGATAAAAATATACATTTGCCAGTGGATCTCTTTATAACACAGGCCTAAGAAGGAAATATGGAAAATCTCTGGATTTCCTATCTTAAAACTTTTTATCATTTGCAGTCCTGCAGAAATAAAACAAAACACAAATTTTGCCAAGACTCAGCATGAATTTACTTTTAACAGAAGGTGTAGGAGAAGCTGTAATATAAAAAGTACTTAATAATAATTTTTAAAGCTACTAGCACAACACAAAATATTATTGCCAGATACTATGTAATTTGACTTTACCTGTTCATGTAAAGCTGCTCACGCTCAATTTCAGGCAAATTGTCTTCATTTGCTAAGAACAAAGTTAAAAGGGAAAGCAGATAATTACCTATGTTTTTACTCAGCCTCATCTTCTGGCCTCTCTACATATAACTATAACCACATACAACTCAACCACATATAACCAGTTCTATATACATAACTACTGTATATAACTATGTATAAACCCAAAATAGAGAAAATAAAATTCTGCCCTGGCTGAAGAACACATACCACAAAGAATTATTTGCAATCCTTGGACCACAATCTCCTCCCCTTCTTTCCTCTTTTTTCTTGTTTCTCCAGAGGAAATAAATACACAAATATCATCCTTGAAACTGAAAAATTTAAAAGAAAGATATACTTCCTTTACTTATAATAGGGGGATCTTAGAGTAGTCATTGCTTAAACACCCAAGATCTCTGGACATAGTTGATTCTTACATATAAGCTCAAAATCTTTAGAGATCCATTCTAGACCATCTGTGCTTTTGCCCTACGGGGATTCAGACAAACTAAAAATTGCCTTTGGAGCTAGTAAATTTATCAGAGTCCCTTTACTAGGCAGGTTATTCATCTAGAATTGTGCTATGGTTACTCCAAATTTTCTGCTTAGTCTAGGAATCTAGGCCTCTCCTGGGGGCATGTAATAAAGTTACATAAATTTTAAAGATTCACTGAAAGAAACAGCTGAAAACCAACAGATTGCCGATATAGTCACTAGGCCCCCTGTGCTCCCACAGTGCTTTGCGCTTCTCTTTGTAAGCGCTTAGTTATATTGTATTGTAATTTTTCTATAGCTGAATCTATCCTCTGGCAGACTTTGATCATCTAAGGACAACTTAAAGGTAGCTTCATTTCTCTTACCTCAAATTTGTGCAATGAGGCAAATTATAAATATATGTGAAAATACAGGAATAAATAAAAGTTGTCTTTCCCAAGATCCTAGTACAATGCCTGGTGTATGTTTGGCAGACAATCAGCTCATTTGATTACAAGAACTTTCTTGTGAATTAATATAGAGGAAGGAAGGAGACTCAGATCTGATTTAAAACTCATTTGAATTCAAACCTTCTCTTGTCTGTAGTTCTCTTTCTAGCCACTACCTCTTTTCCTTACTTTTCTGCCAAACCTCTTGCAAGAAATGTCTGCATTTAGTGTCTCCAAGCAGAAGTGTCCAAGACTACTGAAAGTCTTAACAAGTCATAGGTTCCAAAGTGGAAACTAAGAGATTGAAAATCATGAAGTAATGATAGTTTACTTAAAAAAAAAAAAATGAGCAAAATTAGAGAACATAGAGCCCCCTACAGAAGGGTCAAGTTTCCAGAAATCCTCATGAAGATATTCATTACATTTTCTTATCTTATTCTGGCTTTCTAACAAATTCCAGTAACAGTATCTCCTCCTAATTATGATTATTTTTTAAAGACTTTATTTATTTATTTGACAGAGAGACAGCCAGCGAGCGAACACAAGCAGGGGGAGTGGGAGAGGAAGAAGCAGACTCCCAGCGGGGCAGGGAGCCCAATGCAGGGCTCAATCCCAGAAGCCTGGGATCACGCCCCGAGCTGAAGGCAGGCACTTAACGACTGAGCCACCCAGGCGCCCCACCTAATTATGATTTTTAAACTGTTCTTCATTCTCTGAGGAAAATACTTTTGAGGACTCATTGTCTAGTCATCTTGGTACATGGTATGACTCATTTGAAAAACTCTTCACCTTCTGAATCTTTATCAGAGCTTTAAAAATAAATTCAATTTTTTGTACCACTTAAAAGACTTAGCTCCAGAAAAGTGGAGTAATCTAGAGCATAGTTACTCAAAGACACACAGGCGCACTCCTCAGCACTCTGGGAAAATTCTCTACCTGGTAGGTGGGTTTGTTGAGTTTCAAATGAGGGGACTCTGGGCAACTCACCCAAATTTTCTCATTTAATGAGGTTTTTGTTATTGTTGCTTTTTAATGGACCTCTACTATGAAAGCATTGAGGCTACCAAATTAATACCATCTTGCAAGGTGGATCAAGTTCTTCATTCAGATTGGTAGTCAAAACTTAAGGGAAGATTCCACTTCAACAGCGTGGCTCCAAGGAAGACTATAAGTATCAGAAAAAAAGTGTTACAATGACATAAAAGTTTCAGACCTACCACCCTGTAGCTTTTCCCATTTATGTTTCACCAGGATGTCAGTGGGCTACTCTTCGGATTGTTTTTAGCATTGAGTTAGAAATCTTGAAGAGTAGCACAGAGCCAAATTCCCTAATTTGTTCTGTTTGAGAATAGATCAAGAGCCTAGTCATACACATATAAAACCTGCCAAGACCTAAAGGAAGGGTCCCATAAACTTACTCTCCAAACACATACTCTTTTAAATATCAAAGCTCTAATTTTAGTGTTTTATAAATGGTTAGGAAGCTTTTAAGTGACTTCCTTTTATTATCATAAACAATTCTGCCAAAATATGAATGGAGGAGTAAAAATAAATAAATAAACACAATACCCCCAAATCAGGGGGGACAGTGAAGATGGAACATCCACATTGAAAAGACCCAACAATCACTATTTCCCCTAAAAAAAAAATCTTGACAAGAGCTGCATCTGAGAGGAAAACACAGATATGATTATAAGTAGTTGAAATTATACCTTAAAAATAGGATTTAAAACATACTTTTATTCATGCCAAAAAAAAAAAAGTTAAAACTAAGTGGAAAAGAGATTTATACTTGCTTGAAGTAATTTTATAGACTCCCACAGCAACTAAAAAGAAAGTGCTCATGAACTGAGTTAAATTGGACCATATATAGGCTCAAAAATCTTACAGTAAAATAAAAGAACCCATTAGAAAAATGAAAAGCAAAATAAAGTTTAAAAATGTCTGAAAGTAGAGATTGAAAAATGAGAACACTGTGACAATTCAGAAAATGATCTTTGTACTAAGTTATCAAGATGTTAAGGATTTATTATTATTATTATTATTAATACATAAAGAGAATTTTCATAGATCACAACAAGAGATAAACTCTGAAATCAGACTACTTGGGTTCAAATTCCGGCTCTTCTCTTCTCTGTGTGATCTTTGGCTGTTGACTTAACCACTCTGTACCATTTCTCACCTGTATAGTAAAGACTATCATAAAGCCAACCTGAGGATAAATTGAGCTAATACTCATAAAGCACTGTGCCTGGTCCACTGCCAGTGTTCCATAAGCCTTATTATGCTTAGCCTCACACTTCCATCTTGGTGCGTGTATATAGCTCAGTATACAGTTCTCAGGTCAAGGCCATGCTAGGCTTGTAGGATCCAGTAAAAAACAAAGAAGTCATACCCCTCTTTATGTGCATCTCTCAACACATAACACCACACATCGTAGTGTGGCCTGGTGTCCTTCAAATTGGAGAGCAAGGTACAATCCCATTTTCTTTCTTTCTCAAAGACTGAACTCGCACAACTATGTTTCACACATTTCAAATGCAATTCCTTGAATTTTGAGAAGAATTTCCTTTTTTTTTTTTTAAAGGTACTTTATTGAATAAAACCCCACCAGTTTGTTCCCTGATCACTGTTTCCAAAGCTGCTCTGACAAGAGGACATCACCAGTCAAGGAGAGAAAGGGTCAGCAGGGGGCTTCTCTTCTTTTTCTGAGGGTCTGTGATGTTTGTTTTTCAACAGAAACTGAGCTCTACGTAAACACAAATTTTTATTTCAGAGTAAACATTTTCAAGTTCTACAGCACTTTTGTTTTCTGAGAATGTCAATTTCATGTTGGTTCCCCGCCGGTGGATAGAAAAAGAAACAAATCATTTAAAGAACACGTTTATTTCTTGCAACGAAAGGGTCTAAGGAAATAGTCAAAATGTTCAGTAAAGCAAGGCATTTGCTAAATAAATGAAAACTTCACCAGCTAAATACCGAACACATGTATGCATGCATGCCCACAGAAGAAAGGCAGAAAGAAAGAATAAATAAGTCAGGCTACCTTTTAAATAAAAAGTGCCATGGCATTCTATGTCTCTACAAAGATGGTAAAACAAAAACAGAAACAGATTTGGTCTCTGTTTCCCCAAAACCTTGGTACGCATTCGTGTTCCGTGTTCTGAAAAAAAGGAACTTGAAATTCAACATGAAACACAGTTGTGCTCAAATTCTGCAAAACATACTTATTAGTGAAGCTCCAAAAAGTTCATCAGTAGGAAAGTCACAAACGAGTGGGAAACAAGCCCTTGTAATTACTGATAGTGATCCTGTTTGTTACTTTTACACGTTAATTTAACCACTGCTTCTAAGAATCAGAGACAGAAGACCCGGGCTGGACCCGTTATATCTCAGACTGTCATTCCTACATCCCTTCCAGTCTCTACAAAGCTGTCTGCAAGTTGAAGTTTTAATGAACACAGTTTAAAGAGCCACAAAATCAAGTGGAAGGTTGGCAACCATCTGTTGAATTTGTGCCCCATAGATAGACAATCCCCACCATTTAGAAACTGGAGTGGATTGTTTTGCCCTGAATGGTGTGAATTTCCTCTCCAGGCGGTCCAAAAGCACAGATAATGACCACGTTGTACTGGAGAGGCCTGGCCTGAGAGCTGGGAGACCAGAAATAAAATCATACATTGTATTCCTTCTTGAGGAGGTCAACTTGCTTTATGCACACTATCTAATCAATTCTCAAAGCATTCCATTGAAATGAGGGAGAGGCAGCTACAATATTCTCTTTACAGATGGATAACCTGAGGCTCTGAAAGGTTAAGCAGTTTTTCAAGGTCAGGAAAGGCCATTTCCACACAGCGACAGTTACCTGTGTCACGGAGACAAAAAGCAGCAGACACAGCCTGCGAAGGGCTTTGCTTAAATGGAGGTGCAGTACCTGACTGACTGCAGAGAAACACGGACCGGGCCAGAATTCTCTGCAGAAGCTGGCCTATATGCCCAGATTCACCAGATGATTGACAATTTTCTATTCAACTTGAAACTGGAAACAGCGAAGCAGGGGAAAGAACAGGAATGAGGTCACAGATCTGCTATTTATAGGCTATCAGCCACCACACTCAGCTGCTTTTCAGTTAAGGTGAATATTGAATGTAATTTTCTTTCTCCAACTCCATACAGAGAAACTATTTTCAGAAAAGGAAATTATAGAATTTAATAATATTTCTGGTGACATGGTGATTTGCTTTGTGACGGTCTCAGCAAGGTTTATCACATATTCATCTGGGCTTATTGACCATAAATAAAAATGCAGTCACATTCTTTCTTGCTCCACAGATTTTTTTTTTTAAATAAGGCAATAAAGATTCCTTGAGCTTTTTTATTTTTTTTCCCCTCACCTGCAAAACATTCATTGAATTTGCAAAGTTATAACAAAACAGAACACCAGTGTGGTTGAGGAAAACACAACACAGCCTTTTTCGAGGTAAGGAATCTAAAGCAGCCTGACCTGCCTGTTTAGCTGCAAGAGTTAATTCCTGTGAAAAATACACTTCCGCACATTTCCTTTGGCTGAGCGTGGTCTGAGGCTTGTGAAGGCTTCAGACAGCGAGCAGAGGCGGGCCGGAAGCCACCGGTTCTTTTGATGTAGATTGATGCATGACAGTAGCCCCTGTGCTAAATATCAAGTTTTCTTTCTCTTCTGCATTTTTCCCAAATCATGAAAAGAGATTCCTTCAGCCCAAACACACAGATAATAGTCCTAGAGCGCACCGAAGGTTGCAGATAAAAACGCCTCGTGTTTTCTGTGACTCACCAACCGTAACCAAAACTAAACCAGCAAGCTGAAACCGCAAGGCCTGAGTGAGATTCAAGATGAAAAAGAAAAGGCAAAGAAGCCCAGGGAGGAAACTGCCCCTGGAGTGTCTCTAAGCGTCCAATTTGGAAAAAGCTGAAGGAGGATGAGGGACTGAGGACCCTGTACTTCTCCTCCAGGGAAAAGCCTCTGGGATAACTGCTGGGGAGCCCTGGGCATCCCAGCCAGCCTGCAGCTCCTCCTGTGAGGCTGACCGGCTGCCAGGCCCCTGCTGCTGGTGCCCACAGTGCCTGGTGCGTGGGCCGCAACCTCCTAGAAGTCTTGTTCGGCATGCAGATTCCCAGGCTAATGGAAGCTGACGTTGAAGTGGTGGGTTTGAAGGGCTCCGGAATCTGCATTCTACCCAGAAGCTCAAATAATCCCAGGATCACACTTGGAGGCTGAGCAATGTATTAATCATGTCCCCGGAGTATGTTTCCAGAACTGTTCACACACCCAGGAAGCCGGAGCACCACCTTCAACCCTGTATTTGGTGGACACGAGGAGCAGTCTAGTTAATGGCTAATTACAGGTAAAGGCCTAAGAACAAACCTAAAAGATATCATTTAAAGCCCTCTTTTTACCCACAAAATGAGACAGAGATCAAATTTGTTTAAATAATCATGATTGCAGTTGCCCATCTGGAATTGACAGTTGATTTTACAAGACAACATTTGGCAAAAAAAAGATCATTCGGGGGACATTTCAACCCTACTATCCATCTTTTGAGTATAAAAGCTACTTCTACAGAAGCATATTTGATTGTGTGTCTGTGTGTGTGTGTATGTGTGTGTGTGTGTGTTTCTTCCTCTGACCAGTATCTTCTGGGTCTTGCCCTTCCCCCACCTCACCATATGCCAGTCTTTCTTCCTGTGCCCTCACTGTCTCCTTTGTCTCATTTGACAGCCCCCTTTGTCCTCTTTTTCCCATCATCCAGCTATTGTCGATACAATAAAGCTTACAGACAGGATGGCTCATCAGTGAGACTGTTGACCAATCCATGGAGACGAGAACAAGAATCATCAAAATCATAATCCAGTGTTTGTTAACATTTTAGAATTTAAAAGCATGTTCAGGTTGTGTCACTGACATTCATGAAACAAACACACACCAAGGTAGAGGTATTATGCCGAAGGAAGGCACTGATGCTGAGAGTTCAACACGACCTGTACAAGGCCACGCTGCTGGTGAAAGGCAAAGCCTGAACTTGGAGCGAAACTTTCGGTTTTAGTCACACCGCTTTTTACCCACACTGTTTGGGGGAAGGACGGCTCCTAGCACTGCTCAGGTTTTTGATATTATTGAAGTGTTCCAGTTTGAAACCAGGTTAAAAAAAATTGATTACATAAAACCACTGGACTGTAAACAGGATTCAATTTATCCTGAGGTAATTTGTCCAGTGGTGTGAAGAAAAGCATTTTTTTGCATTTTCCTAGAAAGGGGACAGAAAAAATAGCAGAGAACACCCGTCCTGTGAACCAGGGGAAGGAATGAGCGCTCCGTGTCTGGGCACAGACCCCACCTCTTCCAGGGATCCTGGTGGTGTTCTAATTCAGTTCAATGGATGCTGGAACATTTTAAAGTTAATCATCCCAATCAGCAAAAGGACACTACTCAACCACCCATTCTGTGTTTATTAGAAAAAAACCCACTGATTTAGCTGAAATATACAGCAGAACAACATAATGTTGCAGCTCTTCTGTTAAGAGCAACAACGGAGAGCCCATTCCGTGTAGGCCGGCACACCAGACAGGTTGTGTAAGAAATCGCTTGAGAAGGCCAATTTTCCAAGTTAGCTACTAAGCTTGATCAAATAAATTAGACAACACGTTACTCTCCACTGTACTTTATAACTTGTAGAAACAATATTTGAGGCCCAGAAGGATTCCCAAATTGCACCGGTACTCTTACAGCAGGAGATGCAAATGCTAAATGGAAAAAAAAAAAAAGGTAATCAACTCTCAAGTGCTGTGTGGTCCTCTGGGTGTTGTAAAACATCCTTAACATCATTTTAAGCAAATATTATAAGGTTATTTTTAAAAACAATCCCTCCAAACCAATTACAAGCTATGTTGAAGTGGCTTAAGAGAAGGGGAGAAGGACTCAGTGCAATTTTAATTTGCATCCTCTATCGCCAGAGCGTAAAACTTAGAAATTTCTAGGGATGTGATTTCAAGAAGTCCAAGGAGCAGTGTCTCTTTAAAAGCACATGGCAATAGATCATGCTTTAAAGTCAGAATTCTATCCTACATTCCTCCAAAAAGAAACTGACACCTCACATGGCTGGGGGTTTTGTTGTTGTTGTTGTTGTTGTTGTTTTTGATTCAAAGTATGCTCTAACCTTCTCAGAGTCCAATGGTGAGGCAGTCATCACATTTGGCCGCTATGGGCAGCAAGGATTCTGAACACTCAGCAGTACATGGATATTTCCTGCTTATGGAGGTCAAGAGAAGCAATGGCTGTAAATCGGAGAGAAAGATTTGACCCAGAGGAGAGACTTAATGGCAGAGTAGTGATGTAGATGCTAAGTGAACTTTACCTGCGCTTCATATGCAGAGGATACTAAATAAGTACTTACGTAGACATAGAAAGAACATAGGCTGTGTGACTTAGCCTTCCCCCCATTTTCCTCTCACACCCCACCAGCGGGTCCTGGAAAGTGGTAATACTCTGAGGTATGCTATCTATCTATCTATATCTATATCTATATCTATATCTATATCTATATCTATATAGAATACAGTTACACATCTGTCCATATTTATCTGACCTTCTCTTATTGCATTTCCACGCCTTATAAAAATGGCCATTCTACTGTGTACTGGGGCCCCACCCCAACATGCTTCTGTCATGGATTCCTCCTTCTTTGAAGACTCAGTACTACCGATTTACAAGAATTGGGTAAGAAGTGGTCAGATAGTGACATCATGACATAGTCCAGAGTTGTCTTGCTCTTCACCCCTGCCCTTTCTTCCTCACAGTCACTTTCCCAGTGTGCCTTCGCCTGCCAAGCACCCAACCTGATTTCTGACCCAACATCCCTGCTTCAGAGGAAAAACAAAACTCCTTTAATAAAATGAATTTTCAATAGCTAATTTATGTCTTAATGTATTCCTTCACCTGAGAATTTAAATAAGGATTACATGAACTAATGGCGGAATGAAGGCATTTGCCACAGGCTGTTGGTGATTTGGAAGGTTTTCCTGGAGCCCCTCAGATACTGCTCTGTAGGTGACCAACATCATCCTCCACAAAGTCGTGCCTGTGAATGGGGGTGGAGAACTGCTTAAGGTTCCATATGCAGCTCTACAACGTAGAACACTGCAGAATGCGTTCTCTTGCTACTGAAGCAAATAACTTACTATGGAATTGGTTTAGATGAAAATAAAAATAATATCCCAAAAGCTAATGAAATGTTCAACTCAATGGGAGAAATAAGTACAGGCTGACTCAGGTCATTCAGCTCTTATACCTAAAATGATTCCAAATAATTTGAAGAAAAGATGATGAAATGCTTGAAAGTCAAAATCAAGTATCTTTTAATTGATCCAATAAATGTTTAAAGCTTCACTTCACTTCATTTTGTGGACACAACAAGGGAACACTTAGTAAACAATGATTTGAGACAGTTGTTGAAAATTCCCTCCAGGGTGGTCATGCTAGATAAACAGTGCTAGTACGTTTAGAGAACATTTAATGTACTGTATCTAGGTTTTAATTGTTCTGCCCTAGCAATTCCCTGGGGACCACGCATAACAAAAGGGAGCAAGAAGATAGACACAAAGAAAAATGTTGGCTGTTTGCTGCGGGGGCCAAGTATATTTATGGGGATTTTTATAAATGTTTGCTTATAATATATACACAGGCAGATGTGAGGGCGATCTGGTCATGACATCTGAAATCACATGACTCACTGAAAAATCTAGAATCTATCAGGTTGAGTTCTCCATCTTGGTGAGTGCTCCCTAACCTATGCGGGTCTCCCAGAAATTCTGCATTTGGTCAAAGAAGAGTTCTTAGGCCTTGGAATATACCAACTTGCACACCTAACTAGCTTGGACACAAACAAAAATATAACTTTGCTTTATACATTTACGAACTGCAATGTTTTATTTTTAACTTCAAAGCCATCTAAAGTACCCAAGATAAATAAAAAAGTATTCCAAATGGAAATGGCAAATATCCACTTCTTTAAATTAGCTTTGCAAATATATTTTATCTTCTTCTTGCAATCACGTCATTAGGCTACTTTTCCTACTGAATAAGAGAGGAAAAGAAAGAAATGAATTTACTATTATGTGATCAAATTTACAAAGATTTTCACACAGCATTTATGATAGATTTCACAAGGGTACTGCCATATCCAACTAATCAACTTTTATACAGAATAAATTTATTCAGAATAAATCAATGACAAGAGTAAATAAAACAAAAGCAACGCTCAGGGAGCATATTGCAACATCAATCTTGCAAAGTGTAAAAAGAGCAGTAAAGACAATCAGAGCTGAAATTAATAATTTTGTTCATTTACTAATTTTTTGTCCTAAACCTGTTTTTATTGTTCATAAACTAAACTTTTCTATTAATAATCATCAAATTTGTATATAACAAATCTGAACATTTTCTTTCATGAACTGATTATTTAACCGACATATACTGTATTAGGAAATTCTTAGCACACTAAACACATTATTAAATAAATTTCAAATAATGAAATTAGTGGAAAACTAAGGAAAAATTACTATCCTGGAAACTATACAAGCTCATATACAAAATGAATGTATACCAACAATAGAAGATGCATGATACACAACTGGGAAAGCTTAATTTGGTGCTGAAAAGCTAAAGCCAAATCTAATGGAAACTTCCCCAAAATGCTAAAGGGTAACCAAGAAGAAATGACTGCTAAGAAGAAAAAAAGCTTTCATGTTAATAGATGACTATCAAAAACAACTCAAACCCAGCTCTTAAGCATGCTAGAAGTTTCCAGCTGAGAGGAAGGAGGGTAAGATGAAAGAAAACTAATCAGGACATACCCCCGAACAAAATTCATCTTTATTATGAGGAGTTGTCCCTCCAAAATGAACCAGCTGTTAAAATATCAAGTCCAAGAAGGTCAGTGTTTCTATGGAAGTCAAGATGTGAGTCCTTTGACTTTAGGGACATGTCCTACTTATCTGTGTAACCCCAGTAGCTGACATAATTCCACACTGAAAAAAGGAAGGAAGGAAGGATGGGAGGAAGGAAGGAAGGGAGGGAGGGATTGAGGGAAGGAAGGAAGAAGGGTGCCAGATGATGAGACATCATAAGCACATTTTATTGTTGTAAATGAGTTAAAATATTTAGAATCCAGCAAACTATATTCAAGCTTAAAGATAGTTGTCCTAATTCTCAGAAAAGAGAATGAGATGCATTCCAGAATTCACAAAGTGAGTAGTGAGTTTGAAGTTGATCCCCAGCCATTTTCCTGCATGATTTGTGAAGCAGACTCTAACTAGGTAGGCTCTTAGAAAATAGCACAGTGAACACTAGAAGCTGGCTTGATTCACTAAGAAAAAGTTATGCAAATTAGCCTTTATTTTATTTTTTATGTGGGTCACTTAATTATAAATTTATATGTATGCCTATATTGGAAAGCCAATATAATGAATCTAACCTTCAAAAATTATTGAACATGGCATCATGACATTCTTAATTGTTTATACAGTTATGTGGGATCACAGCTGCTTGACACATATCAAAAAAGTGTTTATTAACAGGATTTTATTAACCAAAAGTGTGGTTTCTAATATGTTGTTCAAAACCTTAGTCTGGAGACCAATCTTGGGGTTTTTTGTCCTTTTTTCTGTTGGGGGTTTTTTGGAGGGAGATTGGGGGCAGAAGGAGAGAGAGAGAGAGAAACAGGCTGCACATCCAGTGCAGAACCCGATGTGAAGTTCCATCTTAGAACCCTGAGATCATGATCTAAGCCTAAATCATGCATTGGGTGCTTAACCAACTGAGCCACCTAGGCGTCCCCAACCTTGTTTTTCAAATGGATAAGAGAGCTAAAGATAGAAGGGATGTCCTAAAGCTAGAAGAAATAACAACAAACAAGATTCAAAATTATCTTAATAAACTCAAATGTTAATCTTAATAATAAGTTTAGGGGCGCCTACGTAGCGCCGTCGTTAAGTGTCTGCCTTCGGCTCAGGGCGTGATCCCGGCGTTTCGGGATCGAGGCCGGCGTCTGGCTTCCCCACTGAGCCTGCTTCTTCCTCTCCCACTCCCCCTGCTTGTGTTCCCTCTCTCGCTGGCTGTCTCTCTCTGTCTAATAAATAAAATAAATCTTTAAAAAAAAAGTNGCTGAGGGCAGAGTCCGCTTGAGATCTCTCTCTCCCCTTCCTCCTTCCCCACCCCTGCTCATGTGAGTTCTCTCTCTCTCTAAAATAAATAAAATGTATAAAATCTGTATAATAGTAATAATATGAAAAAGGGTGGTACTAAGATATCAGTGAATTAAAAACTTATATGCATTTATCCAGCTAATTAAGATATGTTTAAATATGTTTATGTTTATGGAGCATGTTTTATTGCAAATAGAGCTTATTTATAACATTTTATAAATGTTAAAAACTATCAAGATTTTTATGGGGCGCCTGGGTGGCACAGCGGTTAAGCGTCTGCCTTCGGCTCAGGGCGTGATCCCGGCGTTATGGGATCGAGCCCCACATCAGGCTCCTCTGCTGTGAGCCTGCTTTCCTCTCCCACTCCCCCTGCTTGTGTTCCCTCTCTCGCTGGCTGTCTCTATCCCTGTCAAATAAATAAATAAAATATTTAAAAAAAAAAAAGTAAGTTTAAAATTTAAAAGGATAAACATTAAATCTTGCTTGTAAGTTAAATAATCAATTGGCTAGGTATACTGCTTTTATAAAAGTCCTGGTAATTTCAGTGGACTAGAAATGAAGGACAAGCTAACTGATTCCCAACAGTCCAGGGGTCCATGGATAGAATTCAAGGGGGTCTATGAACTTGAAGGGGTAAAAAATATGTATGGATATTTTCACTAACCTCTGACTGAAATTTAGCATTTTCTCCCATTATGAATGTAGTCAAAATATCACAGTAGTATTACCAGGACTTTAACTTTATCAGCAACAGCAATCACAGATATTTTCCTATCACATTATAATTTTGGCATATATTTCTCAAAATGGTATTTATTCTCCACTACTTCAAAATTAGTATAATTATTGGAACCACCACTAGGTCTTATAATAATACACAAATAAAGAGATGTATACATACACATGTATAGCACTAAACCATAAATTTCTTTTCGGAACTTTATAATTGCATTTTTACATAATTTGTCGGTTTGTAATTCTACGCATTATATTTTATGCACTTAAAAAACATTATTCTGAGAAGTGGACATTTTAAACCAGTGACATAGGGATCTGTGGTGCAAAACCAGTTAGGAAGCACTTTGATACAGTTTAGATACATTGCTGTAGCATAGGCTGCATGGATAGAAACCTGGGGCAGTGTTTCATGGAAAATCTGCCAGTAGCTCACACAGGCACAGATCATGCTTGGATCTGCATCTCAATATGGAGATACTGACAACCAGAATACATTCAGGGAGCGGAGAGAAGCCATGACCAGGATGATAAAAGTCTAGAAATTATATCATGAAGAACCTAATTCCTCTGGAAGCAAGCACTCATTAATGCAAAACACAGAGAGGAAACATGATGTGGAGGGGGGGACAAGTGCTTTGATATGGGCAGAACTACAAGCATCTCCCCCCTCCACCACTTGAGGTCTGTATCTTGAAGATAATGCGTATGGCACAAGTCCGTGATAAGGATTAAAAAGATGAGATATTTAAGACTAAGAGAGCTTGGCACATAATAGACCCCCAAGAAGTTGCATCACGGTTGGAATGGTCTTGACAAGGGAACCAAAGTGCTCGCATTCATATGCCCGGGTATCTCCTACCCAGCAGAGGTGGGGGGGTAGTTTGGACAGGGCTTTCTGCCCTCAGGACTATTCCAGGAAAGCTGAACAGCACTCCTTCATCCTGCTCCAGGAGACTGGGACAGGAGAAACAGTGCGAGACAGATTTTAGTTTACTGTCATGAAGAATCACCTAGGCATCAACACTGCCCAACAATGGCCTTGATTGCTTCATAAAATAATGAGAATCTTGTCTCTCCATGTGTTCATGCAGAGACTAGGTTCCCATGCCTTCAGGATGTGGTGGAAGAGTGCGCTGAGATGGGGTGTCCACCCACCAGGCCTCCCAGGTGACCTCCAACTGTACTTCTCAGAGTCTCTGTAGCCTCACGAACAATGGCTACACACAAAGAATGTATCAGGCTGTCAGATTCGACAAATGGTTTTCCTCTGCTTCGGAGGATGACCGTCATCGTTTAAATAAACAGGCCATTAATTTGAGACTAGAATTCTCTGCCTCTGTAAAACAGACATAATATTGGACAGGGAATATTTATATTTTGAAGAGATAAAATGATAGTCATAGCTGCAGGATTCCAAAATGAACTGAGGTTCAATTTTGTAGTAATTAATGACCATATAAAATGGCTGAAATGATAATAAAAATGTACATGAGCATGCTATAATCAAGGGAATGCTTAGACAGACTACTGTTTTCTCAGGGGAATTACAGTCCTAACATCAGTTCCAAATAGCACCAACAAGCCCCTTTAATGAAAAGGTCCATCTCCAAAAACAGCTGAGTAGCAGGTTGAGAATTTCTACTTTGAATCCCAGCAAAGGAATCATAAACATGTTCTTGCCAGATGTGCTTCCCAGATGTAAGGACACTCAACATTTTAGCAAGTAAGGATCGGCAGAGAGAAACAGGAAAGCTGAAAGCAGTACATGAGTTAATCGGTTGTTTTAATAAATATCCAAATACCCAAGAGATATTTATCATACACCCTATAGCTAACAGAAAGAACTTTCTTCTTCTTTTCCTTCTCTTCCTTTTCCTTAGCATATTCATTCTCTTCATTCCCTCACTCTCCCTCTCTCTCTCTCTCTAGATTTTTTCTCTCTCTTTTTTCTCTGGTCATTTCCCCTCTTCAAAGGGGCCCCTCGAATTGCTTTCAAAATCTGAGGTTTCCCCGTGATCCCACACTTTCATATGCCCTCCCTGCCTCCCACTCCATCTCCCTTCTGCGAAGTCTATTCTTCAAAAATAGAAACAACTTTTTCCAAAGAAAAGCACATCCTGATAGAATCACAGTTAAGTCACTCACATTTCCAAATAAATTAACCACAACAAAAAAGAAGTCTGAGCAAAATTTCATGCCATTTAGACCCACAGTTGGCCCTTGAACAACATGGGTTTGAACCGCATGGGTCCACTTATACATGGATTTTTTTCGATAAATGCAGTACAGTACTAGAAATGCATTTTCTCTTCCTTATGATTTTCTTAATAGCATTCTGTTTTGTCCATCTTACTTTATCGTAAGAATGTAGTATATAATGCATAAAACATGCAAAATATGAATTAATCAACTGTTTTTGTTATCACTGAGTCTTCTGGTCCACAGTAGGCCATTAGTAGTTAGGTTTTTGAGGAAATCAAAAGTTATACATGAATTTCCAATTGTTTAGTGGATCGGTGCCCCTAACCCTGGTGTTGTTCAAGAGTCAACTGTATTTAGGTGCACAAATATTTACTATTACATGGTATTTATCCAGATATAGAAAAAAACTGTAGGAAAGAGATTTCAGTACATATATTGGCATCTAAAGATTTTCCACATAAACTGTTTCCACATTAAGGTCTGGTCTAGGGGTACCTGGGTGGTTCAGTCAGTTACGCAGCTGATTCAGCTAAGGTCATGATCGCAAGGTCATGATCTCAGAGTCTTGAGATCCAGCCCCATTTTGCCTTGGGCTCCCTGCTCAGCGGGGAGTCTAATTCTCCCTCTCTCCTTCTGCACCCCGCCCCCGCTTGTGTTTTCTCTCTCTCTTTCAAATAAATTAATAAAATCTTTAAAAATCTTCTGGTCTAATTCACACTTCATGTAATATTTTACTGATGTCCTTTCTACACGGAGAGTAATTATTGAAATCCTCTCTACAGAAACAGCACAGTGTATCTATTATGCTGCAGTTTAGAAATCTGAATGTTGCCCCTGATTAAACGTGTGTCGTCACTGCAAAAGTTCCAAGAGAAAAAGTCACTGGGCACCATACTATCTCGGGATGTCCAGTTAATAGCTCAAAGTCCCCCAGAAGGGGAACTCCCTGCTCTGAATTTCAAATCCAGGAACTTGACTTTCCCCACCCCCACCGTGAAACCTCTTCTGAAGAATGAACTCTTAGCAGCCACAGTCACAGAGAATGATAAGCTCCATCCCAGTTTATTATTAAGATACTTTGGAGATGTAAGTGCTAAAGGGACATTCTTTCTCTGTAGAAGTTTTATGGGTATTTAGCCTAAGATACCTTGGTGAGCAGTGAATTAGGAGAGAAAGAGAGGGTTTTAAAGATGAAGAGAATGTTTGATGGTGGAGCCTAAAGTGTCTGTGTCAAGGTTGGGTCTATCATTGTGTCTGGACAATTTCTCAGAACAAGTAGTTCATCTCCTGGAAAGTACTAGAAAGGACACTGATAGTGATGGCCTTTTTCTACTTCCTTATAAAACCCATTATTCTGATTATTGCATTTTTCTTTAGATACATGAATACTTTCAAAATATATAGTCAAATATTGATGATCTGGGTACAACTTATATTTTTTAACTGATTTTGCATTTCCCTGCTCTGATCTACTAATTTGTTGATGGTAGTGTTTTACTCTAACATGACGGGATGGAGGAGATTTTTCTTTGAAATACAAATATAAAAAATGTATGCCCGTTGGTAACATGAAATGGAGCCAAGACAATTTTCATATATTCACAGCAAAAGTGATGCATTTAGAAGCTACATACAGCTCATAAAGAGTAAGACTGACTCCTGGCCCCACCACAGGCCTCTTGTGTGAGCACTGGTCAAATTATTTAATCTCTCAGATCCTCAGTTTGATCATCTACAAAGTGAGAATTACATCTGCCTCCCACGTTGTATCATGAAGACTTCACTGATGGAATGACCTGTGAAGAGTCTGATGCACTAACAGGCTGTGGCATATTCTTCACTTGGTTCCTTCTCCCTCATCAAGCTCTCCTCTCCAAAAAGTCAACTTTTGCATCATTGCCCATTGCATTTGTAACAAGTTAATCCAATTCAGATGGGACTCACATAAGTCTCGCACATTTGTATGTGCACGTCCTTCCTCTCCAATCGTCTATGGAGATGGCTTTTTTCATGAGCATTGGCAAAGTCACCTTCAGGATTAACATCTCCCCTAACATGTCCCCTCACAGCATTGCATTCTCAATCTGTCCTATGTCAGTTTGCACTTGATGACATATTGCTCAGTTTCATTACTTCCTATGTGCCTTGTGGCCTTGATTGTTCAACTTCTTCACAGGAAAGATTCTGCATTCTAGTTCTTTGAAACTGGCCCCCTCAGTCACCTAAACCCCCACCCCTTGCTCTAGCGAATGCTGCAGTGGCATTAATTTTGTGTCGACTGTCTGGCTAACGAGAAATTATTTTAGCACTAGAGAAGGAGGGAGTCTACAGAAGAGCTGTTAGGTATATCAAAGCAGCAGAAAAAAGGACGGGAATCAAAGAAGGTGAGAAAATTGTTCTTCCCCTCCTCAAAAAGGCAGATGATTTATTTGCTTCAATATCACAAGGAATACAGGTACCTTCCCTGCTGCTCTACAAAGAGTGGTAGCAAAGAAAAGTCAGAAATGCAAGTATCAAAGCAGAGATAACAGAAACACTTGAAAAATAAGAAAGCCACAATAAATCAATAGGTACTTAGAGTTACAAAGAAATTAAAAAATCTAAATGTAAATGTTTTCTCAAGCGTATCTTATGTTATCATCTTAAAATGTTCACTATATAAGCCTATATTTTCAAAAAATAAGTGTTTACCATGACACATACAATTGAATATATGTGGACTGGAAGTATTAATAACTAAACCTATCCATGACTTTTGAGTTAATTCTCTGTTAACAGAAGTAAAAATGAATAATTTCATCATGGATAAAATGGACAAGAGGCGATGTTCTCCATTTATTAAAATGATATGAACAGAGAAAAAAATGTGGAGCTCATAGACGGTTATCATCTCTGTTTCCCCATAAAAATCCTTAAAGAACTTTTTCCTTCCTTTCATTTCCCAAGGAGAGATATTAATTCCAGAAATGTGCCTCTATCCAGATGGAAATTTCATGTTCATTAGAAGAGAATTACACCCAGGAACAAGTATTTAAATTTTGGACAGATTTTGAAGGAAACTCATAAATAGGATTCAAATTAGGGCAAAATCAAATCATAATAGACAAATGGTAAAGCAAATCCCATCTTGATGCATGGTAGTCAGATTTTTACTAAACAATAAAAATGGGAGGATAGCTTCAAGATTTAAGTCTCATTTAAAGAGAGCCCCATTAGAACTCAATAATTCTGGGATGCCTGGGTGTTTCAGTTGGTTAAGCGTCTGCCTTTGGCTCAGGTCATGATCCCAGGGTCCTGGGATGGAGTCCTGCATTGGTCTCCTTGCTCAGCGGGTATCCTGCCTCTCCCTCTGCCTGGTGCTACCCCTGCTTGTGCTCTCTCCCTCTCTCCCCTCCCCCCTTTGACAAATAAATAAAATCTTAAAAAAAAAAGAACGAGATAATTCTAAGTGATTGTGATAGCTTTAGTATTGTACAAGCAATGTAAAATTTTGATTAACATGATCTGATGGATGGAAAATAAATTTTCCTATAAGAGTGTTTTAGAATGACTAAAATTATTTTTAAATAATTTATTACAATAAAAAACATTTAATTTTACTATGTTTTCTGAAAAGCATCTTGCTAAACATTTCTTATTAACATCAAAGTGGATTTAGGTCAATGTTTTGAAACTTTTAGAGGACTTCATGATGCACTGAGGTAATTCTTGACATTTGGGAATCACCCAGGATTGATAGTAAATCACTTACCTGAATGAAGACTACAATACTCTTCAGTGAAGAGAAATTTAAAGTAAGATGACCAAAGACAATTCTCCTGCAGGAAAAACTCTAAAGCACATGTAACTAACGTCTTTGAGAAGTAAAGCAGAGGAAGCCCTTGAACTTAAAACATGCTTCTTCCTAAGTGTTCATAGCTCTTAGAAAACGGCGTTCGTTTCAGTCAAAACTTTTTTAAAAAAGGACAGATGGATAAGAAAGAATGGCAGCAAGCTCTGAGAGTTTTAGAAAGAGGTTTATAGGGATAAAAGAGCTTAGAGAGGTCGTTGACTTGGGGTCACTCCAAGATTAAGGTGTATGTATACATTTGCCATAGTGAGGACATTTGGTCAGAAGCTATTGGACAAAACAGTGTGTGTGTGTGTGTGTGTGTGTGTGTGTGTGTGTGTGTGTGTGTGTGTTTTACATGTTTGAATGGTTTGAATGGCTGGAGTCATCTATCTTGATGAATCTGGTTGCATTGTAATCCTTTTCTCTAGGAAGGAGATACAAGGTTTATAATGTGGATGGGACCACTTAAGGTCAGTCAAAGGGATAAAAGACAATAGATCCATGTTACCATTTCGGATAACAGTAAGAAAAGTTAAGATAAACTAAAGAACTAAGCAATAAAAAAGGAAGCAATTTTCTTTCTTTCTTTCTTTCTTTCTTTCTTTCTTTCTTTCTTTCTCTCTTTCTTTCTTTCTTTCTTTAAAGCAAGCACTTTGCAGCAGGCACCAGGATTATTTTATTATGGTAATTAAATAACTGCCAGAATTCTTAATTTTTACTAAGGGACAAGAGAGGGAAGAAAAGGAGGAGAGGGAATATGAAGAGGGGAGACAGATGGAAACAAAGGGAAGAGAACAGAGAAAGATCATTGACTACTGCCTATCTATCTTTCTCCTGCAATCTCATTTTAAAGCTAGTCTATGACAGTTCCATTGATTTGTCACAGGTTAAATTGAAAACCTCTAGAGAGACTTTGTAGCTGGAGATAACTAGCATCTTTTGAGAGCCTTTTTAGTTCCAAATTTTCTGACAGACACACTACATAAATGATCAGATTAAAATCCACAATAGTCTTAGAATGTAGATACTACTACTGTCAATGTTTTTAAAAGATAAGAACGCAGTAGTGTGTAATGTGCCCCGGGCCACACAGGTAGCCAACGGAGAGCCTGGGATTCAAATGGGTCCTTTAATCTCCAAGTTCGGGTTACTGATTGAAGACAATGTAGTGGTGTCCTTATATCATCACCACATCATTATATCAGTAACTGCATAATTCTTTGCATTAAGCAACTACTGTGAAATTTGCTTACTTCCCACCATTTTCCCGCTGCTTTAAGGACTTTTCTTCTTGTCTGTTCCCCAGTTATTTCAAATTAACTTCTCTAGAACTGAATATTTGTTCCAAGCTCAGCTCCCCGATGTTCTCAAGATAGTAGCTGGAAATCTTTTTCCATGTTGCATTTATATTGTTTCTCACCAAATATCTCCATATCAGGCCAACCTTTAAAATAGATGTTTCCATCCAGCATGCCCTAGCCCACACTCCAGCAAGATTTCAGGTGTGTCAAGATATTAATTCCCTCAGGCTCCCAGGCTGGCAGACCACAACTCAAGAACAGTAGCCCCCTCACCTGTTCACACGGAGAGCTAGAATATGTTTTTCTGTACAAACTATGATCCTAAAAGTTTGGGTAGACACTGTTCCAACCCATACTATGCATCAGATTGGTTTGTTTGAAATATTTCTTTTGCAATTTCTTTACATTGAAAAAAAACCTGTATACTATATCTCAGTTTATCTACTATTTGTAGAGTAATGATTTTCAAATTTTGTTAGTAGTAGAAACCATTTTCCACTGTACTCAGAATAACCAGCTTTATCATCATGAGATGGAAATATAATCACTTTTGAAAAATATATTTAAGTAATTTCTTGAACTACCACATTCTTAATAGTAGAAGGTCCAGTATTTCTCCCCAACTACACTTTTTCTGTGAATGCCAGATCTTATTCAGTCCAAGTTGGCTTCACTTCTCCCCCAAATCTTCTGTGCAGAGAGAAATGAATCAGACATCAGACTGATATTGCTGATGTTTTTTGCTTTTGCAGTGTGTGGATATCAAAGACCGGTTCCGCACAGTGTCACAGAGCTGTTGAGTGCCACGGTTATTACAGGGCTTGCATGGGCCACAGTAGTGAGTTCTACCAGGACCTCAAAGATGTCAGGACTCTAGGTTCACACTCACATGTTCAGCCATTGTTATCCAAAGCACCAGACCATGTCATTGTGTCTGGCTGCTAGGAAGATTCCAACCTTCTTTGATTTTATATAGCTCCCCCAAACTGGTACTCAATCCTGCCTTTTCTTTGCATGGGAGCCCTTTTTGGAGAAACTTGGTATCTTTTTCTGCCTCCAGGGCTTGTTAGGTACCACTACGGTCCACCCAAAAAGTTTTTGGACTTTGTGTCTGATCAGTTCCATGTTGGGGTAACCATAGATAAAGATCATATCTAGAAATACCTTTTAATCTGAAGATTCTTATCCTTAACTTACTAGCAACTGCACTGATATTGACATTTACTCTGAGACCCTTTCAAACAACTTAGATAAAATTCAACACTCTGAACGAAGATTTTTGCCACTAGGCTGGATCTCATCTTCTGGTAGAGAAACCTTAGAAGAAAGGAATTCAACTTGGTTTATGAATGTGGTTTTCTTTTGTCAAACTGACTAGATCCCAAATTATAGGAAGGTAAATCAAACTTAGATTACAAGCTGAAGGCAAAAAGTACTTCCCTTCGTCCCCTCTATTTCAGCTTTCTGGTAGATAAGTTCTAGCCCAAGTTTATCTTTCTTGATGAAAACACCAAGTGGCAATCAAAGAAGCTAATATCTTGAATTTTTCCCACCATTCTTCCAATGACTGTACCTATAATGGCATGTGGTCTCCAAGAAGGCAGCAATATATTTTTTACAACCATATATTGTGGTCACCAGTTTTCCAACCTTCAATATCTAAGTACTTAATACCTCCTTCCCTTGACTTCACTAATACCCTCCTTCCACTGATTTCACTTAGCCAATGTCAAATTTTAGGTTCTGTTTTACAGACCCCATTCCTTGTGTCAAGTTCATTATGACTTGGGTCAGCTGTATATAACAGATATCTTACAAATAACAGTGGCTTAAACAAGATAGTTTATTTCTCTTCTATTAGAAATCTAAAAGGAGAGTATCCAAGTAGGTATGGCAGATTTATGGTTCAATGAAGTTGCCAGTCTTTTGTTTTTAGCTATCATTCTGCCATCTTTAGCACATGGCTTACATTCTCAAGACCATCATGTGCCGACCCAAGGTGACTGCTGGAGCTACTGGCATAATGCCCCATTCTAAATAGCAAGAAAAATAAATAGAGGAAAAGGAGCACTCTGATCTCTATAGGGAGACCTTAGAAATATTACACACAATACTTTTCCTTAATTCTTATTGGGCATAACCTAGTCATATGGCCACAGTTGGATAAAAAAGGAGGCTGAGGGGCGCCTGGGTGGCACAGCGGTTAAGCGTCTGCCTTCGGCTCATGGCGTGATCCCGGCATTATGGGATCGAGCCCCACATCAGGCTCCTCTGCTGTGAGCCTGCTTCTTACTCTCCCACTCTCCCTGCTTGTGTTCCCTCTCTTGCTGGCTGTCTCTATCTCTGTCAAATAAATAAATAAAAATCTTAAAAAAAAAAAAAAAGAGGCTGAGAAATGTTATCTTTTAGCCAGGTAGCTTGTGCTGACCTAAAAACATTAGGATTTTTTTATTAAGGAGAAAGAAGAAAATCAATGTTATGGGATATTTCTCATATATCATTTTAGAAATTTCTGATAGAAGATTAAGCTAAGTTTATGTGTCTACATTTGTCATCAAACATATTTAGCTACCAAAACATTAACAAATGATTTCTTTCTATTTGCTTCTGTTTTTCAGTCACACACACTAGAGAAACATCTGCAAACTCAGACCCTTTTTAAAGATTAAACTGATATATATGTATATATTCATACAGACACATACATATAATGGACATAGAGTCCCTATCTATGATGAAATAAGCCCCTACTAAAATGAAAAAATCTACCACCCACAGGGAATTTGTTTGCTATAATTCGTTGTATAGAATAATATTTTCTTATTTAGGTAATATTTATCATACTTAAAACTAATAGCAAAAGAAAATCATTCCAAAGAAATTATATAACTGAGATGAAATTTTGGCTAAATTTTAAGCTAAATCAGATTTGTAAGTTTCTCCCCCAAAATTGAGTTACTTTCTCCGTACCTATAAACTTCTTGAATTCAGTTAGCACTAGACATAACATATTACAAGAAAGGCAGTTTATTTTGCTGTTTATTGCCCCCAAAGTACTGGATATCTCCCAGGAAATTCCAGTCTTAGGAGGATTCCAACAAACAGAGCTGAGTGGTTCAGATTGAGGTGCAGCTTGGAGTCAGAATATAGACAGTATACTAAGTCAACGTGTCTCAATTATTTCATTTAGTCTTTATTCATGCAGGCTCCTATAGTGAGACATTTATTAATAAACTGAGAAAAAATTGGAGTCAATATGTCAATACATAATCTTCATTACTGACATAATGAAAATTAAAATTTATCATATTCACATAATCTAGTATTTATTCCGTGATAGATAGGAGTTGCATATAGCTTTTTTAAAAAAATTTTATGCTGACCCATACTGTACAAAGATACTGTACAGAAATGCTTAGAATCTTGAGTGACACAAATAAGATCACCTTTAACCATTTATTTTCATAAAATAAGTTGTTCTAATACATGTTTAAAATAGGCTTTTGGTAGTCATTCATTTTATTTAGCTGTATTTTCATTATAATGTACTATATCTGCATTTTCTGATAAAGATACTCACGGCTCTAAAATCGAGCCATCAATTAGTGGGTTATTTCTGTAATATAAAGTTCAATGTTCATATAAAGTAGCCCTTCCTCCTTTTTACTCTATCTAGTAAAAATCCTGCACATGGAAGGTATTCAATAAATGAGGTTAAGTAATAGGTGGGTCAGTGGTAATATTAGAATTACCTTTTCACAAAGAGCTGCATTAAGAAGCAATGTAGGTCAGTCCTGCAGAGCCTGAGCAACTGGTTCTGATACTGGCAAATGGTTCATTTTTTACTAATTCTAAAGATCACTTATTACCAACACATGCAATTTTCACTCACTGGGGTCAATAGCAGACATAAAGATGACAAAATGATTCCATCAGTATTACTATACTTCAATCACTGAGTAAAGACAAGATCTTTGAAGGTTTCCAGACATTCTAAAACCACTATGTACTCAGTAATTAGAAAAACCTATTAATAAGTAAAAGCTACCAATAACACAAGTCGGCTGTACTGTTATCCATTGATTTGGGGTGGGGGAGGAGATTTATCGCATTTATTGATTTCATTTGGCAATTTATATACACGATCTTAAGGAATCTGTGATAGCATAGGGAAAGTAAACTTGAGGTCATTGATAACAATTTCATTAGTCTTCCAGTACATAATATCTTCACCCTTTTTAATATTTCTTCCAACCTAGATACATTTTCCTCATCTTCAGTATTTGATAGCTATATTTCCATTTTCACCATTCCACTAATAAACAAAAAGAAAATAGACAGAGAAAAAGATGGAAAAGAAAAAAGATCACAGATACACGTATACATATTGAATATTTATTATTTAACATAAAAAAATTAAACAATTAGCCCGAATTAAATTAGGAGAGCTGAATGTTCATCCTGAATCTATCCTTAGTTTCTGGTGACATTGAATAAAACAGCTACTTTTCTGAGCAATGACTTTTTTGTCTGTAAAATGGGAATGAGAGTCGCATTTCCTCTTCCGTGGCATCTTCCGTAAGAATCTCCTAGAACAATTTATATCAAATACGTTGAAGTATAAAGAATTCTATAGCAATGTGTCAGCTTTTTATTAAAAAACTATCTGAAGTAGGACATGTGATGCTCATCAAAGAGATAACTTAGGTATTTCAAAATGATTATTTGCTTCACAAAATTTTGCCACAAGATTAATACTTTCAGTTAAGTGAAGTATGAAAGAGGAGAAAGGTAAAAACAGGAAATTCTGGGTATCTCTTGGGATAAATTATTACTCAATTTTTTGGTTCTGGCATAAAATGCTTAGTAAAAGTCTTACTTTGAATTATTTAGATTATATTAGGAAGTAAGTCATAGTTTATTACCAAAGTGAATTTCACACCACTATATTCCACCATGAAGGCATCCGTGTGCCCTCGCGGTACAAACAATATATTGCAACCACTAGACAATTCCAGACGTCACTATTTGGATTGCAACCAGCCTGCACAGCCATACAAGACAACCTTGGTCAAGGAACCATGAGCCTGTTTCCAATACACTGGGACAAAGTAAAGGATTCTAGAACAAATTATTGAAACTCTCAGAACATACGAAACTACAAATATATAAGACTATAAATCCTTAATCTTGAATCTAAGAGGGCAGAGAGTTTCCTTCTTTAAGGATTCCTAACACATCTCTAAACAGAAGACCACTAATTTCATTTTGGGAGAACGTATCAGAAACGCAGTTACTGCAGGAAACAAGGGTTGCAATTGTTCCAATCACTTATCTACAGATCTAATTACTAGCATTTTCTAAATCAGAACCTCAATGTTTGAATACATTTTGCATTCCCATCATTCTAGACTCTGTAAAATGAAGACTATGTTTTCACCAGCCATCTACTTTGACAACTAAAAAAATAGCTAAAAATGGTAGCTCTGGGGTAGGTGGAAATATGTATGAGCTTTGTGTTTTAAATGTGTCTTGCATATATGTTTTAAGATCACAAACTATTCAGTCGCCTCATGCAGTTTTCCCTTTCTTGGAGGTATTTATCTCCTTTGGAGTAATATGTTGCATTCCAGAATGAAAAGACAATAAAACATTCCCTTCAAACAGCGTGGTTTCATTGCTTAATTATTTCGCAAACTAAAATGAAATCCAAACCAAATTCAGGGTTTAGAATTTTCTAATAGCTTATAAATGATTTAATTTTGTGTGTGATTTCATTAAATTTCATCTTTTATTCTCCTTCAGCAAATCATTGCTTAAAAAGGAAATCATTGCTTCTCTAACCCCCCCCCCCCATCTTCCTTTCCCCAGATTTCAGCTTTCCACACATTGCTGTCCTGGAGAATAAGTCCAAAAAGTGAGCTGGCGGGACATTACTTACTTACTCAAGCACGCTTATGTGTACAGTACTGTTCTCTGCTCAAGTTCTGTGCACACACATTTACACGCACACACCCCAAAGAAGTTCACTGAAGATTACAATCATTCTTCAGGAAATAATCTTTAAGAATGAATGAGCTAAAGGCATTATGTGTCAAGCCTATTCTCTCTTTTGCCTCTTCCTGTCTCCCTCCCTCCTTCCATGCCTTCCTTCCCTTCCTTAGTCCTTTCTCCCTTATCCTTTTTTTCCTTTTTTCTTTCTTTCTCTCCCTTTCTCTTTCTTTTTCTTTCTTTTTCTTTTTCTTTCTTTCTTTCTTTCTTTCTTTCTTTCTTTCTTTCTTTCTTTCTTTTCTCTCTTTCTCTCTTTCTTTTTCTTTTTTCCTGGAGAGGTTTCTGAAATTCAACAGTGATTTCTTTAATTAAGAGAGGGGGAAAAAAAAAACCCAGGAGAGAACAAGGAGGAATAGTAAACTGCTCCCTTCACTGCCTAAGGGGTTAGTTACAAAATAAACATTTCATAGACTGGGCCACATCTCCTATAATGAGACAGCTCTGGCTAGTGAGTCTGCAACTGAAGTCCCCATTAAGAGCATTCACTTGGAAAAAGTAAGTGACCCACTTGTGTTGGTGAAAGAGCCTCGCAGAGGATGTTTGTAACCACCTACAGCATTTTTTGACAATCTGCCTTGTGCTTACCACTGCCTTCCCCGGAGGCTCTCTGCTGCATTTTGTTTTAATGGTTCAGCCTCCTCACTGGTGATTCAAAGTCTAAGTTCTTCCTGTTAGGCCTCCATGTAAAATAAAACCCCTTAACCTAGAGAAAAAGAGAGGTGAGAAGTGTATTCAGTTTGATTTTCGGTGGGACATACAGAGGCAGGAAATTAGTATTAACGTTTTTCTCCCTCCAAACCAAAACATTCTGATAAAAAATGATTGTTCATATTTGCAATATTTGCCTTGAGTTCCTTGGAGGAGAGGTGCTATACAAAATCTGAAAACAAGTAATGATCAAAATGCCTTAGAATAAAAAAAGAACATTCTAGTAATAACCTCAGAGATGTTAGTATTAGTCCAAGAAATTCAGGAAGAAGTCACACTAAAAATTTTTTGGAATCTAGTGGCATGTCACATATAAGAAAATATCATGACCCATCAAAATTAGGTCACTATCTCTAATGTAAAATATATACACACACTGTAAAATGAACAGGAGATGCTGTTTGTATTAAATCAGGGGACTATAGAAGTAAGGGACTAACTTGGCCAAATACATTGGAAAAATAACTGAATTCTCGCTCAGTGTTTCCAAGCAAGAAAAACTCAACAAGAGTCATATTTCATAATATTAAACATGAAATGAGACAAAAATCTAAACCATCCATTTATTTGCCTTTCAAGCTACAATTAGGAGCTATTAATTTATGAAGGTGTTTGTTCGCTTGTCAGCCAGCACAGCACTAAATACTGAAACATATAATTCACTTCCAGTTCTCTTCTATCCCCTAGATCTATTAGACCCCCTCTCAAAAGGCATTTTTCTTCCTACTATATTAAACCATTGATTTCTGCCTGTGTTTTGACCATCGTGTTCAGAACCAAAGAAAAATACACCCAAATAAATTTGCTGCCACAAATGTGGAAACATGAGCTCCTTGAAATGTCACTTTAAAAAATAAATTATTAAGTAAACATCTCGGGAGTGAATTAAGACGTAGGAGATACAGAACAACTTCTTTATTCCAAGTCTTCACTGTTAACCATTTACATCTGCTGGCTATTGTTTTCTTCAGCTTTAATATCTCCCTGATCTTTTTCAACTACCCAAACCCAGGGCAGATTGTACAACCCCACATTAGCACCACATTTTTTTTTCCTGCTTCGGAAATCTTTGAAAATGATAGCTTTAAATTGTCTCCCTTCTCTGAATTCCTTTCGTGGCTAGATTTCATACTATGCTAGTTAGGACTTGATTTTTGTGTGTGTTATGTGCATTAGTTCATCATTCATCCGTTCTTTCCAGATTCTTTCAACATTTATTGAGTGCCTACTTGAGCCAGGTATGGCTCTGGCTGTTGGGTGTATAAGAATACATGCAACAGACAGAAAGCCCTGCTTTAAGGGAAGCTTAGATTTTATTGAGACTTTCAGATAATAAGCTATATAAATAAGTTAAATATATAGTGTTAGGTGGTGATAGTGCTAAGAAGGCGGCTAAGCACAGAAAGAAGGTTAGAAATCTCATAATGAAGATATATGTGAGGGGAGGTGGTGTGTATGTGTGAGGAGGATTCTAATTTATCTCATTTTGCTGAAGACAGCTGAAAACTTTCTTCCAAACTGACATAAGAAAAGGCTCTTGCAAACCACTGGTGTGTAGTTTGTTTTTTTTTTTTTAAGATTTTATTTATTTATGTGACAGAGAGACAGCCAGCGAGAGAGGGTACATAGCAGGGGAGAGGGAGAGGAAGAACCAGGCTTCCAGCCGAGGAGCCCGACGTGGGACTCGATCCCGGAACGGCAGGATCACGCCCTGAGCTGAAGGCGTCGCTTTAACGACTGCGCTACCCAGGCGCCCCCACTGGTGTGTAGTTCTTAACACAGCAATGGACATAATATAGGTAATAATAAATACTCAGGACTTAATTGTTTTTGTTATCTGCTATTGTTTTGCTCTGTAAATGAGCTATTTTGCCCTCTGTTTCTTATTCTCTGATGTGAAAGAAAAGATTTTTACACTAGGCTAAAAAAAAATAAAATAAAGTAGTTTTGGGGAGTCTAAAGTCTTGAATTTTGAACTCACCTCTACTACTCGTTTACTATGCAACCTTGGCCAAATCAACCTTCCTTAGGCTCTCTTTCGTCATTTGTAAAATAGTCGTAATACCTGCTTCCAGAATAAGGACCAATGAGGTCAGATATTTGCCAATATTTGTAAGCTGTTATATAACTGGTGGTTATTACTACTATCCAATGAGAGGTTTGGAGGGACGGAAATTTCCAAGACGCCCAGTTGGAGGGAGATGCATATAAAAGGAGTCTTCAGCTGCAAAGGGCTGAATGAGGGCACTAGAGCTTCAAGAACACACTCATAACATTTTCACAAGGCAATGTTTTGAAACCTGCCCAAGGGCTTCAACCAATAAATGCCATAGTTGCCACCGGCTAGAAGGAATAAATTGCCAGAAGCCGTATCGTATCTGTTTCTTGCAGTTTATCCTTAAATGGAGAAAGACAGTCATACACACAGAGAAATACCAAGAAATAACAAGTCAATCAGCCCTGAAGTCATTACCAGGAACTCAAGGCAAGCCACATACTTTGGTTTCAATAACTAACTGAACACATGCTTCATTCAGGCCTGCTCCTAGATACTTTTATGGTTCACAGTTAACTCTGCCAGATAAAGGTCTTGCTACTTCCCCGACCATGGTCCCTGGTGCCACTATGCAGTTGTTCTCCACCCCCATTCTCAAGTCTGTAGTAACCACACTTTGTATTCCACTTTAGCGGTTGAGAAATAGCGTGTTCCCAGAAGCCGTGGAAAAAGACCCAGGTGTGTGTTGCCAGATGAGCTGTCTGTCTATTCTAGTGGCTCTTTGTTTCATGGCTGAGTATATAAAAATGCAAGGATGGAACATGGGACATCAAAAAAAGATACTTGACTGACTCACCATTTCTGAAAAGCATCAAAGTTAAATTATTTGGATTCCATTCAGACACAGGGAAATAAAAACTTGAAACTAAGTATCAGTCTTTAAAGGGAACAGGAAAAGTCTTGTGTTCGCAAAGAAGTCCAAAGGAAGGCTCTTCCACGTCTTTTCTCATGGCATTAGGAAAACGGGCTTTCACCAGAGCACAATGCTTGCAGCCCAGCTGTGATGGCAGTGGTGACGCTGTTATCGCAAATCCTTTTGCATTCTCACTGATAACTATTCTGAGTCGGATTTTTTCTTCCTCCATGGCAGGCAATCTCCTTTCAAGCCAAAATTGCGCTTAGGTGGACCATTGGAAAAGTGAGTGTTCAGTGAACCATACAGTTGCCACAGGGATAAGTATTCCAGATGTTGGAAACCAGAGGTTAAACTAGGTTTTGTTTGCCTTACTAACAGACACCTTTCCACTTAAATCAGAAAGACTCATGAGCCTACAGGAAGTGACACACAACCTCAGAGGTGTTTACTGTCCACAATCTGTAATACCATCTCCCTCCACGCACAGTTGTAACTGCAGAGACGTTCCTGGACATGTGTTCCCAGCCCTAAGTAATCTCCATAAACTTAGCCATAAATCTAGCTACAGCTAAACGTGAGAGTTTCTGTTTTGTTACTATATATCTTAATCCTCCGTGTGGAACATCACTCATTCCACGAGAAAAAGGAGAAGAAAGGCATTGAACAATAAAATCAGCAATGTGTGTCTCCAGATCATGAAATAGTCAAGAGTGAGCTGGGCTGAGTGTAAGGACAACTAGAATGGGAAACAAAGATTCTTACAAGCCCATCACAAAACTGGTCTGGTCTGGCCCCCTCTGTTTAGTAGTCCGGGCTTTGCTGCTGAAAACGTTGTAAATGTGGAGGAATGTGTATTCTTGAGTGTGACTGCTAGCAGCCGCAGGCAAGTACGGAGAGGAGATGATTAAAGTACACATCAACTTTTTAAAATACCACTCTATAAAAGTGGTTTTTTTCCTCTATAAAACTGTATAGATAGATGCCAGGCTCATAACCAATTTTTCTTATACAGTGATAAAATACAAAATCATTATCGTAACAGCAGAATTACAGTATTTAACTACCTTGACTTACATGACAACCTGCTTAAATCAGGAAAAACAGAAACAAAATTGTTGACAAAAGCTAATGGAAATAATTGATCTTATTTTTAGGCCTAACCTTAGCATGTGTTGATATGGACTGAATCAAAATAAGACAGAAAGGGAGTTCCAGATAAACATGGAAGATTGAACACAAAATATTTACCATGTTTCCTCCTAAATTTGCTCCTTTAAAATAGTAAAAAGCAGGTACTCAAAAGGTAAACAAAAAAGAAAGAGGAAATAACAGGAAAAAGATTTTTATTTTGAAGTTGGAAGCCAGAAAGGAAGACTATGTAATAACTAATACAGCAGAAACTTCATCCCCTTTTGGGGCACCTGGGTGGCTCAGTCAGTCAAGCGGCTGCCTTCAGCTCGGGTCATGATCCCAGGGTCCTGGGATCAAGTCCCTCATTGGGGGTCCTTCCTCAACAGGGAACCTGCTTCTTCCTCTGCCTGTTGCTCTCTCCCTCTGACAAATAAATAAATAAAATCTTAAAAAAAAAAAGAGAGAGAGAGAGAGAAACTTCATCCCATTTTAAGGAAACTCTAGAAATGAACCAAATTTCACTAGGATTCTGGAAAGTCTTGGAATATGGAGGCAACAAATACCTGTGAAAATAAAGTATACAGCTAAAAGAAGTCTATTTAAGAAATTCATGGAAATCTATACCTTAGCTGCTCAAAGATATAGTCCCTTCCCCAACTCTGGGAGAAGACTAGAATCTGACTTTCTAAGAACACTGAGTGACAGAAGCCTGGATGTAAGAAAACTAGGCCCAGATGAGAGCTGGGATCCAATTCTTAAAAGAGGAGGATTAAGTAAAAGTCTATATTCTGAACACTGCTCCAACCTCCTTGCTTGGCAAAGTTCTGGAAAGAATTGCCCCTCGGGCTTATGCCTGTTAAGCTGAGCATGGGAGAATTACTCTGGGGAGAAAAGCCCCACAAATGTTGCCATTTGGGGACCCCCGACAAAGAATTTCAACTTTTTCATCCTACTAGGAAGTCAAGCATTTAATAAGTTACACCCATAAATACAGATCTTCTAGTCAGCTTTTTAATGTTTCATTAATAAATATAAATAGGTTGCTAAATAGTCAAAGAAATTTGATGGGAGACATAGACAAACATAAATAAATAGAATAATGAAACGTGGAAGATACGAAAGCAAGGAAGAAAGAAAGAAATCTATAAAGCCTATCATCAGTATCTTTATAATAAGAAAATATTACATTCATGCAATAAGAAGACAGTGTTTTTTTTCAAAAGCCAGAGAACTAAAATAGCATTTAAAATAAAATATAAGGTACAACCAATAAAAATTCAGTAGACATGCTAGCAGATAAATTTGAGGGCACTCCCTTAAGTAGAGCAAAAGAGAGAGCGAGACGGAGAGATGGAGAATGGGAGATAAAAGAAAATAAAAATATAAGACCAAAGAGATCCAACATCTGAATACCAAGAGTCCTTGAAAGAGAAAATAGAAAAAATGGAGAGGACAAATTACCAAAGAAATTATTCAGTAGACTTATCAAAATCAAAGGACATGGGTTTCCAGGTAAAAAAAGGTCCCAACAAGGGCCCAGGGCAATGAATGAAATGACCGATATCAAGGAACATTGTTAACATTTTGGGCCACTAGAAAAAAATAGTGAAAATCCCCCAAACTTCCATATTTTTAAAAAATTGTTTGATTTTAAACAAACAACAAGAACAGATTGTAGATGGCAGATAAATAATCAGAAAATAGAGTGCCACCTGTTTTCTCAGATCACCACTGGAAGATAAAAGTCTGAATGAAAATTATTTCTAACCTAGAATTTTATATCCAGGAAACTATCAAATAAGTGCGAGAGTAAAATGAAGGTATTTTAAAACCTGTAAGCTCTCAAAAAATTTAACTTTCATGCCTCCTTTCTTAGTGACGTGCTAGAAAAGGTGCACCAACAAAATGAGTGTGTGAGCTCAGAGAAAGGGGCATTTGGGATTCAGCAAAGAGGACCAACCGTACAAGGGAGAGTAGGAACACTCCTCTGATGAGGATGAAGGGATATTCCGGGACAAGAGGTGAGGAGTAGACCTATGAAAATATGTTCCAGATCGAAGCAAAGGAATGGAAGGCTCCAGGAAGGATGCTTCCTAGAAAAAAAAGGAAAAAGTGTTTACCTGGTAGGCTTGAAATTCTAGCAAGGAATTTTGAAGAAATTAGTGGTGGGCCCACAAATACCTTCACTTATTAGTTTTTAGGTAAACAAAAAGCAATACAAAAAAGAAATATAGCCATGGTATACTGTACAGTTCACCTGTGAATCATGGCTAAAATAGTGCTGAATATTGGAGGTAAGATGGTACTAAGGGGAGGAAGTTGCAGGTAAAATTCAGAAATTAAGATCTAAAACTGAAAAATCAAGAAACAGTATCATAAGCATATCATTAGAAAGATGGATGTGACTACTACTAAAAACATTTAAAGGGACGGCCTCCAAGAGGTGAGCTGAAGGTAGGGAAGACTGAGCCCAAGAACTTGTGCTTTCCTCTGATCCTATAGGACCACTTGACTTTGAAACCAGGTATAACTGACAAAAATCACTTTTCATTTTAATTGAAAAGAAAGAAGAGCTAAAGAATGATATGCTGTAATAGTTTGGTATATCCAGCTACTAACTGGGGAGATTTATACAGAAGATTATTGTTAAATTGGATTTTCAGGGAGAAGTAATTTACCAAGAAGAAACAAGGAAGGTGAGCATTCCTGGCAGAGGGCATAGCTGGTACAGAGATAAAGAGGCAAGAAAGGGTGGGCCACATTCAGGGGCCTAAAGATCGTGGGCAAAGGTCATAGCACGGGGGCACAACGGTAGTGGCCTGGATGGAGGTGGGCGGGAGTAGGCCCAAACGAATGGTGGGACCTGGCAATTCACACTAAGGGGTCTGGACTTTTTTCTGTAGACAGTAAGGTGCTGACAGCATATTGAAGGCGGAGAAACAGCATAACAGATTTCCATGTTGGAAAAGTATCTTTGACAGTGGAATGTAAAGGGAATATAGAGGCTTGAGACAGGAAGCAAAGAGGCCATGGAAGGGACTATTATAAAAGTCCAAGGAGAGGGGGACAAGTGACTAAACCAAGATAATGGTAATGTGGATATAGAAACATGAGGGCATTAAGAACTACCAACTGGAAAACTGGTACAGGAGGGGAGCAGGAAATTTTAATTGCCCTTTGAGACACATATCATCATCCCCATGTAGAAAAACTAAATTGACAAGAGAATGCAACTAGTAAATGGTCAAATCAGGATTAAGCGTAGGTCCCTCTGAATCCCAGGCTCTGTAGACGAGATCACGGGGAGACAAAACATATACTTCGTATATAAAATGAGAATGATGATAGAACCTGACTCATATGATTGTAGAGAAGAGAAAAGGAGAATGCACATAAATTTGTTTTTCAACCTAAAAAAAGAGTGACATAATGTTGGTAGCTAAAACAACTTTGCCTTAGGCCCAGCCATTCCCAAACCTCTTTATTCACCACATCCACTCACTGCAATGCTCTTGCGCTAAGACTTGACGACTTTCATATATGTATTTGACTTTTACATAAACTATAATTGTATGCAGTTGTACATACGTAAACCCATTTACCTGGAAAACGGCCTGTTTGCTTTAACCTAACCTAAGTTCCCTTGAAAATCAAGAGGGGCTTTCAGCCTCTTCACATGGAATCTATCCAATACTCTGAATCTTTTTGATTCTATTCAAATATATACTGACCCTTGGTATTTAAGGTCCTCTTCCAATCTCTGAATTGCTATGCAAGATTCAAGCACACCTTTCTTTCCCTGCCACTAAAAAAGACAGATTGAAATACAAAGACAGAGATTATTTTTTAGTAAAACACAGTGCACAACCTACGTGTGCACTGTAGGTTGGGTTAATGATACGCAAGTGCACAGAATCTGTGGGAAACAAAAGCACAAAGGTCTTATCTTTGATATGCTCAAAGGTCTCCAAGTTTTTTATTATTTCTGTTTCAGTGTGACATACATTGTCTGGAGGGTGGAGCAGGAGGGGCCCCACTGGCAGCTCAATTATCTCTGCCTCATTGTGAGCCTCAGGAAAAGATATCATTTACTCTGCCACCTTTGTAGCTCTTCTCGCATCCGATAGCCTACTTACGCTTTCTAACCAGCCGAGCAATCTGGACCCTCCAAAGATGCTGTAACTCCTTGGCGCTGATTTCTCAGGCTAAACCGTTCAGTGTCTGAGTCTCTACACTAACTACCTCACAAAAAACACTGAAGACAACAGCCTGGTGAAAGAAGCCTTGCTATCGTGTATGGGGGTTGCTATGATGGTGTTTCTAATACTTTGTCAGTTTCTCTATTCATGATCATCTGCCTTAATTTTCCTCCATGATTGCACCACATTTATTGCTCCAGTAAACATCGGCAGGGGAATGGGGGTGGGGAGGTACCTGAATACCCAAGGGATTGCCAACAGGCATGAAATCACCTGACAGCCCGGACCTGCTGTCACAACAAGAACATTCCTGAGGATCCAGTTGCATTGTTGGTGCTGATCCCAGGCTGGAAACATCAGAGGAAACTCAAAGTGAGTGTGCGTTTTATATAATTGGAAAGGAAAGGAGTGAAGACGGAATTCTCAGGAGGTGGGAAGAGAACAGAGTCACAGCCTCTCGGCTGTGTTCTTAGGGGAAATAAATGAAAAGCCACATCGTGCTTACACCTCTGCTGGAAACAGTCAAAAAGAGGACACTTCGTCAAGATGAGCAGTCAAATTATCACAAATAAAATAAAATCTCATTATTCATTGGTTTTTATTGTTATCATGACTGCATGATTCTGCTTAATTATTCATTATCATTTTTCTCCATTTTGTTATTATTGATGATACTGTGTGTGTCTGTGTCTGTGTGTGTGTGTTTTCACCCTGTAATAAAGCCTCTTTCCTTAATCAGTCACTGTTTATTTTTTGTACATCTGTCGCCATAGTGCAAGAGACATAATTGTTTTTCATTTTTCTGCAGGCAGAAGGATGGAGAGAAAGGGAAGTCACTGGAAAAGGAAGGCTCTCCCCAGTGCCTTGTCCATCACACATGATGAAGCTATTCTCACAGGCAGTACATTTTCCTCTGACCTTCTCAGCACACAGGAGGTGTGGCATGTGTTTCAGGGAAGAGGAACATAACCTGCAGGAGGAGTTAACCCAGCAGGACCATTAAACTGTTACAAGTCATAAAACGCCTGTGCCCAAGAATGAGTCATAAAAACTAAAAGATAAAGTTGTTAAGTATATGCCATTGCCTCAGAAAAATTCCTTCCCCTCTATTTCTGTCTAAACATGGCTTACTTTGACAGGAAAAGTTTATAACTACCTGTGAAATCCATTTAAAATGTAAAAATTAGAGCAGTCATGTGCTTCAAAGGACTCATTTTACAGAAGGAAAAATTGAGGCTTAGAGGGGTTGAATGACCTATTCAAAGTCACACAGCAAGGCATGGGTAGGCCCAGGAAGAGGACACCAAAGCTCTTGAAGGTTCTGTCTCTGCCCTAAACCACAGCCCCCCTCCATACAATTTCCCAAAGCTGACAATGATGAAAAATAGCTTATAAAATGACTTATAAACGATCAGTGAAACCTGTGCTTGTCAATGGCAAAAAAAAAAAAGTTTTTCTTGAATTGGTGTTTCTCCCCCAAAATCTGTTCATTAAATAGAATTTATGTATATTAGACTCTGCATTGTTATAATTTACTTTCAGCAAATTTCATTAATCTTTCTATTAACTGTGGTAAATCAGAGAGCTCTATTATTTTAATTCATAGTCTACCACACAGTGAAAGCCAACCATGTGTGAAATACTGTGTCAGATGCTAGGAGGACAAAAAAGTTCTCCTCTGATAGCTCAGTATTAGTGAGGTTGGCTTCACTCTTCTCTAGACACCTCTTCAAAACTTCTAGGTAAAGTAGACTTGCTTCTGTGAAAACCTCACCCCTACCCACTGTGGGAATCCAACCCCTTTCTCAATTCATTTCTCCCCCACCTGAGTCTGTTATTCCATCCCAGGTGTGCAGTAAGATAAAGGGTGTTGAGTGTCTAAGACCACCAGTTACCCCTTCGGGACCCATCATCTTGATCAGTTGAGCTGTATTTCCAGGAATGTGTGCCGAAGGCAAGCCTGTCTCTGTTGTGTGTCTCCTGATACATGAAATTCATCTGTGAAAGATAGACATGGCAGGAGGGGAGAAGGGAGAAAGGGACTACCACAGTGAACGCCACACTGAAGATTAAGTCACTGTCCCATTACTGTGGACTTGGTATGGTAGACTGACTTAGCAACTCCAGTTCTTTACCCTTCCTGGTATCCCCATCTTTTGCTATACAACTTTGTAGTTCATTCCACAAAAAGGGATAATCATTTGCCTACCCTTCAACTGTGGGGATCCTCTGTGTAACCTGCTTTTGCCAGCAGAACATAGCACAGGCAACAGTGAGCCAGTTTCAAGCTTCGTTGATAAGACAGCTCATGTGTTTTGGCCAGCTCTCTGCGCTAATGCCTGCGCCATGAGGAGTTCCTTACCTAAGTAGCTTCTGCCCATTTAGCTTGAGCCCCACGACGAATACATGTGGAGTCAACCAGAGACCAACCCATGGGGAAGAGCCAGGCCCAGCTTGAGGCAGAGCCCCCCTGCAGAGCTCCGCCAACCCCAACCAACCTACAGGTGCAAAAGAAATAAATGGTGTTGTCATATGTCACTGGGGTTCGGTGGTTAGTTAATATAATTGCTAAATGATAGAGAAGAGGTTTTTTACTTTAAAAAAAAAGATTTTATTTGTTTATTTGTCGGAGAGAGAGAGCACAAGAAGGGGGAGTGGCAGGCAGAGGGAGAAGCAGACTCCCCGCTGAGTAAGGAGCCCAATGCTGCACTCGATCCCAGGACCCTAGGATCAAGACCTGAACTGAAGGCAGACGCTTAACCGACTGAGCCACAGAGGTATCCCTGGCTTTTGTTTTTTAATCTTTTTCTTTTTTGCTTCTTGAAGCAAACCTGATCAAGGGCAGAACCACTTCATCACTTAATGGATGTTCTCTTATTGACATGAAAATCTGTCAAATACCCATTCTAGTAATGGCTCTTCAAAATTCTCACCAGGAATTCATTTAAGTCTTCATTTAAGGAAAAAAAGGATGCTCTCCTCTCATAGTTATGGGCTTTTCTAAGAACAATAAGTGGAACATTTATCTTTGGAATATAGAATTCGTGGAAGGAGGAAAGGTTGGCAGGAACTAAATTATACAGATTTTGTAAGTATGAAATTAATTCTGTTTTGTGAGAAGTTAGGTCATTTATCAAATATGTTACACGGGCACATTGGAAAAGGACTAGACCTAGGGGAATAAAAGATGCAAATTGGTTTGAGCTTTTTGGCTTGGATTTCTGGGAGAATGGGGAAGAACAGAAATCTTAAAAATTAAAAAGTAAAACAAATCACCGGCAAAAGAGAGCTTTGATGAGAAAAGAGTTTGATGAGCTCCCTAGGAGGGAACTTGAGGTCCTCTAACATTTACTGGTTCGGCAGAGAAGGAGGAGCCTGCAAGAGGAACAGGGACAGAAGAGGCAGAGTGGTCAGATAAGAACAGAGGTGGTGTGCAAGGAGAGCAAAAACAAGAAACAACAGGGTCAACAGGGTCCATTGCTGCTGAGAGAGCCAATAAATAGATGGTGGGTTTATAGATATCAAAATGTACATGAAGGGGTCATCAGATATTCAGTCTTTAAGAGAGAAGCTAATACAAGTAGAAATATAAAGTAAAAAGAGAAGGCTTTATTGGAGTGGAGGAGAGCGAATCATTTATTAATTGTATAAATACTAGGCATGAGCTGGGGTAATTTATTGATGGACAGCCCTTAGTGGAAACATGAGAAAATGAGGGGTAAAGAAACTCAACAAAGAACTGGAGTGACCAGGACTGTGTTAGTTATTCAGGATTTCTGTGTTGTGGGGAAGAGAGGTACAACCTTTGAACTGGATAAAAAAGGGAATGTGAAGAATCCATATAGAAATGATATTGGTTTTTTGGTTTTGTAAGAAATTGTCTGTCAGGTACCAGGTGCTTTTTTGTATGTCTTGCATATGATTCTCACTCAATGCTTACAGTTACAGCTAATACATACTACTTAATGTGCCAGGCATGTTTCTATGGGCTTTCTATGTATTAAGTGATTCATAACTTTTCTACAATGTCAACGTTACTCCCTTCCTAAAATAAGAATAATGAAATAGTTCAGTTGGGTTAAGTAATTTGCTGAGAGTCACAAACTAATAAACAGCACATCTGGGTTTCAACTCCCTGAGTCCAAAGTCCATGCTATTTCCACTCTATAGGATTACTCGGCTTAAATAAGGAAGAGGAGCAAAACAGAACTAGGAAGTGAAATCAGAGATAACCCAAAATGTTTAATTTAATAAATGAGCCAGTCCCATTTTGGCTTAGATATGCACAGACAGTGTCCTGAAAATAGCTTTGCCTAAAATTGGGTAAGGAGTAGTGGGTTCTGCTGAAGCCAATATTTCAAGGAAAAAGAGAGACTATGACCCCATAACTGTGATTGTGAGTGAGAAAACTCTCTCTCCTTCAATTTGTTTAAGTGGTGGGGATTATTTGAAGCACCAAGAACACTGGATCTTACCCCTCTTTCCGTCTCTTTTCCCCAGTACATTGAAATATCTCTGCTCAGAGTTCACACTCAGAAACGCTCACTTTGAATATGAGTTTTTTTTTGCAAAAAGAAAGAACAATCATATAGCCAAAAGAGAAGATCAGGTCTACTTTTTACTCTAATTCACTTAAATATTTGCTTTTTGGTTTTTTTGATCTGTAGCTAATTTCTACCATGGTTACCTCATAGATTCATGGTGAAAATTCAGTAAAACAATATATGCATAAATATTTTATAGACTATAAAGTGATATATGAATGGGATATCTTCTTATTCCCCCGAATATTCAGATTTTAAGAGACTGTCCCACACTCCATGAGCTCACTAATTTTCTTTTCAACTTTCTCCATTTCACATCCAGCTCTCACTATTTCCCAGAAGGGACATACTCTATGCTCACCAGTGATTATTGCTGATTGCCAAAGGCTAGATGGCAAAGAATTGTAGAGATATATTATTGATATCAAAACTCAGGGAAAGCCAAAGGACCTAATACCTCAATAATCGAGGTAGCTATCACATTTCAATCTTAGATGCACATATTTCTATATTCTAACATCTGTGAAATCTAGATGCCATCTTGTATTAATGTGATAAGAAACCATAATGTGGTACAGATCAAATCCAGCCTACCACTTGTTTTTGTATGGCTCTAGAAATAAGAAGTTTTCAATTTTAAATGGTTGAAAAAATTCAAGAGACAAATAATGGTTCATAACATATGAAAGTTTTATGAAAGCTAAATTTCAGCACCCATATATAAAATTTTACTGAGACACAGACACGTCCATTTGTTTTTGTATTGTCTATGGCTGCTTTCTTGCTACCATGGCAGAATTCAGTCCCTGCAACAGAGACCTCATAGACCTCAGAGCCTACTATCTGGTCATTTACAGAAAAAATTTGCCAACTCCTTCATATTTAAATTGACAGCATTTTATGTTTCCTAGTGGTAGTACTAGTCAGGATTCTTTAGTGAAACTGACACAATAAGAGATCTATAGAGAGAGATCTGCATCTGTCTACCTATCAATCGATTGAGAGATGGCGAGAGGGAGTGGGAGACTTACTATGTTTATTATGAAGAACTGGTTCACACAAAGGAAGCTGAAAAGTTTCTTGATCTACTATCTGCAAGGCTGGAGACCCAGGAAAGCTGATGGTGTAGTTCAGTCTGAGTCCAAGGGCCCGAGACCTGGGGGAGCCAGTGGTGAAAGTCTGACTGTAAGGGCGGGAGAAGGCTAATGCTCTAGCTCAAGCAATCAGGCAGAAGGGGGAGAATTCTCCCTTTTCTACCTTTTCTTCTATCCAGTCCCTCAATGGATTGGATGATGCCCCCCACATCAAGGAGGGCAATCTGCTTTACTCGGTCTACTGGCTAAAGTGCTAATGTCATTCAGAAACACTCTCACAGACAATAATATTCAGCCAAATATCTGCGTACCCATGATCCAGTCAAGGTGGCACCTAAAATTAACCATCACAGGAGTGATACAATAATGGTGCATTTTATAACTGAGGGCCTCTTATAGTCATTGAAATATGGTAGATTCTCCGTACTAGTAGCTTTTACTGAAAGTTAACTTTTCTTTTACTCGGGGGATGGTTTGCTCATCTGGGGAAATTAAAAAATGACTGGGCTTGATTGACTTCAAGTCCTCCACTTTTTTTTACCTGACAGTATAGTGATAATATTGGGAAATTTATTTTTCTAGACATTTCCAAAGCACAATAGCTGATTTCATGTGTTCCTCTTCCTTAGAGTTCTTATTCAGATGTATATACTTTTCCACATGTTAGAGTAGAAAAGTTGGACTTGGCAGTCAGAGAGATGTAGACTTGAATCCTCACCTTATCCCTGACACACTAAGTGGCTGAGGAGCTATTCAACTTTTCTGAGTTTCCCTCATAGAAATTGGGGTTTGACACGTGTGTAGACAAATCTCTCAGATTTTCCAGTGTCTAAATGGGGATAACAAGCCCCCAAGAAAAAATATTTCTTAGGAAAGAAATCCGGCATAAGAAAATCATTTCCACAGTGTGCCCTGGAGTTTGAGAAAGAGCACAAATTATAAAATTAGTGTGTCAATTGAATCCATACCAATCCAAGCTAGTTTGCCCGAGTTAACCAAGATGATAAATGGAAAACTAGAAGAATGTTCTCATTAAATGAAGACCCACACAACCCAGCTAGTGGACACTCTCTCTGAGTATAACATCAGAGGCAGGGAGTATGAGATGGCAGAGCAGTTTCTGCCTGGGATGGAGAGCTCAGAGGCTGGGCCATCAGGAAGAATCTGCACCTTGGAGCAAAAACATAAAGGCACTGTGAAAGGACAAAGGAGGGACAAAGGATTTTCAAATGGAAACTACATATATTATTTAGAACTCTTTTGATTACATATGAAAGAAACCTTTTAAATAAAAACGTGAGTTTATTGGCTCACATGACCAAATTATAGCAAGAACAAGGAAAGCAGAAAATAAGAGGCTCTCCTACTTTCTGGACTCCTGAGGGAATAACTCTTTATGTTTGGTTTCATTTTTCTCAACGTTCTCTTCTCAATGTTTGAAGTGCCTTCTAGGCTTCTAGGTCGCTCTCTCCTTTGGCTCAGATTTAGGAAAATCCCAGTGGAAGCCTCTGATTGGCTGATTTAGGTCACATTCTCACTTCCTGAATGGATTTGCAGGGTAGGAGGTAAGTCTCTCAGTGGGACTGTGGAGAACTTACGTACTCTAAAACCCCCAACTGTTGTTAGGCGGGCAGGCTGGAGGAGGTCCTGTTTGGACCTCACGCGTGTCCAGATGGAGAGCAGCTGAGGAAGAAAGGATACTCCCGAAAGGGAAGAGGCACAGATACCGTCCAATGTAAAGGAAGGCCAATGTCCATGTGCACGACAACAGGATCTTTTTACAATTTAGGGTAACGGGAAACAACTTCGTTGCTATGGTAAAAACGGCGTGTAGAAAATATCTATTGTGTAGGGTGCTTGTCTATGCTACCCTAATCCTGTAACCATTAAAAACATATTTTTTCACTAAGATGAATTTACAAATTGTAGAAAGGAGACTTAATAGAGAAACAATTTGTAGTTGTGGTAGTTGCTCATGATTCAGACTTCCTGGTGTTCGTCAATGGATACTCTAGTAGTCTATGAGCTCTGTTCACGAGAGGTAAGGACCCCTGCCTTAAGCACGGTGCAGACCGCATTAAGGGATGACAAAAAAACAAACAAAAACAAAAATAAAAACAAAAACAAAAAAACACCATGAAAAATCTTAGGATCAGTGAAGGGAAGCTAGGACCACTCCTGGGCTTCTCTTTTTGTGTTGAGACTTGTCCTTCAACACATCATTAGAAGGATCTCTGGGAGGTTTTGGCTTCTGGTCAAGGTATGACTCATCCCTTATACCATCTTGGTCCCTCAACTCTAATACACAGAGGATGTTGCCCTTTTGTTAGTATAAGAAGGACCCAATATATAAATATTTTAAACAAGACTCATTTCTAAACTGCTCAGAGACATTTTTTTCCCTTATTTTTCTTTCCATAGCTCTCTAATTTCTTCTTAACATATTTTTCTCTAAGCCTCTTTATTTTTAGTTTCAATGCTTTAATTTTTTCCTACTTAGTGATTAATTCCTACTAATCCTTAGTTTTATCTATTTTTACACTTAAACTTTTTATCTTTTGGGTTTAAGTATTTTATCTTATTCGTTAATCATCTCTAGTTTTATAATTTTAATGATCCATCCTTTTATCTTTTATTTTAAATCTCATTTGTTTAATCTTATTTCCAAATTCAACATTTTATTCTACTGGAATTTTAATTCTCTCATACCCACTCTTACTTTATTCTCTTTTCTACTATTCTCAATTTTTACATTTGATTTTCTTCTGTAAGCCTCTACTGCCTTAACATTTTTTTTTACCCTTTTTCTTCTACTTTCTCTGTTTTTTTTTAAAAAGCATATTTTGATAATGGCTGACAAGATAAGTGCCAAAATAACAATAATGATTATGAAGATGAAATTGATAATTAATAATGATGATGATATAATAATAATAGAGGACTGAGATTGAAGCCCTTCTTTTTCTACATGCCTCTTAAGGCCTCCACCTTTTCCTCCAGGTGAATCCCTAAGTCTCTTTCAAGGTTATCTCCTTGAGATATACACATATGCACATACAAAAAATTTACTTCAGGAGATTGGAAATATCTTTAATCAATACCCTCAAGATTATTATTTTCTCTACATAGAAAGAGCAGCTCATCTATTGAGATATTTGTATTTTCTGAGATCTTATACCATGTTGGTTTTGGCAATTTGCAAGCTTTGGCAGGCAAGTGAAAATGGTTGGTGAGACATCTTGCCTGAGGCAACATCCACTATGCAATAACTCTAGCCTGACCTTCTTATAAACACTTGGCCACCACCAAGCCTTCCTATACCTACACATGAAAAGACACCTAGTGAAAAATTCACAGCTGGGCTCCTGCCTCTGCTTGGACAGACTGCCCTCAGAAATGGCAGGGCCTACCTTCTACACTTTTATGACAGTTAAGTGAGTTGGTGTTCATAGAACCCTCAGAAATATGCCTGACATAGAGTAACTGCTCTATGTTAATTAAATTTTAAACATGTCCATTTAAAAAATGGATCCCACACATTCAGTGCTATCATAGACAAATCCTCTCTTGGGTCAGGGAACCCAAGTTCTATTTTGTCACTGTGAGGATTAAGGAAAAGCTAATCAAAGCAATAGTCAAGAGGTTTGTTGTTGTTATTTGTTTTGTTTTTGTAATGGGGTCACCTGGCTTCTCTGGACAACCTTCATAGCTTTTTAGAACCCATATTATTCAGATCAGACAGTTCTTACTTTTTCATCTTTTTTCCCTTGGGCACAGGTAAGTGCCTGAGGCTGACTTTCTTTAAGGATCTTTTCTGTCTCCTTATGGTACGTGTGAGACCAGTAACTTGGGGAATTTAGACAATCTGAAGAAAGAACAAATGACCATTTATCTACTTCATAGAGATGGTGCCCTGTGAGTTTGAACTGATTATATTACTACTAAATGAAATTTTCCCCCATCAGGGATCTAGTTGGGGATCCTTGTAACGCCCCAACTAGAAGGAATTCTCTCCCTACAAGGGCTTTGTCACTTTATTATTGGGTGCCTCCCTCCCCAGCCTTTAGGGAATTGACATTTCTATCTTTTTCTGCATGAAAACTGGACCCTCAGTTCTTTCTCAACCATTATTAAACACTCTCAGGCAACAAATAACTCTTCAGCTGATTTGCCAATAAACCCTACCTCAACACAGATGACCTACTCTTGAACACCTGTAGAATGCTCGTTTCCAGAAGGTACTATCTTGTATATATAGGTTGTCAGGTCTGGGTAATTCTTCTCTGCTTAGGACAGTTCTTTACCCGGTGATAATCTACCTACAAATAGTGACAGTTACCCTTTTTCGATTAAGTAAATTTCCCATGACGTTTTCTCTCAAAAGCAGTGTTTTGTTTTGTTTTTCTCTTCCGAGACTCAGTGCCTCAGATCTTACAGTCTTCTGTATTGTGCTAAAACCATTTCTTTGGAAGAGAGCTGAATTTTAAAACATCCATCAACCCATATCTACAGTTTCTGAATGATTTCTTTTTCTGGTAGATTTGTCATAATACTTATCTTTATTTTCATACATATATTCCCTAGTCAAGGCTCACTCTGTGTGGATATATGATTGTTGTTGAACGTTCCTCTGTGCTATCTACAGCAGAGTCAGGCATCTTGGATATGAACACCAAGACTGCTGGTGGCTCATATGTGGAACTACCAGGGCCACTGGAAAGTGGATGGATTGCGTCTCCATGCTTCCCCACCTGTTAAAGACCAATTAATTTATGAAAATATTTTTAAAATCACTAAAATTATATATGAACAGAATACCAGTGGTGCTGAGTGGTAACATATGGAATAAAACCAGAGTTTTTATTTTCCCCACATTTTAACTTCTGGAGTGGCTCTGATGCAGTATGTCTGTGATCCTGGTTGGACAGCAGGAACTAAGGAGACTGGAAAGTGAAAACTTTACAGATGAGAAGTTGCTCTCTAAGCAACGTTAAAATCTAAGCATTGACACCATGAAGAAGAGATTGCTTCTCCTATTAATGAATAGTTGATAACTTATGCTGTTTATACTAAAATAACAGGAGTAAAAGAATAATATCTTTTCCCCCTTCTAGCAAAATTACTACTAAGGGAGTGCCTTTGATTAAGAAAATATTTTATTATATCATTTAAGAAAAGAGCTCATGAGAAGGTTTGAAGACTTTGTTTTTGTTCTGGAGAGGTGTGGGAGAGAAGAGCCAGAAAAACTGGGGGAGATTGCAGCCTGTGTACAGAGGGAGCAGCCAGGCAACCCCTCTGGAGACGCACAGTGGCTTATTCAAACACCTGCTATAATTTAATCTCCATGAGGGTAGGAATCTTTGTCAGTTTCATTCACTAGTAAACCCCCAAGCATCCTGAACTGTGCCTGGCACAATGGAAGGACTTAATAAATGTTGTAGAAATGAATGAATGAATGAGTCGGAATTTTCAGTGTCCAACTTGAAATCATTTGTGTTGTTGGAATGTAAACTCTTCCCCAATCCAAAAAAAAAGGTCAAATTTACTATATTCCAAAATTCTTCATGCATTAGGAATTTGCAGAGGAGATTGAGGCTGAATTTCACATCTGGTGAAGTGGTGAGGAAGAGAGACACCATATGTGGGAGAGCGGAATGATCTCAACCAAATTAATTCAGTGAAGGCAGGGACCCTAAGTCTGAGGTAACTGTGAGAAATAAAACGAATGCACATACAGAAAGAGTGAGGACAGTTTTGGAATACCATAGGCCACAGAATCAGGCTTCAGGCTGATCTTCAGTAGAAACTAAGGGATCTGAAGTTCCCACCAGATACCTAAATTCCATCCATGGGGACTAGATCAGGACTTCAAGAAACAACAACATAAAAACACATAAACCTACACACACACCACCAAAAAAAAATAATGATAAAGTTAGTGTCGTGACTACAAAGAGAAAGGTTTCGGAGTTCATTATCCCAAGAAAGCATTAATTGAAACCATACTAGTCTAATGAAAATATATTTTGTCTTTTTAAATCCTTAGAAAAAAGAGTTTTCCTTTTAATTGGATGTTCTCCCACTGTGTTCAGGTAATTCCCATTACTTCCCTCCCCCCCTCCCCCAGAAGAATAGCCACACTTTCTAAACACCAAGACATTCAACATCCTTGTCTTTCTTCTGTCTCTGTGGGATTCTAAAGGTGGAACTGAGGTTGGGGTTGACAGATGGGAGTGGGAAGAGCCATCTCACATATACATACAGCTCTGCCCTCCTCCCTCAGATTGGCATCCTGCTCATCTGGGTTGAGGCTGACCTTACATGGAGGCAAACTATGTTCACGGCCCTATGTTGACCCTTGGGCTGCTGTCCATGCTGATGCAAAATACCTCGTCACCTACAGACTCTGCCCAGACCATGAGTCATTGCCCCATTTGTGACACTAATTCACCCATGACCTCCAATCTCTCCATGGGGAACAGAGCATTCTGCTGCCAGTGACCAATGTTCCTCTTAGTTGATCTCACACTCTCTGCTGTTTACTTCTCCAGATGTTGGGGAAATGTCACAATTTTCTTACATTTGCCCTTCCAAAGAGATGCCACTAGATCTGAGAGCCCTTCGGGCCCTAATGATACTCTTTGATTCGCCACTCAGCAATCTGACGTCTGGTCTTTAAATCTTTAATGTTTTCTGTGTCCCTTAATTTCTCGGGGCACAAACATTTTTCTTCCCAAGGCCCATGGAAAGGGGAAACTGAGTCTATGCATTACCATTTATACACAATTTATGTGTGACAAGAGCACTTGCTAAACACTGTTTCCATAAAACACAAACTGTACCTCATCCCGGCTTCCTCTTATTTTTATATCCCTATTTTCCTTGGGTCTTTTCCTCCATCCGCTTATTTTCAATTTATGTTATCTAGCTGTATTAAATATAAGTGTTCTCCAGCTATTTCTAGAACAAGATGGTATAAAATTAAATAAACATATACGTACAGGCATATGCTCATGCCAAATGCGGCCAAGCTTTTCACTGAATCACTAGGGAGCGGGACATCATCTTCACTACAGGCTTTTCGGATGGTCTTGACTAGCTTGCTTCCCCCCCTTTGTTTTCATTTACTCTGGCATAAAGGGGTATCCTAGCAGTTAACCTATCTCCGGGGTGTGTTCAGTTTTAATGAATAAATGTGTATAATGTCTTCAGAGTGCCTCACGTGAGATGTGCTGTAACTGCACGTTATTAGTGCTGCTATTACAGCACCGCTTTGGGACCCTCAGCCTCTAAGCTGGCTCGAGACAGGAGGTCTCGGAAATAATAACAACTCTTCTCCCAATGTGCTTTTCTCCCCGAAACCTCAGAGAACTTAAAGGCATTACCTTATTAATGTAAAACCCAGCACGAGATGGTTGGGAATGACTACTGAGTATTTCCCGTTTCCAGGTGGGGGACATTAAGGCAACCCTTCTGCGTTTACACGCAGCGCACCTGTAATGGAAGCACTTACCGACATTCTTCATGCAAGAGACACAGCCTACTTCACTGTTTCTCCACTGAGGCATGGCACTGGGTAACACTGCTGGGAAAAATGGGTTCCAGTCTGCTATTCTTTAAGTTTCTCAAGATAGTGATGAGAGAATAAAGCCACATTTGCGTATAAAGAAACCTAATGGTGATCATATATTTTTATTTAGCCATGGTTTGGTTAGCTAAAGAAAGCATCCAATTTCTCTTTTTTTTTTTCCCCCTACAGTGATCTCAGTGAAATGAACGAGACACCTCTATTTGTGGTTCTATAGATTAATTTAAAATGACTGATACATTGGTGCTAATGGGCACCATTTGGTAATCAAAATATTCAGTTGATAAGAGACGTTTAAAAGATAAGAAATCACCTGCTGGGGATCGAGTGCGTTTGCCTATAACTCCACCACTTGAAGGATGAGGAAGCTGAAGACTTTGGTTAAAATCAGCCTGCTGGAAAGTAATCCAACGACACTTCTTAAAACTATAAACCAGACAGCCCTTTCCTACGATGAGTTTAAACTGGGAAGCAATAATAATATGATTTTCAGCCTCGGTATTGTGCTATCCTTGATACCTGTTATGATCTATCCTGATGAGTCAAACTCCCTACAGCAGTAGTGTTCTTTGGGCTCTTCAGTGATGAAGTCTGTTGGAATTGGGCTGCAAAGGACCCGGTTGGATTGGTCTCTTCAAGGGTACAATTACTATCCCTCCTATTTGTCATGGTGAGCCCTTTTTACATTAAATTTCCTCCAACATTTTTATAAGTGATTTTTCAAGTAAAGTCCATAATTTCACTGTAGAAAAACTGGCATTACATACTGAGATGATGGGGATTTTAGTGAGTTGTCTGCTCATGCCAATATGTATTGGAAATAGAATGAGCCCCTGGGCTCTCTGTCACTTGGTTAAACCTCGGGCATTTAGCTGACATCATTCTTTGGCATTTGCCTTTCTTCTCTCACTCCTGTACCAAAGGGTAATGGAAATACAGTTGTCAGCTTCAAATTATTCAAATGTGAAGAAACTAACTCCTTGTAACATTCTGCCTTCTCCATCCGAGCCCCACCCAACCCCACACAGACCTGGCATCTCTATTCTTTAATAGCTAGTGGGAAAAGAGCCCAGACAATCTCCATGTCAGACATTTAACTTAGTCTTAGGCCACTTGCAGTGACCAATTCCTCATGCTTCACGTAAAAGCAGAGATAGATGGGAATTTGCCTGGGCTGGTTATAATGATGTATGTAATGGAAACATTCCTTTTTGACACCTGAAGCAACTAGCTTCGGCTTTGAAGCATGAGATTTGCTTTCCCCACTTTAGCATACAAGCTTACAAATACTGTTATTGATCATAAAATTATCCAATCTTTTAAAAATACAGCTATGCTCTTTGATTAAAGTGCTTTCTACTGCCATAAATTTCAGACTGACTCCCCCTCAGTGCAGAATTTTCTTTCCACTTAGTTTTTTAAAGTGTCGGCCATTAATTTTGTTAAGCAATTCTTTAGTCTCATGTCAGTGGATGGCTTAAGCAGGTGGAATTGGCAGGTTCGTTTTACTCTCAGCTTAGCAGGGTACCAAACTGTCTTCTCTAGGAAAATACTGAGTTATGCTGCTCTCTGACTTTTTGGAGAAAAGTGCGTCCTGCCTTCTGCTGGGCCTGGGAACTGGAGCTATAGAAAATCCTGTTGTGATTCAGACTTGGTCACATCACTCACTCCTGTGCTGACATGACTCAGCTCTTCCTGGGCCCTTACAAGCACACTCTCTTCTCCCATGTCAAAAAGAATCAGTTCACCCAACTGGGCCACCAATTGTCTGCATGTGGCCAAAGGGAACCGTTATTGTTTGCTGAGAGCCGAGTGTAGTACTTGTGTTACAAATCAATTCAAGCAGACTCGCAGCTTTCTTTCATTCCAAAGAAAGATATTGAGGCCAGTGCATTGTCAAATAGATTTCGAATTTTCCCAGGTTATAACCCCCATTCACCACTAGCCAAATCAGAACACTCCAGATTATTTTTAAGATCAGTACTTTTATTAAAACAATTAGAACAATGTCCGAGTAATTTGCATTGAAGGATATGATTTCCTCGGGAATATTTTGAAAATTAGTTTTTAGCATTATTGGGGTAAGTTTTTATTTTTTTTCCACTGTGCTATTTTAGATTTGGCCTGAGGAAATCTTTTGGAACATCGCTCTTGAAAAAATTCACTCCGAGCCAGCGATCAATCACAATTTCAGAGTGCTTGATTACCAAAAAGACCAAGATAGAATAACCTATCATTACTCTTCATGTGAGCACGTGTCACTGCTGACAGCAGTTGCCACCTATGTTATTGGGGGTGATTGAAAAGATAGATTTGATAGCAACATTTTTTTCCCAATGTTTTGGACATGGAAAAATGGCCTTTGATTTGTGGCTATGGAACTTATTTGATGGACCCTGTATTGCTTTCAATGAAAAAGGAGCAGTAGTTAGTAATAATCAATGTGATTTTAACCCCCAGTGTTTTTATTTATCCCAGAGATCAATATCTCTATGGGAGCACTCCCTTCAATCAAATACACTATGGAGAAACTCTGTTCATCATCTTAACCATATCCATTTCTCAGAACCAATGATTAAATAACTTCAGCATGTATGAATTTGTTTGGGGTGTCCTTAAAGTAGGCTAATTCTGTTCCAGTTGAATGTGCTTGATTATATGGTACTCAGAAGGAGATTACAAAACATTAAAAACTGTTCAAATGTCTTTGTGTTAATTAAATTGCCAGAAATTTTATCATGAAGCTGTAATGATTCCAAGGCCTGGCAGGATGTAGCTCCTTTAAAAGGAGCAACACACTGGAAAGGCAGCTTCCCTTCGCTGGCTTAGCAGGGCTGAAATCAGCCTGCCTGCTAGAGCCCCCCGGGAACTGGGCAAAACAGCCCTTTGGTACTAAATCGATGTATGAAAGTTTTGCAAGGAAATTTTAAAAATGCATGCAGTACATCAGACCTTGAATCTGCTCAAATCAGGACAAGGTTTTCTACCTTTTTTATTTCAAAGTCCAGAACTACTATTAGAACTTGGCAATGTGACTTCTCTCTTCACCTTCATAGCCTGCTAGAACTCATTTCATGAATAATATTTTGGGGACTTTCTCTTGATTCTTATCATCGTACTTTTTCTTCCACTCTTTGGAACTTGATGGGAAATGTCCCATGCATTATTCTCTTTCGTGTGAACTTTGCAAAACCCTCTGGGAGAGTGTTTTCCCATCGCTTGGCTTTCAATGTGGGAACCTTATGATACGATGTGATAATGAACAATGTAAAATTGTTGGTACAGTGATAGCATCCAGGTCCATTGAAAACTCCTGTGTGTTTTAAGGAGTCTGGATGGGTTTCCATGAAATGCGTCTCCCTGGAGGTTTTATTCTCAGTCAATTGTCTCTTCCAATAAATTACCAAAATCAGAACCTGGAATTTTCCTCAAAATTACAAGGAGCTTTCTGGCTTGGCCTGCTGAAACTTTAACACTTGAAATTTGAATCCAGGTAAAACTTACACATTTCTTTTGGAATCTGACACTGCCCAGTTTACTAAGAGATTTGCCAAGATTTGATGAACCTTTCTATGAACCTCGGGAAATTTTACGCTAGGGCTGAAACCGGAAACAAAGCACATTTCACTAGGTGTCAGATTTCATTCTGACCAGCTCGCCAGGCTCTCCCCCAGGTTGTATTAATTATTTCCTGCCTCAAGATGAGAGAGAAAGACTAACTGGCCTCACACTACAAAATAAAATAGTCCAAGGAAAAAGGAGTCCCATCGAATATTATCTGAAGAAGTTGACATCACAATATGTCATTTTCATCTGAACTCATTATTTAACCAGTAGCATTGTCACAATGCAGATAGTGTTTGTGAAAATAAAAGCCCAGAGAAGGACTAAAATTATGACTCATAATGAAAATAACAACAAGCTCCACAATGATAGTTTCAGAGGGAAAGAAGGAAGGAATAAAGACCTTTAACCCCATAAAGCCCTATATGTGGAAGAGGGAATTCAAAGGCAAACATGCAGTGTATAAAACTTCACAAACTTGGTATATCTCGGCTAGTAATTGTGTGTAATTCTCTTTTCAAATAATAAATTTTTATGTGCCTAAATAAATGATACTTCTTCCTTAAATGTGTTACTCAAGCTTTCTCAACCTCAGCACTATTGACATCTTGGACTGGATAATTCTTTGGTGTGGGGGCTTTGTCCTGTCCACATTGAGCAGCACCCCTGCCTTCTATCCACCAGGTACCAGAAACAACTCCCCTACGGTCATGATAATCAAAAGACATCTCCAGACATAGGCAAATGTCCCCTGTGGGACAAAATCACTCCCAGTTGAGAACTGTTTGTGTGCCCTGTGTCTTCAAATACCTCCCAATTCAGCAGTTTGTTTCTTTCCATGAGTTCAAAACACTATACACATCAAGACCACAATTGCTAAACAACTTCAAGGAACATCTAGACACAATCATAGAGTCAATGAATTGGAAGGGATCTTAGAAAAAAAGAGGGATCATAACAACAGCAGCAGCCACAATAAAGTAAATTCTAAAGTGCATATCTATTAATAAGGAAACAAAAATGTCCTAAAAAGAAAATGCGAAGATTTACTCCTTTTAAACTTTTTGAAGAGTCAGCATATGAAAATGGTTGCTGGCTCACTCTGCAAAATGTTAGAGCTGCATTGTTTAATGCAGTAGCCATTTACCATATGTGATTACTTGAGTTTAAATTTAAAAGAAGTAAAATTAAATTGAAAATTCGTTTTCTCAAGTCACTAGTGCCCAAAGCTAGATAGTGGCTAGCGGTTACCATATTGGACAGAGCAGATAGAGAACACACAAAAAAATTCTACTGAAGAATGATGCTTAGATGCAGGGGCAGTTTGAGCAGATGCCAAGAAGGAATTTCTCCTGGGTAGACTACTATACCAAATGAACAGAATCCTCTAACTCAGACTCAAAATGGCCTATGTATGAGTTTTTATAATGTTTCGTGTAACACAATTTTCATCATTTCCAAACACAACCTCATGGAACCAGAAAAAACATTCATATTTTAAAATTGAGACACTGCAAATATTACATAACTTCTAGAGCAAAACAATATTCACAAATTGAAGACTGCTTCATTTTGTTCTGTGGTGAGTTCTGTTCCCTACTTATGTGCCTTCAATTTTTTTAAGTGTATATTATTACATCAATATTTTCAAATGAATTCCTGACATTTATAAAGAATGAACCTTAGTCATATGCCATTTTAGTTCATACAATATTCAAATGCAAGATTTAGTTCTCTGTTGCAGGGAGTGAGAGACAAGGGCTTAGGATCCTCAGAGCATGAGAGGGAATTCGAGTGGAAATCCAAGGCCACAGCGCCTCAATGGAAAAGGTATTGCTCTTATATTTGCCAAACAACTTCCAGTTAAAGGAAGGAGTAATCTGGGAAGAAATTGAAATTCAGGTAATAATTGAGGATAAATTCTCAGAAAAATCCAAAATAAACTGTATATAGTCATCTGCTTATCTATGAGCCTTTCCCCCCAAAGTAGAAAGTCCACTCATAAACACACACACACACACACACACACACAGACACACACACACACCATTTACAAATCCAGTTCACTTAATTTCAAGGAATCAACTAGTACCTATTGAGAACTTTGTTTTACTTATGGTCTTTATTTATTGTGCTTTGCTCTATTGGTTAAGACAAAGAGAAGACACAATCTCAGCATTCTAGGAAGCTCAGTAGCCTAAGACAAATTAAAGCAACACACAAATACAATGAGAGAGTGATGGTAGGTAATACTGACCACAAGGACAATTCTCGTTAACACCGTAAAGTGACTGCTGCAGCTAGAGCAGTCAATGAAGGCTTCAAGGAGAGCATGACAGGAGAAGAATTTAGATAAGTAGATGAAGAGGTGAAAAGGAAACCCTGGGTAAAAAGCGGAAAGTGCAAAAGCAAAGCAATATCTTGAAGAAGGCAAAAAAAAGAGACCTGCACATTAGGATGGGGGTTATGATAATGAAATAATGGTTGAATAATGAGCAGAGTCTAAGTGTGGCTGGCCTTGAAATCCAGGCAGAGAATCATAGACCGGACATGCTGTGAAACTGGAAAACAGGAAGTCTTTGCACACTGTACAAAATCAAGTGGCACATGATCTTGCTTAAGGAAGATCACTGGATGCAGCCTGCAGAATGAACTGGGCAGGGTGGGTTGAGGAGGAAGAGAGGAATTATGATACCAGCCTTGTCAGAGGGCTGATTGAGGCATGGCATGATGAGTGCTGGGATATGGTTGTGGATATGGCGAAGTCTGAGGAAGAGTGTTCTAGTAATGAAGAATGTTAAACATTTGGCATGGATTATAGTCAGGAACTTGACATCTCTACTGGATAAATTCACATACAGGCTTCACTACAAAGAGATAGTGGGCTGTTAGCTTCTCAGAGAATCTTTCAGCCCTATGGTGCTCTGATCCTCAGCAAAAGAGAATCACAGAGGAATTAGGTTATTTCTTTTCTTGATCTTTATTCTGCGGTTCCTTGCTGAGCTGCTGGAGGACCAAAGGAGATCACATGCTTTCTCTGTGCCTCAGTTTTCGTACCTATAAAATACAAATTGGTTTGTTACCCATCTCATGGTGATGCCACAGGGTTTGTGAAATATTGGACCCTGGAAAATATTGGGCATTTGGAAAAAAACTTGTGATAAATAGTAGACAGAAGCCATCTAAAATTAGATATAGACTTTTATCTTTGAGAGCTGCATATTTCTTACCCTGAAGGTTCCTAGAGTCCATCATGAACAAATATATTCGCATATACACACTATGAACAGTATAGAATATTAAAGTCCACAAATCTTTTAAATTTCCAGAATCTAAATGATGACTTATAAATGCGAGAGCTTAAAAAGAATCTCTTCAAGCTAAGTGATTTTTCTATGCATTTAATACTCTAGAAAGGAATATGTGAAACAAATGTTAAGACAAAATGAAAAATCTTCATGAGCAGTCATTAGGAGGTAAAAAGAAGTAAATCATTCTCTTATAAACAACACCACCGAAAAATCAATTACCATCTCCTGGTCATCAAGCACAATGCTTCCAACCAAGGAGAAGACTATATGTGATACCAAAAAGCCACACAGGAAATGCCTTATCAATGGCTGGAATTAGCTGATGTAAAAATATGAAAAAACCTTGGGGAACGGCTAGTTCCACTCCTTCACTTTCAAAGGATGAAGAATCTGATGCTCACAGGATTATGTGGCAAATGTAAGGTCGCATGGCTAATTTGTGAGAGCTGAGATTTGGACTCCCAGTCCAAGGATACACTATTCACTTTTCATGGCTCAGAACTGGTCTTGGAGCCATATAGAGAGTAATCATGGGTATATAATGCTTGAGATAAAGTGATAATATTTTTCTCTCTGGGATTCCAATCTTGCCAGCAGACCAAAACTGAACACTGGCAGCAAAGGGATGAAAAAGAATGAGTAAGAAAAAGATCTGGAACATTCAGATTAAAGCTCTCTTTTGAGGAGGCCTGGGTCATCTCCACTATTTGTCCTCACTACAACAGCTGGTCTTAAAGGCCAGCAGGAAGGAAAGGGAGGAAATACATTATAACTTGTAGATAACATATATCCTAGAAAAAAGATGAACATTAGGGGGAAATTTTCATTTTTTGATATATTAGAAAGTATGAGAGGTTGCTACTGAGAAAGCAGAAAGACCAAAATTGAACTGAAGAAGTGAAATTAACCTCAAGACTTTGTAGAACAGAATATGTAACAAAGAGGTGGAGAAAACGTATGTGATTAGATCCACATATTGGGCGTGAGAAACTTTCCCAATAAGGTGAACCAGGATCTTCTAAAGAAATATGTTGCTAGGTTCACACAACATTAAGAATACTTAACAAGTTCAAGATACCTTTGAAATGAAATGAGGTATGTCTATTGTCTAATAGTGATGGGTAACCCTCAGAAGTTGAATTTAGACTGGTTCATGCGTCAAGTTGATATAAAATAATGTAGAAGTAAAATAACGTGTAACATCTGGTGGAAATCTTGCTTGTATTTCCTGAACCCACCAACCTCTACAGTTGTGCTTATTCACACGAAGCAAATAATAAGGGGGACAAATAATAAGGCAAAACATATCAGGAGAGACAGAATCTATATCTGGTGATTTTGATTCCATGAGGAGAAAGATTAAAATGTGAAGACCTGGAACACCTGGATGGCTCAGTTGGTTGAACGACCCACTCTTGATTTTGGCTCAGGTCATGATCTCAGTGTTGTGAAATGGAGCCCTGCGTCAGGCTCCATGCCCAGCAGGGAGTGTGCTTGAGATTCTCTCTCTCCCTCCCCCACTGCCCCTCCCCCTACTCTTTCTCCTTCTCTCTCTAAAATAAATAAATATTTTTTAAAAATGTGAAGCCCCATGGACTATTTGCAAATTTCCTTCAAGTTGAGTCTCATGGCTTAATAAAAGAAAGTATTTAGATGATGTTGAATAACTACTTGTTTTTTCAGAAGCCTATCACCCATTATGTGAAAACAGGCAAAAAAAAGGTTGGGAGTATTTATTGAATTATTATAAAGAAAAAGAACATTGTGGCTTCAGAACACTGGAATAGAAATAAAAAATCTGGATTTAAGTCATGCATTTTTTCTTCTATAAAGAAGAAATAATTATACTTCTTCAGCCTTTCTCAAGAATTGTTGGAACACTCAAATGCAAATATAAAAGCAATTTCGCATGTATGAAGTATTAAACAAATACAATTTGCAATGTATGAAGTATTAAACAAAAGCAATTTAATATAATTATTTGTAGACTTGATCTGAAAAGTGTTAACCCAAAATTTGAAAAAGAGAGATAATTACTCAGATAAATTGATGAAGCTGGGAATAATCAAAAGCAGCAGATATATATGGGAAGCATATGTTTTCAAGAGCAAAGAATATTTTCAAGAGAAAAGTATAACACCAGAGTAATACTAACAGTTTCAGATGATTATATTCTAAGTACAGAGAATGCTATAGGAAGGCAAGCTTGAAATTTTTACAAACGACAGTACACGAACCTGGTGTGTTTATAAGATTTGAAATAGAGCAATGAATGTTGTGTCTACCAAAAGCATACTTATTAAAAGTAATTAGATTATAATACGATAGACCAAGACTTGTGAAATTACATAAAATTCCATGAACTGCCAGAGTAAACTAGAGAAGAGGACACTTAAGTGAGAATTTAAAAAGAGAGAGAGAGAGAATGTAACAGAATGGGAGGACACTTCTGATGTAGGATGACAACTTGTCCTTGTTAGCCTTAATAACCCCAGTGTATGTCTGTTTTCCAAGTGTAATTGCTAATAGCACATCTTCCACTCTCAGAAGTGTCCTGATTTAAATAAAAAGCATGTGGTGCTCCTAGTGGAGTGTAAATATAGACTGCGAACTTAGATTACATTTATAAATGCATAGTGTGCCAATGAAAAAAGAAAAGAGCTCATTGTATTTGAGCCACACGTACAGTGCTGTGTTGAAACCTGGTTCCTATACATTAAAACAAACAACAAATAAACAAACAAACAAACAAACAAAAACCCCTAGGGTAACTAGGCTAGTAAAGGGCTGCAAATTCTATCATAAGATAATCAGTTTAAGAACTAAAACAAGAAAAGACGTAAGTCTAACATGATAGCGTCTTCAGTGTTTTATTGGTGTTTCATGAAATAATGGTGATTGAGCTTCATCTCTAACAGTGTAATCAGAAGATGTAGGATTAATAGGTAGAATTTCTGGAAAGGTCGATTTCAATGGACTGTGAGCAAGCTCTTTCTAACATTGAGAATTGTTCTAAAAGGGAATGAACTGCTTTGATAGCTAGTGAGCATCCTGTCCCTTGTTGAGTTTAATCAGAGGCTGGACGTCTGCCAGTCGTGCATGATACAGAAGCAAATCTCACTTTCATAGGAGTCTGGACTCGAGTTCTCATAAGACTCCATGTATCCATAGCTTAATCTTCAGCAAATGAAGTGTGCTTCTTCTTTGAGCTCTCAGGAGCTCCGTAAAGGGAGATGGCCAATATCCACTTAGAGCTATAGATTCATAAATAAATGAAGTTATTGTTTATAAATGTACAAGTAAATAGTTTTTATTAAATACACACTTTATACCAGAGCTTTTCACCTGCAGTAAGACTTTTGATTCTCACCATAAACACATGAGGAAATCACAGTTATCCCTTCCAAATAGAGAATGAAAATGAGGTTCAGAAAGCTTTTGATGTGCCCAAGGTTATTCAGTTAAAAACTGGTAGAATTGGGATTCTAATAAATGCTGTGTGAAACACAACTATTCAAGCTGATTTTTATTTTCTGCTCCAAATGCCCCAGCAGTGTACCCTCCTGGGAGAGCGCTGAAATGCTATATTATTTTAACTCTTTCCGTATTTTCCATAAAATCAGTACAGCATCACTCTTTGCAACAGAAAATTAAATACCAGATGATACCAGAGGAATGTGCTATGGAAAGAGTCTTTCTCCCCCTCTCTGTGTATGTCACCTCTTTTGGTGATATACCTCTCCTCTCTCCTACAGCTAAAATTAAACCAGTGGAAAATGTTTGCCTCAAAGTACATGGCCTCTCTTAATGAAACGCAACTGTAGTTAAAGGTCAATAGATTAACGAGGGAACACAAATAGACAGTGTTCCTTATCAGGAGGACAGTGAGATGGTGCTAGTATTGGCATTTGGGGAATAAGAGAAATAGGATTTTGGCGGGGGGGGGGCGGGTAACATAGAACAGGAATAGCAGGTGAGGTGAGAGAACACTGAGGAGACAATTGAACAGGGTAAGTGAAAGTCATATTCAGCCTAATAGGAATTCAGGGCCCCGCAATGATATGGTTTAAGAAATCATTTGTCCTAGAATTACAGCAAAATTAAAAAATAAACTTCATATGTGTGCAGCATTTTATGCTTTACAGGACACATTCACTTGCATTATCTCACTGGATTGTCATGGTATTTGAGAAAAATAAGCGTAATTGTCTCCCATTTTAAACCAAAGAGGGAACTGGGTTCCAGAGACACAAATGACTCACCAATGTCCATAATTTGGGAGCAGTCTAGTGATAATGCTTTTCCACTACATTCCTTTTATTCCACAAATACGTTATTTGCTCCTTTGGAGATCATTTTGTCTGCCTGTTATAGAGTTGCATATAAAAATAGAGTTTTGACTCTTATTAGACATTCTGGGCAAACAGATGTTAATAAAGCGACCTAGGTACCACCTCTATTTTTAATACCACGCAGATTTGCTTTTGAATTAATGTTTCTTTTCTCTGTGTATAATTATTCTAAATGAATACTTCTACTTGGTGGTTCCAGATTAAAATCTTATGGACTTATAAAGAAAAAGGTATTGAAATGAGCTGGAGGATTATCTTCTGGTTAGACTCTTGATGCATTCATTCCAAGATGATCTATCTCTTGCCTGCCAAACCAATCTTTGCTGGTTTAAATTTTCATTATTGAACCAAGTCATTTAAAGTACTCCATACCAAGGATCAATGAAAGTCACAGTTTCCTTGTCAAGATCAGCTTTAGGGAGCAAAACACAATTGGACTATTTTTACAACTGAGAAATGATTTGTCAGCCAACAATGTGATTCACTGAGTTGAGCCATATGATTTCCAGCAATATTTTGTCAAGATTTTCTTCCATCCCTAAATTATCTTGTAAATGCCAACATAAATAGCAATATAAATAGGATAAATTTGACAGTGATTTCTACCCGTCCTTTTGCAAGGGGAGAAAAAATAGACTCATTGTCCTGCACATAGACTAAGAGGCATGACACCAAGGACTTTGAGACAGTTGAGTACCCTTCCCAAATAAGATGAATGGAGTCAAATTAGAAGGGGTTTTTTTTTGGTGTATCATGATTTTTCTGAGTTTATTCTGTCACGTGTAGCACCTTCTTGTGACCTTCAGATGGAATCATCTGAGAATCAGCAGTGTTTACCAAACCACCTTACATTGTTAGTACTGGAGCATTAAAAGTTTTAATGTGCTTTATAAGAGCTTCCAGTGGAACCCTGGAGATGGGGATGAGAGATGTAGCTTTATCTTGGCATAATTCTATAATGGCCTTTCCACATGCACGGATGTATTCTAACACAAAACATTCATTCTTGTACTGATTCAGAGATTGTGGAGGGAACTGCAAATTGCCCACCAAAATATACTCTTCCCTTCTTCCATAAATTAGCCCATGACTGCATTGCTTCCCCTGTTTCCCAGCCTCCCTTGCAGTTAGATATGGGCAAGAGCTGCATTTCTCACAAATGGATTGTTAGGGGAAGTGATGTCTGCCTTTGCCAGGTCTGAATTTTATAATATTGACTGTGACTTTTCTATGCTCTCTTTCTCCTACCTGCTGTCTGGAACTCAGAACATGGCAGAACCTTGGACTTGACCGTGCAGGCTTGGAAAATGCCCAGATGATGGCGGATCTCCCCACTCCCACCCCCCGCCCCCCACCCCTGGTCACCTAAATTGGTCACGTTTTGCTTAAAAGCAAAAAGAGACTTTTATCTTTTTTTTTAAACCACTGAATTTGGGGCCATTCAGGTACAGCAGCTTAATCTCTACTCTAATTAAAACAGAAGCTGACTGAGAGCTCATCAGCTATCTGTTAAGGTCTTTATACAGGCAACATAAAGATGAAGGTAGGAGCAGCAGGAAATTACATCTCCTATTGTCAGAATTCAAACAGAATTCAGTCTTCAAAGCTAGCATATAAAAAGACACTCCGATTCTTTGCAAAATCTGTGTTTCTTTCCTTTCCATCTACAAGAACTATGTCCATTTTGAAACATAGACTGATGGTGGGTGGAATCCTCTGCTTCCGGGTGAGTAGTGGCCAACTGCTCTTAGGCTGTCTGCGCTATTTTGCCAGATGCTGGAAACAGCACATTGACCCAGTCTTCAATGGAGACATTAACTAAATGGAAGGTGATGGCATAGAACATTATTTCCTAATGAGGTTTCCTTAAAATGAGTATGTGCCAGGTATTTTTTCACAGAAGCAGAGGAATGTCCTTGAGTTAGGAAAGTGCTGAGGTAATGTGACTTACATATAAGACCTGACAGATCACTTTTTATATTCTTAACTGCACTGGAAAAGTCAACAAGCAGTTTTCAGCCACCTACTATGTGTAAGGGCTACATGGACAAAAACAAAAACAAAAACAAAAAAACAAAAACAAAAAAACCCACCAAGTCTACCTTAAAGAATTTATGGATATTACATTTTCTTCACAGCAGAGCTACATATCAATCAGTGTTTCCCAATTCTGACATCAACACCCGACCTACCCTGTTCTTCATCTCCATTTTCCGAAGTACTATTATCTTTTAACCTATTATATAATTTACCTGTCACATATATTGTTTTGTCCCCCACCACACTAGAATTTAACCCCAAAAGGACAGAACTCTGGTTTGTTCACTGAGGTATCTCAAGAATTAAAACCGTACCTGAGACACAGTAGGCACTCAGTAAATATTTGTGAAATAGTGTTGCCCAAAGGGGATGACAGATACAAATGACTAGCGCCAAATGGTATAGATACAGGACTTTTTGGGATGGCAAGGAATTACAAGCAGAGAAATAGTAGAGTGCCAGCAATCATCTGACCTCCATGACCTTGCAACTTAGAACAGTCACAAATGATCCTTCTTTACATCCTCTGGCCAACATTCTAGTAGAGAGGGTCCCCCACTCCATAAAGCGTTATGTAACAATGGCCGGAGAAGCAGCCATGTTAAAAAGTGGTGCTTTTTCAGCCTGTGATTGCTATCCTATTTAAGTCTAACTCAAACCTGCTGAGCCAACCCTCAGCCAAACTACCAAAAGTGGGAAGAATTGGAACCTCCAGAGCATCCGATTTTCCTCTCACTAGTAAATATACAAATAAATAATAAAACAAAGAAAAATTTGATCTCTTTAATCTACTGATACATGGGCAATGGTTTTTAGTCTACTTCAGGCTGTTTGAGTGAAACAGGGAAAGGTTTAAGGAATCCTTAGAAAAATCGTGCCTGTTTCCTGGCTCTGTAGGAAATGAAGATCAGTGTCCATACTTACCATCATGGATTATGACCAGGTTTTTTTTGGATAAAGTCCCGTTTCATTGCCGATATATTGAGGGCCCCATACTTAATGCCTGTCTTAGAGAACCAGCAAAATGTGGATCTGATTGTGATGTTTCTTTTAACTTCATTTTACAGATTTCAGTGATCTGCCCATAAAACAAAAAAAGGTAGCAGGGGCTTTATTTGAAGACGTTACTCTATCAGATCAAAGAAAAATGGCTAAGTATGTAAAAATAAGATCAAAAGGAATGAATTTAGTTTGATTTCCAGAATTCAAGGAATAAAATATATACTGAAGTCCATCAATGATTTTCAGTGAATTTAGTACTACTATTGTGTATACAGGTCAAAAATTATTAAAATCAAATCTTAATTTTATCTTTTCTCCCTTTTTAGAGTTTTCCATTCAACCTCTACGATTAAATATTTTATTATTCTGTATGAGGGAAGGCAAAAGTGGCTACATTACAAAAAAATCTGGAGATAGGCCTTTTACTTACAGAGGTAGGAGGGTATAACTTGTATGAAGAAGGAAAATTTATTTTTAAATAATTCAATGAATCTACTATGGTGTGAAAAATAAACCCCCTCCCTAAAACATGATCTGAAAGAAAACTGTAAAACAAAAAGATAATCAAGAAAATTAAGTTCCTATTGACAGCACACGCAAGAGAATAAGGGGCATATGAATAGTAAGAATTGGTGAGAAGGAACCAGAGAGACAGGTCAGTACGAGCAACAAGGAGGAGACAGCAGCAGATGGAGGGACGTGACCGGTGGAAAGTTCCCAAGATGGGAGATGCTCAGTACATTTCTGCTATCCTCTTTGACATCAAATTTGAAAATAATTCTGCTTTATCAATTAAATAGCCTCACCAACCACAAACCTTTAGTAAAAAGCATGCTCTATGCCTTCTGTTAATGCTGAACTTATTTTCTGCCCTGTGCTCTCTGTCTTCAAACATTCGGGTAAGCCTCATTGATACTCCACGCCTTGGGTTAGTGGTACCTAAGAGTAATGCAAGAATGAGGGCCGGGGGATGAGTGAAGAAAGCAGACGCTGAAGGATATTTGCAAAGTAGGAAGCGGACTGCAGAATAATCACACCAGAAGAACATAGAAATAAATTCACAGAGATATGCTCCACCATGTTGAATATTAAAGTCAGGGGTAAACTCTGAGGGTTACAGGACATGTGAATGTTCTAAATCACACCTGGGAATTTTGTCTGGAACTGCCTTGAGCACCGGTGCAGACTCTCCAATATCCTGAACCAAACAATACCCAAGATTTGAGCCGGAAGTGTATCCTTACCACAGTTACAAACCGGGAGCTGAATGGTCTAGGAAGTGGTATCACCCAGCAATCTGGGGATGGTTGGCGGCATCTTCCTTATCAGGCCAGAATTGGCACATTGTTTTAGAAGTTTTTTTCCTAAAAGCTTAGCCTCTATCTTGTAACACCAGTCCTTCCAAGGATTCCAAGAGCCACTCTCCTTGTGTAACTATGTAGAGTGGATTCTGATGTTTCCAGCTAGGAAGCTTGACAAATATAACAGCCTAATCCTGAACTTTAAAAAAAGAAAAAAAAATTATTATTATGGTAAAATACACATAAAATTTAGCATGTTAATCATTTGAAACAGTATAGTTAGGTGGTATTAAATATATTCATAAGACTGTGCAGGCATCACCACTGTCTCCATAATTCATTCATCTTATAAAACTTAAGCTATACCCATTAAAGACAAACTCCTTTATCCCTTCCTCCCAGCCCATGGAAATCACCATTCTACTTTCTGTCCCTATGATTCTGACTACTCTAAGTACCTCCTGTAATTGGGGTCATGCAGTATTTGTCTTTTTGAGACCGGCTTGTTTCACTTAGCATAATGTCCTCCAGGCTCATTCCTGTTGTAGCATACGTCAGAATTTCCTTCCTTTTTAAGTCTGAATAATGTTTTATTGTATGTGTATATCACATTAAAAAAAAATCTGTTCACCGATTGATGGACACTTGAGTTGCCTCCACGTCTTAGTCATTGTGGACAATGCTGCTATGAACCTAGATGCGCAAATACCTCTTCAAGCCTGTGCTTTCAATTCTTTTGATAGATACCTAGAAGTGGAATTACTGGATCACAACTCTGAGCATTTTGCACAAGAGAAATATTCATTTGATTAAGGTCTGGTCGTTAGACTTCTGAAATAAGCAGAAACCCTGATTATTTGGCTTCTATTATAAGCAGATACTGTGGAAACCATTAGATAGAAACCATGTAAAATGTTTTAAATTATGCACCAAAGACAGGGAGAAGAAGTCTTCCTAATATGCTAATATTAGAACACAGCTAATATTAGAACAAGTCTTGTCCCAGGCTTATTTTCCTCCAAGTTCACCATATTTTCATAGTTCACTTTTAAAAACAATATAAAATATGACCTTCTCTAAGCCATGTTAACTACATATGCTCCTTCCCCTCATTTTCTCACCCTTCTGCTTTTATTAGTTATAACATTTCTACAATTTCATGGTGTAAAATTGTCATAGTTAGTTCCATAAGCATAATTCCCACAGTTGTTAGCATTAGCTGAACATTTAAATGGATTCACTGCTCACCATGACTCCATGTATCTTGACTTATAAATTCATATTTTGGTTGGCTGAAGTCTGTCCTCCCGTAGTTTTTACAAGAATGTTTATGGAAACAATATTTCTTGATTTCTTGTATGTTTGAAAATACTTTTCCCTGGTTTTTATTATTGCACAGCGGTATAGCTGGATAGAAAATATGATGATGTTCCTTTTCATCAAAACTTTGTAGACATTGCTCCATAGTTGTTAGCATTGGATGTGATTTTGGAGAAGTTTAAATCCAATCTTACTGTTTTTCCTCCCTAAATATCAAGCTCTATTTTTCCTGCCTTTGCCAGAAGCTCACAGGAACCTTCTGATATGGTTACATCCAATAGTTTTTCTCAGGAAAGACTTGGAGTTGATCAACCTGCATCAGTTTTTCCTGTGACATGTTTTGCTCTCAACTGGAGAATGTCTTCAATTATTCCAGGAAATGTTTTTAAGGTATTAGTGGAAATTTTGTCTTTTTATTGGGTATGGACAGTTTCCATTATGTTGATACTTCAGAGGTTTTCACATTTTCCTGCTAATTCTTTGAAATTTTCTTTTTTTTCTACCTAATTTTGCTCATTTTTAAAATCAAATATCTGCTTTCCCTAATTGTATTTTTAGCTACGTCTATAATTTTATCTGTTTCCAAAATATAGTTTGGATCTAAGGTGGTTTTATTTTTTCCCTTCCATTTTTTGTTTGGTGGTGGTTGTAATTGTTTATGACCTCTATGTTCACATTTTGAATAGGTAATGCATGAACAGTGTTCAAGCTTTAAGCAGCAGAAGCTCCATCCCCCGGACTTTCATTCTAGTCCCCATCCCTACAGTGAATGCAGGTCTGTATATTCCCTGATGTGCAGCAATAAAAATGTATATCATTTCCCTCTTTACGCAAATAGTGGCACACCCTATACATACTATTCTAAGTTTTGATTTTGTGTATATTTTAAATTTATCTTGGAGATCTGTATTAATATATTAATAGCTTCTTTTCCTTTCTTTCCTTTTTTCTTTCATTTTTTTTTCTTTTCTTCTCTTTAATTCTTTCTTTCCTTTTACAGCTGTATAGCATTCTTCGTATTTAATTTATTCAGACTCCTGTAGGCAGATATTCAGGTTGTTTTTATTCTTTTGTTATTATAAACAATGCCGTACTGAATAACTCAGTAGGTATGTTATTTCACAAATGTGCACACATATTTGTTAGGTACATTCTCAAAGGTGTAACTGCCGAACTAAAAGGTATTTGTTTTAATAATTTGTATAAATATTGCCAGGTTGTGATCAGTAAGAGCTGCCCTAATTCACACTCCCATCAGAAACATACCAGTGTTCTCACACCCATGCTAACACGTGTTATGAAATGTTTGCTCTTTGCCAATCTGATAGGTAAAAGATGGTTTTTATTGTTGTGTTAATTTGCATTTCTCTTATGAGTGAGTTGAGTACCTAGTCACATGCTTAAGGGTCAATTGTATTTTCTTTTTCTTGAATTTTTCCTTATATCCCTCATTCATTTTAATTGGGTTATTGATTTTTCTTATTTTCCAAGTACATTACAGAAATTATAAATAGTAAAAAGTTTCCTACAAGTTTCTTTTTTGTTTTTAATTTGATTAATGGTGATTTTTCTCTAAGCATACTTTTTATGCCAAGCAATCTTTCAATCTTCATCTTTTTATGATTGTTGAAATTTATATCTTACTTAAAAGTTCTTGCCACTCTAACATCATTATAATTTATTTCCTTATGGCTATCCTTTTTTCAAACACAATTTATTCACTAATAACTCAATACTTTATTCAGTTTATGCATCTGCACTGATTTGAGATGCTAGGCTGTGCATTGAACTATTTCTGGACTTTTATTTCTGTTCCATTGATCTATCCACTTTTTTTTTCTACCATTGCCATGTAGTTTTGATTTAGATAACCACATAATATGTTATTCTTTTATTCAGAATTTTCTCTGCTTATTTGCTTTTTAATATTCATTCAAGATTCATGTTGTCTACATCCCCCACTTAACATTTTACTGCTACTGTATTATATTTACTTAGAGCAGAAATGCCCTTCAACAGATGACTGGATTAAGAAGCTGTGGTCCATATATACAATGGAATATTACTCAGCTATCAGAAAGAACGAATTCTCAACATTTGCTGCAACATGGACGGCACTGGAGCAGATAATGCTAAGTGAAATAAGTCAAGCAGAGAAAGACAATTATCATATGATTTCTCTCATCTATGGAACATAAGAAGTAGGATGATCGGTAGGGGAAGAAAGGGATAAAGAAAGGGGGGGTAATCAGAAGGGGGAATGAAACATGAGAGGCTATGGACTATGAGAAACAAACTGAGGGCTTCAGAGGGGAGGGGAGTGGGGAATGGGATAGACCGGTGATGGGTGGTAAGGAGGGCACGTATTGCATGGTGCACTGGGTGTTACACGCAACTAATGAAGCATCAAACTTTACATCAAAAACCAGGGATGTACTGTATGGTGACTAACATAATATAATAAAAAATTATTATAATATAAAAAATAAAATAAAATAAAAAAAGAAAACTGATGTTTATATTATATTGATCTTCTTATCTAAAAATGTCATGAGGTTCACTGCATCACTCAGGAAAATGCCCAAGATTTCTTTATAAAGATCTTACATGTTTCTTACATTTATTCTACATATAGAAATCTCTGTCCAATCATTTGATGATCACTAATCTAACCCAACAGACTTCAGTAGCCACACGCATCAGAGAAGGCAGATTTTACAGAGTTGGGTCAGTTGAGTCATTCAGAAAGCAAACAACAACAACAAACTCTGAAGAGGGGAGTATTTAAGATATATCTTTTATTTCTGAACAAAATTGTGAGACACGCAAAGAAACAAGCAAGTACGGACCATAAACTGGACAAAAAAAAAAATAATCAATAGACTTCTGAGTCTCACAGGGAACCCTGAGGAACTCACAGGGAAATGAAGAATAGAAAATGGAAAAGAAGAATAAAAAGACGTAAGACACATAGCAAACAAATAGAAAAACGGCAGATGTAAATTATACCTTATCAAAAACTAAATTAAGTACAAATGGATTAAATATTCCTATCTAAACTCAAAGATTGGCAGAATAGAGAAAAATATGATCCAAGTATATGCCATCCATACGAGATGTAATTCAGATTCAAAGACACATACTTTAGATTCAAATACACAAAAAATTGAAAGTAAAAGGATAGAAAAAATATATCATGTAAATAGTAGCCAAAAACTATCTGAAATGTTATATGGATATCATATAACATATACTTGAAGACAAAAATGATGACTGGAAACAAAACAAAAAAGGGCATTTTATAATGATAAAAGTTCGATCCATCAAGAAGATACAACTTTAATAAACATATACTCACTTACCCAAAGAATCGCAAAATGCATGAAGTAAAAGTTGACAAAACTGAAGGTAGAAAAAGACAATTTAATAATAATATTTGAAGGTTTCGGTAGCTCACTTTCAATAGTGGATTGAACAACTACATAGAAGATCAACAAGTAAGACCTGAACAACATTTTTAACCAACTAGTCTTAATAGACATCTATAGAACACTCCACCTAAAAATAACAGGTTACATACTCTTTCTCAGTGCATATCGAACATTTCCCATAGTTTAGGCCATAAAATAAGACAATAATTGTACAAATATTGGAATCATACAAAAATCAATGAATTAGAAATTAATAACAGAAGAAAATTGGGGAAATTCACAATTAGGTAAATTAAACAATATGCCAGAAAAAAACAACTGGTTAAAGAAGAAATCACAAGGGATATTAGAAAGTACTCTGAGATGAATGAAAATGCAGACATAACAGAACAAAATGTATGAGATATAGCTAAAGTATTGCTTAGAGGTAAATCTGGAGAGGAAACTAGATCCCAAACTATTAATAGAAATTAATAACAGAAGAAAATTGGGGAAATTCACAATTAGGTAAATTAAACAATATGCTAGAAAAAAACAACTGGTTAAAGAAGAAATCACAAGGGATATTAGAAAGTACTCTGAGATGAATGAAAATGCAGACATAACAGAACAAAATATATGAGATATAGCTAAAGTATTGCTTAGAGGTAAATCTGGAGAGCAAACTAGATCCCAGTAAAGTAGTAAGAAACAAATAATAAATATCATGGGAAAAATAAATTAAATAGAGAATTAAAAAATGGAGAGGGGCGCCTGGGTGGCACAGCAGTTAAGCATCTGCCTTCGGCTCAGGGCGTGATCCCGGCGTTATGGGATCGAGCCCCACATCAGGCTCCTCCGCTATGAGCCTGCTTCTTCCTCTCCCATTCCCCCTGCTTGTTCCCTCTCTCGCTGGCTGTCTCTATCTCTGTCAAATAAATAAATAAAATCTTTAAAAAAAAAAAAAATGGAGAGAAAATCAATGAGCCCAAGTTTGTTCTTTGAAAAAGTCAACTAACAAAACTATAAACTTTTACGTAGACTGACCAAGAAAGGGGAGTGAAGGCTCAAATTACAAAGATCAGGAATGAAAAGGGGGACATTACTACTGACCATACAGAAATAATAGATTATATGAACAATTGTGTAGTAACAAATTAGATAACCTAGATGAAATAGACAAGTTATGAGAAAGGGAGAAATTGCTGAAACTTACTACAGAAAAAACAAAAATTTTGATGGTACACCTGGGAGGTTCAGTCGGTTAAGCATCTGCCTTTGGCTGAGGTCATGATCCCAGGGTCCTAGGATTGAGCCCCCCATCCGGGTCCCTGCTCAGCAGAGAGCCTTTACACACACAAAGGAAACTCTTCCAAAAAATAGAAGAGAAGGCAACCCTTCCCAATTATTTCTATGAAGCAAGTATTATCTGGATTCCAAAACCAAAGACATATAAGAAAACTTGTATGCTCAATGTACTTTAGGAATATAGACACAAAAATCTTCCACAAAATACTAATTAAATACAGAAACACATAAAAAATTATACACTATGAAATAAAATTTATCCCAGCAATGCAAGATTTATTAAGCATATGAAAATTAATCAATGTAATAAGCTGTGTTAATAGGATAAAGAATAAACTACATGATTGATAAGATTGCAATAATGCCCAATAGGGATTCAATGAAATGTCTATCAAAATCCTGGTTGCTCTTTTTTGTACAAATGGATACACTGATCTTAAAATTCATATGGAAATGCAAGCGATCCAGAATTGCCAAAATAATCCTGAAAAGAACAAAGTGGGAGGACTCACATTTCCTGATTTCAAAATTTACCACTATGCAACTGTAATCAAGATAATATAACATTGGCATATGGGTCAATGGAAGAGAATAAAGAGTATAGAGGGGAAAACCCTTACATTTATGGTCAATTGATTTTTGGCAATGGTGTCAAGACAATTCAATGGGGGAAAGAACAGTCTTTTCAACAAATGATACTAGAAATAATGGATATCCAAATGCAAAATGGATACCCAAATGCCCCCAACTCATACCATACACACAAATTAACTCAAAATGGATCAAAGATCTAAATGTAGATAGCTAAAAGTGTACAGTTCTTAGAAGAAAACATAAGCATAAATCTTTGTTATTTTGGATTAAATACTGATTTTCTTAGATACAATAACAAAAGCAAAGTAACGAAAGAAAATTTATTTTTTTAAAAAGATTAATTTATTTATTTGGTGGGGAGGGACAAGAGAGAGGGAGGAAGAGAATCTCAAGCAGACTCTGCATTGTGCGTAGAGCCCCACACAGGGCTGGATCTCATGACTGAGATCATGACCTGAGCCAAAACCAAGTGTTGGATGCTTAACTAACTGAGCCACCCAGGTGCCCCCAAAGAAAAACTTTAAATTGGACTTCATGAAAATGTAAAACATTGTGTATTAAAGGACACCATCAAACAAGTGAAAAGACAACTCAAAGAATGTGCAAAATATTTGCAATCGTATATCTCATAAATGAACAATACATAAAATACACAAAAACTCCTATAACTCAGCAATAAAAAGCACATTTTTTTAAATAGGCGAAGCATTTGAATGGATATTTCTCTGAAGAGGATATATAAAAGACCAATAAGCACATGAGAAGAGGGAAACACAAGCGAAAAGTAAAATAAACACAAATAAAAAGTACTGCTTGAGACCTACAAGGATGCCTATAATTTAAAAGATGGATAATAACAAGTGTTAGTGAGGATGCGAAGAAATTGGAACTCTCATTCATTGCTCAGAAATATGAAATGACATGGATGCTTTGGAAATATTTTTTTAGTTTCTCAAAAAGTTAAACAGAGTTATCATAGGATTCAGAAAATCCATACCTAGATGCATACACAAGAGAATTAAAAACACGTCCCTGGAAAAATTCATACTCAAATGCTCATAGCAGCATTATTCATAATAGTTAAAAAAAAAAAAAACAGAAACAAGCTAGCCAATTAATGGAGAGACAAAAATGTGGTATATCCATACAATAGAATATTATTTTGGCAAGAAATGAATGACAAACTGACACATACTACAACATGGATGAATTTTGAATATGTTATAATATAAATATATTGCAAAAAAACTCATCCAAACACAAAGGTTATATATTATATGATACCATTTATATAAAATATCTAGAATAAGCAAAACCTTAGAGGTAGAAAGCAGATTATAGGTTGGGGAGAATGGGGTGTGCCAGCTAATAGGTACAGGTTTCTTTTGGTGACCAAAATATTCTAGAATTAGATGGTGGTGATGGTAACACAAGCTTGTGAATGTACTAAAACCACTGAATTGTACACTTTCAAAAGGTGAATTCTATGGCATATGAATTATATCACAATAGAAGATAAGTTAAGGCGTGCTACCTTTTAGGAGAATTGTGTATTTCACTATCTTGGCCCAATGTTTTCAGCAGCAGCCCTCTTGTGGTATCACTTTCTCTTCTATTATACTAGTCCACCTTTTACTGTGCTTAGCCATTCTTCTTCAAATGTTTTAGATCAGAATTTTAGGCTTTCCATAATTTCATGGAATATAGAGCCTCCAGTTTTGTTTCTCACTCTTTTTCATTTTTCAATCTATTTTTAAGGAAAAACAAAAGCTAATTTATAATCTTCAATGTCTGAAAAATTCTTTTCCTTTAATATTATAAGGCATCAGTTCTCATTTTTTTTAATCTCAGGACCTCTTTGTGATCTTAAAAGTTATTGAAGACCCCAAGGAACTTTTATCTCTATATGTTATATGTTATTATAACATAGCAGAAATTAAAACAGAATATAAAAAAATTATTAATTTGTCTTAAAATAGCTCTAACAAGCACATCACCTATAACATTTTTTTACAAAAATAGGTATATTTTTTAAAAATAGTGAGAAATGTGGCATTATTTTACATTTCTACAAATACCTTAAATGTCTTGCATAATAGAAGCAGCTGGATCCTCATCTGCATTCCATCTGTTGCAACAGCAAACATCTTGTCAAGCCACTGGAAAATTCCAACAACCATTTATGAGAGAATACATGAAAAGAGTAAATGACAATTTAGTATTATAATAAAGATAGTTTTGATAGCATGGTGTCCCAAAATGGTCTGGAGGAGCCCTAAGAGTCCCCAGACCATACTTGATGAACTGCTGTTCTAAACTATATTTATTGTACCATATACTTCTTCCCAAGCCTATAAAATTCCATTCTCAAAATTCAGGGATTGGGTGTCTCCCCTGATTTCCCATCTCATGTTCTCCCTATCTCCTTGGACGTATTAGAAAAGCAGGAGAAATACCCCCAGCAGTGAAATTCTTATTGTGAATTGGTCCTGTTAGCAAAAGATATTTTGCCACCTCTGCAACTACTATGTCAGAAATAATCCTGGCATAACAGGAGACTAGCATGTACTGCTACCCTGCTATTTTTACGTGGCTATGAGAATACAAGCTCTTACCTAGTGGTGCTGTGCCTCAGCACCTAGGACAGCATCTTACATATGGCAGGACCTCAACACATGTTTGTTGAATGACTAAGTGAATGAATGATGGCCTCTCAGCACCAAAATTGGGCCTCTCCTTCCAATAAAATGTCATAGCTTCCTGGCTTTTCATTCTACCTTTTCTTACATTAATGCAATGTACTCTTCTCCCTTACTAGTTGTGATTAAAAAAATCTCATATTGATTTATATACAATATAGATTTCCATAGAGGCAAGAGGATACTTTTATGAATTTTCATGGAGATAATACCATCAATCCATGAAAATAAAGTCTAACGATGAAGACAGCAGTCACTGCAAATGGCAAAAATAATCCAGACAGGGGAGTTATTTCTTGTACCTCATAAATCATGAGAGAAAAAATATCTTGTCTGCCTCTGGATAAAACAGTTGCAGCTAAATCCTGTGCTTTGGAAATCTGATGGTGTTTTCTTTTTAGTTATATATTCCTCCTAACTTTTTGGGGAATGCATGTCAAGGACTCTGCAGTGACATTTCTCTTTAAATATTATCTCTCCCCATTTTAATATTCCAATTAGGATATCCTTACCAGACTAAGAGGCAGATGTTGATCTTTACCATGAATTATTTTCATAATTCAGATTTTCATAGAATATTTTAGGTGCCATGTAGCCCAAAGTCTACCAGGATTGCCTTTTGATCTATTTATTTACAAAAGGGAAATAAACAACAGTAACTAAAATTTATATTTAGTCCACAGGGACACACACATGCTTAATTTTGATAACTGTGATGTTTACATTTGGAAGCAATGAAATGTAGTGGATATGCTAAGGGACCTTAAGTCAGAAGCCTGAGTTTTACCTTGGGTCTGTGTCTAACCAGCTGTACAAACTTAGGCAATTTATTCAGCACTCCTTCTCAATTTCCCCATTTATAAAGTGATTATAGTAATAATAACACCATCTCACAGTAATATTATGAAGTTTGAAGGAAATAAAAAATGTGAATATGCCTTGTAAACTGTGCAGCATATCATGGATATGATTTGGTGTTATCTATACCATACCATAGCTCAGCCATTCTTGACCTTATTTCTGCTGTACCACTGGAGATGGGTGATGTTCACATGCACGATGCTCTCCCATGTTCATGCTTCAGGATTGGACAGAACTGCATTGGAATCTTTGATCTGCCATTAATTTATCATCCCAAAGTTTTCATTTCCTATATAAAACATGGCAAAATAATAATAATTAATAAATTTCAGTGAGAAATAAATGAAATAACATATAGAAAACATAGTGATTGCACATAATGAGGACCAACAGATGTTTGATTACCACTTTAATTCCAACCACACTTCCTTTAACTCTATCCATTCTCTCCTATGCATAAAAAAAAAAATGCCACAGTAAAAGTGGGAGTCACAATTTTTCAATACACCACCAAAATGTACCCGATTTAGACTTTATTTGATCAGTCCCAAATTTGGCACTTGATTCTTTTAAAAATATGATTTCTAATACATCTCTTGATCAACTTTTGTACACCAATTTTATACACTGACTGTGAAGAGTCAAGTTGTATGTCTCTGACTGATGAAAGAGCTGTAAAATTATTGAAACATGCCCTAAGTTTTAACTGTAAACTAACTAAATAAAAATAAGACTATTATTAAATGGGAGTTCACCACATATTTTAACATTTAACCTGGTTAAAAATTAAAATATGAAGAGGCTTGGAAGCAATACCTTTCAGAAAATTTCCAAATGACTGAAACCATAGCCAATTAATTTACATCATCAAAATTCTAACACTGTTGTAGGCTGGGGGAATACTTAATCAGTGTTTCTTGATGATGGTTTGATGGAACAATGTGAGATGAGAACAAAATTAGGAACCTGAAAATTAGAGGTGATGAATTCTGACCTAGACGTCTTTTCTGGTAAGCATTATGCTTCTCTAAAATGTTGAATTCTTGATTGAAACAGCCTCCACTAAACTCCTCCTGGTCAGAATTATTATTACGTTGTCAACGTGCTGCTGATGGATCAGTGGACAGATGCTTACTTAGATGAACACTCATTTTCATGATAAGAGATTATGATAAATATAAGATAAGCAGAAGCCAGTCTGAAGATGCCACAAATGATGGTAAGGTTAGCTATACACTATTACATCTGCGCAAACATGTTTGTTTGAAGTTAGAAGTAAAAAGAGGAAAATCAAGGGAATTGTTATAGGAGAATTTTTCGATACACATAAATAGCTACTTTGATTACATTTTTCTTTCTTTTTTTCAAATCAATTGCTAAATCAATTTTGTCAAATCAATTGTGTGTTGACTGAGATTCGAAGCAATAAATCTTTCTATAGATATATAGAAGAATAGATAGATCAATCTATGTATATCACGTTGGATTGGGGATTTGAAATTTGCTGAAGTTTGTGGGACTGGACAAGTGAAGTTGAAGGAGAGTATATGGGAAAAAAGAACAGATGGACAAAGCTGAGTCAAAAGCTTGTCTAAGTTATATGAACTCAATTTTACTGATGGTGAATTTCTGATGCTTAACCCAACTGTTGCTTTCAACAGTCAAAACCTTGGCATGGTGGCAGGAATTAAATCTTCTGAATCAAAAGAATGAAACTCTAACCATCTCAGTCAAAACTTTTTCATTTTGTCAGCTAACAGCAGATTGAAAATGTTACCAAAACACAATTTTCCTGCCATCAGCCCACTTGACACAGAGATTATCTCACTTCAGCCTTACCACAATGCTGTGAAGTAGGGATTAATACTATCCCCATCCTATATGCGCAGAAGCCAAAGAACAGAGAATAGATTGCCTACAGTAACATAGCTCACAAGCTTCAGAGCTGACATCTGAACCCAGAGGAGCTCATGAGCACCCTTGTTCTCTTATCCACTCTATCTATACTTCTTCCAAGAATAAAGTGCTTAACAAGAGGATCCGTGGTATATAGATGCATATTTATGTTACTACAATTACCTAGAAAAACTTTGGAACTCTTTTTGGAATTATATTTATAGTAGTTCAGCAGATCTTAATCTATATATCTATATTTTTATCTGTATCTAACTATAAAAGAAACTCTCATTACTTTCTTGTTACAAAGAAGTGAAAGTTCCCTTTTTCTCCTCCTTTCTTTCTTAACTTTCTCAGTTTGTTTTGCTTAACTCCATAATACAGAGCTTAATAATAATAATTTTAAAAAAGGTAGGCGGGAAAGGTAATATAGCATAAGGAAAGAAGTTGTATGGTTAACTAAAGGTTGGAAGTCAGAAGGTCAGAGGTTGGTCTCTCACCTGCTGAACATGCTCTGACAACATGGATGTGAGTATAATGAATGGGAATATTTAGGAGATCACACTAAGGCAAGTACTAATCTTCTACACGCTATGTGATTAAATGCTGATATGCACAGAAAGAAAAAATATCAGTCCAGAGTTTAGAGAAAAATCAATGTTAGAATCTCTCTATTGTAAATGGAAATTAAACTGGATTTTACAAGAATGGGGTCCATTTGAAAAAGTAGAGAAAATGAAGGTGGGACCTCCAAGCAGGAGGGATACCATGAATTAGTGTGATATGTTCACATGACACTGAAGAGAAACCATGCACTAGAATGTCGTGGGCATTTTTTTGGAAATAGAAGATAAAGTTAGGATTGGAAGATAAAAAACTGGTCAGAGCTGAATTATTTAATGTTAAATATTCTGGTATAACTCTTTACACTTTAATTTGTAAGCATGGTTAGGCAATGAATGACATTTTGTGCCAGTTGAATTGATGTGAGGAGAAACTAGAGTAGAGAAAGAATTACTAAATACTTGCATATTGAAAATGTGAGATGACAAAGTTCTTGACTACAATGGTGGCAAAAGATATAGGGACAGCAAAACAGATGTGAAAAATTTTTTTAAAGATTTATTGTTTATTTTTGAGAGAGAGAGGAGAGAGCACACATGACCGGGAGAGGAATGGAGGGAGAGAGAGAGGGAGAGAAATCTCAAGCAGACTCCCTGCTGAGCATGGAGACCAACGCAGGGCTCTGTCGCAGGACCCTGAGATCATGACCTGAGCTGAAATCAAGAGTTGGATGCTTAACAAGCTGAGCCACCCAGGGGGCCCCATGACAGATGGGAAATTTTAAAAGAATCTGCAGGATTAGTGACAGTGATCCATGGGAGGTGAACAAGCAATAAGGTTTCAAAAATAACTTTCATACTAAGACCTTGAATATCTGGTAAAAATATAATAGTGCCTTTGGTGGACCGTAGGAAAATAGAAAGAGGCTGTCAATTTTGACAAGAAAGAAAGAAACTCACGTGGAATTGTCCAACATGCAATTAGAAATCTAACAATAGCGCTGACTGGGAGGTCATAGATTGAGGTTCATCTTTGGGAGTTAGCCCCACAAAGTTAAATACTGTGTTTGTATGAATGATAGGACCTTCAGGAACAGCTGAGAAATGTTCTTCTGACCATGATGAATAAACAGAGATCAGATTTATACTTCTATCTTAAACAACTAAATAATATGAAACAAGAATTCTGAAACATTTGACAGCACACATTTCAAGACTATGATCCCTGAAAAAAAGGAAACACATGAAGTGAACCCTACAATTGTCCCCACATTTCTGCCTGCGGTTCAAATAGGCTAAAGTAGCTAAAATCTATAGTTCAGAATATCAGAGAAAAAGGCACAAAGAGATTGCTCACAAGGACTGTGTGAGTACTGCACTGCACGTACAGAGCAGAAACTACCGAAAGCTGAAGAAAAATCTACTGGAAATCAGTAGGTTGCACCAAACTCCCAAAAAGTTTCAAATGAAGCTTAAAACTATCAATTTGATTCCAGTAAACGTGCAACAAGAAAGTAGAAAACAAACAAATGTCCATTTATTAATATAACATTCACAATATATGACATCTAATTGAAAATTTGCTGGATCTAAAAAAAAGCAAGAAAATAATGACCAGAAGAAAAAATAAATCAGTAGAAACAGACACAGATTTCACACATGTAATAAAATTAATGGACCAAGAATTTATAATAACTCATATATATACTCAAATATTTTAAACATATGTATATATTCTCTATATTAAAGAAGGTAAAGCATGAAAGTGATAAGGTAAAAAATGAAAGTGAAATAAAAAAAACAAACCCTTATGCACATGCAGGGGTAGAAGGTACATGGGAAATCTTTGTACCTTCTGCTCGATATTGCTGTAAACCTAAAACTGTTCTAAAAATAGCCTGCTAAGAACAAAACAATAACAATTAAAATAAACCCCAAACTTCAAGGTGAAAACTACAATATCTGAAATAAAAAACACACCGAATGAGTTTAATAGTAGATAAATATTGTAGAGGAAATGATCATTAACTCAAAGATGTAATAATAGAAACTATCCAAAATGAATTGAGAAAAAGAATACAATCCTTTAAAAAGCCCCCAAAAACCAGAGTTTCAGCAATTTGTGGGACAATATCAAGCAAATGAATGTACATATAATTGGAGTACCCAAAAGAGAAGAAGCACTACTAAAAAATATTTTAAGAACTATTGGCCCCAAAAGCTCCAAATTTGATGAAAATCATAAACTACGCAGATCCACAAATCCAAGGTCAATGACCATCCAGAAGAATTATAAGAAAACCACACCAAGGGATTTATAATCAAATTGCTGATAACCAGTGACTGAGAGAAAATCTAAAAGCAGTCAGAGAAGAAAAGACACACATTATGGAGGGAGGAACAAGCACAGTGAAGACCACTAACTTCTCATCAATAGCAGCATTAGCCAAGAGCAATGAAGTGATACTGTTAAAGTACTCTAAGGAAAAAAAAAAAAAACAAGCTGTAAACCTAGAATTCTATATCCAGCAAAAATATCAATCGAAAGTAAAAATGAAATAAAGACTTTTTTCAGACAAATAAAGGTTGAGAAAATTAATTATCAAAAACTTGCAGTAGGGGTGCCTGGGTAGCGCAGTTGTTAAGCGTCTGCCTTCGGCTCAGGGCGTGATCCCGGCGTTCGGGGATCGAGTCCCACATCGGGCTCCTCCACTGGGAGCCTGCTTCTTCCTCTCCCACTCCCCCTGCTGTGTTCCCTCTCTCACTGGCTGTCTCTCTGTCACATAAATAAATTTTAAAAATCTTTAGAAAAAAAAAAAAACTTGCAGTAAAGGTATATTAAAGAAAATCATTCAGGCGGAAGTATAACTAAAAAGCCAACTATAGAAATAAAAAAGATTCATAAAAATAATCCAATAGAAGGGAGCAGAAAAAAAAAAGGCTGGGGGGTGGGGACAGGGATAAAGAACAATCAAAATAAAAAGAAAACAAATAGCAAGATGTTTTAAATTCAATCACATTGATAAGTATATTGAATGAAAATGATCTAAATGCTCCAACTAAAAGGCAAATATGTCACAGAGGATAAAAAAGCTAGGCCCAATTTCATATTATCAACAACAACAACAAATATTTTCATAAAATATACATCTGACAAAGGACTCACATCGAGTATATATAAAGAATTCATACAACTTGTTAATAAGATAAACAATCCAATTAGAGAATGGATAAAAGATTTAAACAGACACTTCTCCAGAAAAAAAAAAAAGAGAGAAAAACATGAACTGATACTCAACATTAGTTACCATTAGAAAAAATGCAAATTAAAGCCACCATGAGATACCACCATAAGCCCACTAGCATAGCTCAAATTCAAAAGGATTGACAATACCTAGAGTTGGTGAGGATATAGATTAGAATTCATGCACTGCTTGCGTGAGTTCAAAATGGTACATCCACTTTGAAATAGATTTGGCATTCTCTTATGATGAAAATATATATGGTATATACCAACAGTACCTCTTATAGGTATTTACCCAAGAGAAATAAAAATATATTTTAGCTGTTCAGAATAGCTTTATTCAAAATAGGTCAAAAATGTAAACGCCCCAGTGCCCATCAGGGAGTGAATGGATAAATAGATTTGGTATATCTTAAAATTGAATACTACTTATCAACAAATTACTACTCAGGAAAAAATCAGCAAAACATCCACAACATGGATGGATATCTAAAACATTACTTTAAGTTAAAGGAGCCAGACCTAGAACACTAAATGCTGTATGATTAAACTTATAAGAAATCTTATAGCAGGTGAAACTCTAGGCACAGAAGACTGATTAGTGATTGGCAGGCGCTAGGCTCATGGAAAGGAGATTAAGTGTAAGGAAGCAGAAGAAACCTTTTGGAGTGACAAAAATATTCTATATCATGATTGTGGCGATGGTTGTAGGGCTGTGTGCATTGAAGTGTGCACGGCACACTTCGAATCAGTAAACCATACTGCATATAAATGATGCCTCAATGAAGCAAAGCAGAAGATAGGGAAAGCGGTGGGGGGGTGGCGAGGGAGTAATAGGTAACCAAGGACCATGCCTTGAAGAATGGCCATGGTTGAAAGTGCATAGGAGAAAGGAGACAATAGCCCATTGAAGGAAAAAGAGGGATCAGATAAGCAGGAAGGGAAAGAGAAATGCCACTTGAGCTGACGATGAGATAATCTAGAATACTGGTTCTTAGGAGGCCCCACACCACCCAGTGAGGGGGATTTTAGAAATTTTTGGTTGATGGCATTGTGTGTAGTGATGGGAGTTGGGGGAAGAACGCTAGACATCTTGCAATGACTGAGACAGTCACACAAAATGAAGAATATCTTGAAGATATTATCTTGTATCAAACCAACTTTTGAATGATTCATGAAAATTTATATATGTGAAAAAAAATGTTTACATTATTTCAGGGTAGGACCTAATCTATTTCATAAAAATACAAAGATTTTGCATGTTGTTAAATACACAACTACTGTGTTCTTTATTTTTCTTCTTTTTAAATTTTTTTTTTTTTGAGAGATTGAATGCATGAGTGAGGTGGGAGAAGGAGAGAGAGAATCACAAGCAGGTTCCATTCCCAGTGCAGAACCCAATGTGGGGCTCAGTTTCACGGCCCTGAGATCATGACCTGAGCTGAAATCAAGAGTCGGAACCTTCACCACCCAGGCGCCCCTTTATTTTTCTTTATTGAAGCCATCATCAAAGTTTGTTCATCAGTTCATGAATCATATTTTTGATGGTGGTGCTGCTAATGATATTTGAATCACGTTTATATCAATATGCATTTGTATCTTGTATTAATGGTGATTCTATATATAGATGCATATAATTTTATTATGTTACTTTCCTTTAATTTTCATTTATATACATTGAAGGCACTATGCTGAATTATTAAAATTACATGAGTAGGAAAGTTACATTGTCAATGCATTTTATTTCAGGACTTAGAGCAGCATTACAAGCATCTGCTCTAAATGGAATTGAGGGTCTGGTGGGATTGAGAGTGATTATTCTAGAGGACAAGATTGTTAGAAGAGCTGAATTTCAAAAAGACATCAAGAAGAATCAGGACTTAATATTTAATATCAGGACAAGAACGTTTGTCTATCTGAAGCTAATCAAACTTTTAAAAAATGAGCAGTCACTGAGAAACAGGCAGAGAACATGTATAGAAGATGCACTTAAAGTCTTGTCAGTAAAAGAGGAGAGATAAACAGAATCATTCAGCATATGCAACAGAATCAAAAGAAGAATTATCAAGTTAAATGAACTTATGTATCCTCAGCCATGGGGAGTAAAGAAGTAGAGAAGAAAAAAAGCCAGAGAAAGTGCCAGAAAATCACAAGAACAAGGTCTGTCCTGAGGTGAAGGGAATGGGAGAATGCCTTTAGTTTGAAGATTTGGCTTTGAGCCAATCCGCAGGGCAGGATGTCCACGTACAGAGATGACTGACCCATGAGCTGGTGTGATTTGAGGGCTGTTGCTCTCCAAATGCCTTAGTCCTTTTCCACGGTGCCTGGTATCCCACGATTATAAATGTGTTTCATTGATATCTGGATTTTTGATCCTATTATATAAAAATTTAAAAAGTCCTGTACTGAGAAAAATAACACTGCGCCTTAAAGATTTTTACAATTCCAGGGGCGCCTGGGTGGCACAGCAGTTAAGCGTCTGCCTTTGGCTCAGGGCATGATCCCGGCGTTGTGTGATCGAGCCCCCCATCAGGCTCCTCTGCTATGAGCCTGCTTCTTCCTCTCCCACTCCCCCTGCTTATGTTCCCTCTCTCGCTGGCCGTCTCTATCTGTCAAATAAATAAATAAAATCTAAAAAAAAAAAAGATTTTTACAATTCCATGTTTCTTAGGCCCTTCTCTGAGTTCAGATTTTCACTGAGGAATGTAGGGTAGTGTATGGAACCCGGACTTCTGAAACAGAATGAGGGGAAGCCTGAAAGCTGAGAAGGACAGCAGCCCCCAAAGCAACCCCTCCACAGTCCTACCAGTGAGCGTAGGGAAGTCAGTGAGGGCAGCTCTTCCGGCTTCGGGCAGGGCAGTGAGGGGCAGCTGGGAGTGGGGAGGTAGAATTTACTCAGGTGAAAAGGTGGTCTCGCATGTCAGCTGATGTCAGCGTTTTCACTAGGATGTAAAATGGTATCATTTACCAACTGCATTGAGGACTTGGAAGACAGAATGCCTGGAATGGCTCCTGAGAGTCTCAGAAAGAGATGCCTAGCCCTGTCAGCAAGCAGATATGACCACTCAGTTATCGCCGGGGGCACTGACGCTGCCGATGGCCAGAGCCACGCGGGGCTCCATCTTGCTCGAGGTCTCCTCTAGAAAGCAAGAGGAAAAGCAAATAGAGGGGGTGTGATAGGTGTGACCAACCCAACAGAAGGAACACTGGGCTAGGCTTCAGAAGACAAATTGTGATCTCATATCTGTAAATAAGAACTTACTTGGCCTGAGGCAAGCCACCACTAATATTTCTTCTAGAAATAAAGTTTTATTACTGATTTGACCATGAAATCTGTCAAGGGAAGGAAATCTAAATACAGAGTAAGTGGCCGATAATTCAGCTGAAACAGAAACAGATAAGGACCTGGAAGTTTCAGTGAAGACAAGTAGAGAAATCACTTAGCAAGGGGGAAGGGGAGAGATGCCAGGCTTCAGAGCGTCTTCCTTTCATTCTTTTGCCAAGCAGGTTGGGGAAGTGGTGAAGAGTAAATAATTTGAAAGTTTAAAATCCTGCTCTGTGCCTCTTTTAACTATGTGACTCTGGGCAAGTTTCTTATCTCTCTGGGCTCCAGTTTCTTCTTCTATTAAATGGGGGTGATAATAATACAACTTGGTACACGCTCGATGTGCCACGATGTGCTGCACACGTCAGATCTTTTGAAAAGGGCTTAGTACTCCAAGCATAAATTGTTCCCTTTCTCTACTCTGTGTTCAAAAAAATTTTAGCTCGGAATTCCCTTTTTCTGAATTCCTATATAGCACTTCTCGTTTATGCTCCCATAGTTACTCATTAAACAAAATCCTCTGTCGCCTTTGTTCCTGAGAAGATGCGTGTATGCATTTATCTGTCTGTCTGTTTTCTTAGCCAGACTGCAAGCTTTTGGAAGTAGCAGGATATGTGTTAGATCCCTTGTGTATCCCTTTCAGCTTCTAGAATATACTGTAGCATTCAGCAAACACTTGTTAAACAAATGAGGCTGTAAGTCCTAGAGAGAAAACTTCCCTGTGCTCCATATCAATTACCCAGCTTAGGAAGAGGCAGGTGTCGAATAATTTAGCTAGGGTTTGGTGTTTTTGTTTGTTTCCAGTTGGTCTGTGACTATACATAGATTCAATCATAGTGAAGCTGACAAAGGAGAGATGACATTTTGGAAACAGAAAAGGAATTTGGGATATTACAGCCCAACATTTGTCACCTCCCTGGCTGATAGCAGCACACGTTCCTTCGTTCCCTTTGGCTAAATTTGGATCAAATGCTGGCTGAGTGCACTAAGCAAGCCAGAACCGCATTGTACCTCTATTTTGTGACATATGAGCTCCCTGCTTTAATCTCCCCTCTACTGTATGAAAGAGGATCTGAGGCTGTTAGACTTCAATCCGGTGATTCACGCAGCTGGTACACAATAGATTCCACCTCTCTCCTCACTGCTGCACAATATCAGGCTAAACAAAATGTCTTAGAAAGCTTCAGTACATGTAGTTAGCCTGTCACGGATCTCCCCCTCCCCACACACACACTCTCTCCTTTTTTTTTTTTTTTTTCTTCCTTCTGCAGAGCAAAAGAGTCCAAATGCCCAGCACCTGCATTTTTACTGACATTTCCACAAAGGTAAAGGAATGAACCTTTTGTCAATTCCAACCCAACGATCTGTTTTGAAACAATGAGATGAAAAGCCTGGGCCCCTCTCCTTGCTACTGGATTACAGTGCTGAGGCTTAAAATAAAGGACACTTGATTTTATTGATTTAATGAGGGATGGAGGCTTTTGCCGAGCAGTGCTCGTGCCAGAGGAACAAGTCTCGTTGGCAGGTACCTCCACTGACCCACTTCTCCTCCATTTGTTTGGTTTTGCGATGGTGCTTGTTTATGGGCTTGGCTGTGATGACCCACAGGGCTCCTTCCGGTGGTGCGGCACGAAGCAGTCAAATGCCTGCAGTGATTTCGGTGTGTGTCTCTAGACAGGGAGAACGGAGGGGAGGCAGCACAGGCTGCAGGATGAAGCTGCAGGAAGAGGTGACAGGGGGAAAGCACATCTTTGAAAAAAAAGAAGAGTCAAATAAAACAGACTGGAAAAGAAATAGCACTTCTAGCTGCAAAAGAGATTGTGCTCAAAACCTATTATTTTCCGGCAGAGTCTGTTTCAGCTAGGTTTCTAACCCCCTCTCTGTCCACACCGCTGGCTCCCCCACCCCCCACTCTTCTCCCTCCCCCTCCATTTCCCAAGTTTGAATAGTGAGGAGGCTAATGGGGTTCAGGCACGAATTTTTTTTTTTTTTTATTGTGGACGGGTCCAGACACAGCTAGATAATCTTTTTGCTTTTGTTCTCTTCTTCTTTGGGGTCTCTTGTGATATTATTATTGACATGTTCATATGGAAATTTTTGCAGTTTCTTCCTTTATATTTGTCCTATTTTTTTCCATACAGTCTGACTTCATTGTCCCCTGCGCCGTGTGAAAGGGACATTGCCAGTCACCTGCTGACCAAATGTAAGCAGCGATCTACTTTTAATACCGAATTGGACTGTCTGTTTGTTAATAGACATGTTTACGGCCAGGATTCCTGTTAATATGAGCATGTGTCTCTATCCACGGTGTACATTTATTTCAGCGTATTTATACAGTGCACCCATAGAGGAAACCCCCCAATTCCCTCTGGTGTTACTGTCTTTCTGATTGCCAGCTTAAAGAGAAACAGTTCCTAAGAGCATATGGTTTCCAAAACCCAGCCCTTCCCCCTCCTTTTCAGTTTACACAAAATGAGCCGCTGCCCCTCCCCCGACAGTTTCTCAGCTCTCTGCCCAGAGTGAGTCTGAAACCAGGGGGCAAAATCATTAGTTCCCAATTACCTTAAGCCATGCAAGATAACCTCTCTCAAGGGTTGTTGGTAAAATATGCACATGGTTCCAGTGTCTAGACAGTTATGAAATATAGGTGTGGGGCTCAGCCACCGCGGAACACCAATGCATCTCAAATGAAGTGCTTTTATTAAAGAAGTATAATCACCAGGATAACTAATTACGTCAATACCACATAGTTAATTAAACCCATTATAGTTACGATTCCCATGGAGAGGAGGTCAAATAAAGGGACCATATTCTTGATTCTACTGTCCAACAAAAGAAAAAGAAATTAAATAAAACACAACACAGACCACTTCATTTTCGATCTTTTCCTTAGATGTTTGATAACTACCTTGTGTGTCATCCAAGAAGATCTTCAAGCGCAAGCCGTACCCAAAGATTGCTGGATTGTTCAGAAGTCTGCTTCCAAACTTCCCCCTACTTCAGTCAAGCGATTACCAACTGTTTGCTTGATTGGTGCACGAAGAAGTGACAAGTAAAAGTGAAAAACAGAATGAACAGCCACTATGTTTTTATTACTATCTTGCGGGGAAACATGATGGAGGGCAATGCTTATGTTTCAGTTCAGTCTGCCTTCATGACTGACGACAGGGAGGTGGCCCGTGTACCCCTCCCAACCCTAGCCAGGGACCACTAGAGTGACGCACTAAGGTGAGGTATTAAAGCTCATCACCCAGGCGGAAGTCACACAGCTCCATATCCTGCAATTTCAACAAAAACAAAGCTTCCTTGCACTGACACTCAAATATTAAGGATCATTCAAATGTGAACATGGAAAAGGAGAGAATTCAAGAACTCTGTACATAGACAGGCTGTTTGCCAGAGGAAGAACGTGGGCAAAAAGACACACATCTCCACACCCACAAACACACCCACACCCTTCAAATACTAATCTCTGGAAAATAAAGCCAAGATATTTTGATTTTCCTTGCCTGAAAATTCACCAGGTCATTATATCACTGTCACACCTTCCTCTCAAAGCAGTTCATTGTACATAGAGAGGATTTGCATGTACTTCTGATTAACAAAGAAAACTTTGTATAAAAGGGCTATGCACTGAGACGTGCAAATGTGGCCAGCCTGACCCCCTGCAGGAGAAGGCAGACAAGCAGTAGGGAGAAGAGGTAGATGAGGAAGGGGAAAGAATGCTTTGATCCCAGTGCGGCACACACAATGCAGCCGGCGGCACCCCCAGCAAGCCCTGACCCTGGGCAGGCTGAAGTTTGGCATGGAGTCACCAGGCGGGAAGCAATATAATGAGTAGCGTTTCATGAGATGGTGAGCAACAGAAGGCTGCGAAATCCCTGGCCTTGCTGGATTTTCTCGCCACCGTGGCGGACACGGCATTGCTGCGGTGCTGCTGCTTTCCCCGCTCAGGAAATTAGAATATTGTGACAATCGCAAGGGAGGCCTACTTATTTTTCAGTGAGGACATGCTCATAAAATCCAGGCCCTGAGCAAAAGGCAACACCATCCCATAGGCCGCATGAAAACCAAAAGGTCAGGTGTTAAATCTTCTATTTGTCCAGTGGTTTAAGCTGACATATGTGGCATTTAGTTTAGATGTAAAACCATCTTTTATTCACCATCCACAACCCTCACCCCTTCCCCAAAAGCTCCTCCTCGGACTTCTTTGTTCTTCCCGTGGAGCCACAGGCTACCAGTCTACCCGTCCCCCAGAAACACTAGGGAGGGGTCTCGTCCCTTTTTTTATTTTTTTAACTTCTCCTTTGCTCCTTTCTCAAATCAGTTGCCAAGTCGAGGGAATCTCTTGCCATCAACCACTTCTCTCTAAAGCCCCTTCCATCACCACCCTCAACACATCTCTTTTCTCTCCGCCCTCCCAGTCTCCACTCACATTCCCCTTTCGGTTCCTGTTACATAACTCACCAGATTGATCTTTCTAAAGTAATCTTCTCATCGGGTCACTCTTTGGCTCGAGAACACACATTGATCGCCCAGGACTATTCAACAGAATAAATTATAAATTCTCACTTTGCCTTTAGGGACGTCTCCATTCTATCTCTGTTCCCTGTGCAGATTTGCCTCTCAGGACTTTCCTACCTGTGACCTTTGCCCCTTCCCTGATCTGGTCTCACACTCCAGGGACTCGAGGCCTTTGCCCAATAATGCGCTTCACCCCCAGTCTCCTCCACCTCACATCCTTAAATTCCTACACAGTGTTCCACGTTCATCTTAATGCCTCCACCAAGAAGCCTTTCCTGATGTGCCTAAGCTACAGATGCTGTCATCACTCTGATTTTCCAGAACATGTTTTTTTTTAATAATATGTATTTGATGACCATTATCATAATCTGCCTGTAATAATAAGGATTGATCATATCATTTCTTCAGATTTTAAACTCTGTAAAAATTTGGAGACCATCTCTTACTGATCTCTCTAAGAGCATAGCTAAGTATCTATCTACTGGAATTGAATTAAGATTATGAAGTCTTCTCAAAAGCAGGGTAGGCATCCATCTACTTGGAAAAGTTTTGTACTATCATATTTCAAGGGAGTGAAATAAATGGTCAGGGCTTTCCATCTCCATCATTTTATGATATAAAGAAAATGAGTTTCATTATTCTAGTTAATTCTTAAAAGAAGTGGGGTGGCCAAACTAACCCATAAATTATCCAAAACTTATTTTGACTCACTAAAATATTTTCTAATTTTGTTTGAAAATTTGTGTTGATAAATTGTTAAATTCCAGGACTTATACCTTGATACCCGAGCAGACACAAAAGACCTACCTTGTGACTACAAAATTTGTAATGGTTCTCCACCTCCCCTGACCTATGCCTTCACAACTTTCATGTTGAGCTAAATTCACACCTTGAAATTATTTTACTCAAACTTCAGAGACCAAGGTAATTGATTGGGTATGTTAATTATACAAAAGGCAGAATAATAGAGAAGAAAGATCAGTATACAGACATCCCCAAGTTATAATGGTTCAACTTATGATTTTTTGACTTTACGGTGGTAGAAAAATGATACGCATTCAGTAGAAACCGTACTTTGAATTTTGAATTTTGACTTTTCCGGGGTTAATAATATGTGGTGTGCCCCTCCTTTTGTGATGGTGGGCAGCTCACAGCCAGCCACTCAATCAGGAGGGTAAACAACAAGTACACTTACAGCTATTCTGAGCCCATACACCCATTCTGTCTTTCACTTCAATATAGTATTTGAGAAATTACATGAGATATTCAACACTTTATTATGGAATAGGCTCTCTGTTAGATGATTTTACACAATTGTAGTCTAAAGTAAGTGTTCTGAGCATGTTTAAAGCAGGCTCAGCTGAGCTACAATGTTCCACAGGTTAGCTGTATTCAATACATTCTCAACTTCTGAAATTTTCAACATGCAATGGGTTTATCAGGACATAATCCTACTGTGAGTTGAGGAAGATTTACATGAAGACTTGTGAGATCTGCATTCTAGTTCTGACTCTGCCTCCTCACAGATTGGACAAACCACATAATATCTAGAAATCATTATGAGATTCCAACCACACACACACACAAACACACACACACACACACAAAGCCATAATGCTGGACTTTCTACACTTTATAAAAGAAAATACAATAGCCTTAAAATTATTAAAGTAAGCAAGCTGAAAATAAAGAACACATTTATTCATAATTTTAAATTGCATAATTTTATAATTTCATATTATTTTGGATGAACACGCAATTTTCTGCCCCTTTGTTATTATACATATATGATTGATTCAAAGAAAAAAGGCAAAATATAATTAGAAAAAAGAACCATAATACAAACCTGGAACAATACAAAACTAAAAACAATATAATGTGATACAAACTCAGAACAATAACCATGTCATGTCACCACTACCACTTGTATGTAACTACAGAAGAATGTAAAATAATAACTAAATAAACCAAGGGCTGCATTGTGGATACATGATGATAGTAAAACAAATCCAAGTGATTCTGAACCAACATGGTAAACCATGGGCTGTTCAACATTTTACTGCTTATAGAATTTCATTTATGGGGCTCCTGGGTGGCTCAGATGGTTAAGTGTCCATCTTCGGCTCAGGTCATGATCTCAGGGTCCTGGGATCAGGTCCCGCATCGGGCTCCCAGGTCAACAGAGAGTCTGCTTCTCTCCCTCTCCCTCTCCCTCTGCCTCTCCTCCTACTCATGCTTGCTCTCTCTCTCTCTCTCTCTGTGTATCTCTCTGTCTCAAATGATTAAATAAAATCTTTTTTAAAAATTTCATTTAGTAATTGAAAAAGCAATTATTTGGGTTGATAATGATTTCATTGTTTGAAAACTGACTTCTCTTCCTATTGAAAAAATTAGGCACAAGCTACTGAAACACAAAAAAAATTCTGAGTCTACATGCTTAGAATTTTGACTCTGTCACAGCCTGAAATGATCCCCCAGATAGTTCAGGGTTTACCAGTGAAAATGGTAATGATACAGAATATGAATTGCTATAACCCCCTCTTCACCCAAAAAGATCTGCTAGAAGGGAACAAAAATATAGAACTAGTCTCAGTATTGAAGGAAAGAAAGAAGAAAAGAGGCAGGAATGGAAGGAAGAAAAGAGGGAAGGAAGGAAGAAAGGAGAGAGGGAAGGAGGAAGGGAAGAAGAGAGGAAGGGAGGAAGGGAGAGAGGGAGGAAGGAGGGAAGGAAGGAAATAATGGGCAGGGAGAGAGAAAGACAGAGAATGAGGAAAAAGAAAGAAAGAGGGAGGTAGAAGGCGGGGAGAAAAGAGAAGAAACAATATATAAAGGAAAATCTGAAAGAATGTTGAGAGATGACAAATCTGGAGAACATTTAAGTGACTCCCCTAAATTTCTTTCAGGGTCTTCACCAACTTCTCTTTTCTTCCCTACCTGGGTTCTGGGCATCTCACTCTAATAGCCTTACTAGCAAAATGGTAGTGCATGGATGAGGAATGGCCATGGATAAAAACAAATGGCAACCCTAAGCCTAATTACAATAAAACATTTTCCTATGAATGTCCAACAAACCAACGTTCTTAATCTATTCTGGAATACGCTAATACACTTAAGGCATCACCACTACTACACATAAATATTTCCTTCCAATGGCTCCCCATTTTCTGCAAGATCTATGATCCATAGGCTCTGTAAAAACCAAGCACAGTTGAACTCTGAAACTTCTTTCTCTGCTACACCACCACTCTTACAATATTCTGTAGAAGTACAAAAAAACAAAAACAAACAAAACAAAACCTTACAATTTCCCTTGAATGTTCATCAGGGAACAAAGGAGAGATGGTCATTTTAAGCAAGGGATTCAGTGTTGACTCAGAGGTGTCAGAGGGTATAATCCGTCCTCTGTGAAGCCTCCCTTGACCTCCTGCGTGAGGTGGACACTCCTCTCCTAGAAAACCTCTGACCTGTAGCTTTCTTCTTTTAAAGCACTTGCCTCACTCTATTGGGTTTCTCTTTTATGTTTATGCCTTCCCTACCAAACCAGAAGTTCTGAGAGAGGTGGGATGTTTAATCAGTCCTGAAATCGGAAACCCTCACAATGCGCTGATAGATGCGAACAGCAATCGTAGTTACTATATGCCTCGGGCCTTCAGAAGAATTCTGCTCTCGTGAAATTTGTACTGAGCTATAATAAAAAAATCCCCTCACTGCTTCAAATTCTCTCACAGATATTGTCATATTTTATCTTTAGGTCCATGAAGACATTTTTTATCCTCAATTTCATGTGGACGAAAGTGTTCCAGAGTCCAATTAACTAGCCAGATAAGCTGAGATTAATTAATTGCAGAATTTTTAGAAAACTACTTAACTTTTCTAGGTCTCAATTTCTCTACTTGTAAAATTAAAATATTTGATGTGAGTCTCTTTAAAGTCCCCTTTACCTCTGTGTAATTGTTTATTTGATTTTAGAATGTAAGAACCATCTGTAAAGAACTAGTTCTTAATCTAATTTAATTTCAAAAATACTGGTAGGCTGAACTCCAAGGTACTACTTATACACAAAACTGAAGGTCTCTGAACACGTAAGAAAAGACAATTTAAAGAATTAGCAAAGAACAGAAGCCTCCTACAGCGAACAGCCAAATGGAAAAAATACAAACAGCCAAGATTGCATTGTATTAATGTAACAGAAGAAGGATCAGACAAACTCACAGAAGGGAGAACAATTAAAATTTCCTACAGTTGCTCGCTCTTCCTGTAATCCTACAGATGCTAAACAAGAAAGGGAGGTTTTTAGATTTGGGAAAGGATTGAGGAACCATGAAGGAGGACCAAGGAGTTGCAAAGAGTAAAAAGAGTTGAAGATGAATAAACTTGACATATAGCTGTCTGGAAATCTTTTCACTCAACAGAGACCGGCCACTTTTTTTTTTTTTTTCCTCCAGATATCCATGGGCTATCCAAAAAAATCCACTGAGTATAGGTTACAAAATAACTTCAATAAATCCCCCCAAATCAATATCATATTGACCTTTTGATCCGATTGCAATGCAATAAAATAAAAAAATTAGTGACAACTTTCAAAATTCCATGTTACTGGAAACTATAGAACATATTACCCAAAAATGCAATGTAAATGTAATATGAAGAGAAAGACACGTGAAAAGTTGTGAACATTTACAGTTAAATAACTGAAAATTTAACGGATCAAATTCAGGAAATAGTACTGAGAGACAAGTTTTCATCTTAAATACATTTATCAGGAACCAAGAAAGATTTAAATAAATGAGGTATGTGATTACTCAAAGCATAGTAAAAGATTGACCAAGTAAACCACGGAAACAAGAAGGAAATAATAAAAGATAACAGCAGGGAATTCCAGTTAAAGATGGGGGATTGGATGTGTGCCTTTTATCCACCCCCTCCATAAACCCCATAAAACAATGGTGAAGGGATCTTTTGAGGCATAAATCTATAAAGACAAAGAGAACAGAGGATGAAAGAATAGCAATAAAGCTTCAGATGATGGGAAACAGAAGAATGTGTATTAAATGGCTTAGCAAACTAAAAAAGAGAATCCTAAACTGGTAGCAGAGATATCTGAGAAATTTTCATGTGTCTCGCAAAACCTCCCTTACACTCAGATATTTTCAGCACCTGCATCTCTAAAAGTGAGGGTGAAGGTAGAACCAAACAAAAACAAAAGATGACTGATTAACACAGTTTATGAAACAGATGTCTCTATGGCCTCCTCCGCTCTGTGTAAGAATCCCTACTCCGCCCAACAGAAGAACTGGAAGCCCATTCTCTAGAGATAGTAAAACAAAGATTCCCTGACTTTGCGAGCATAACATCTAATGGAAAAAAAAAAAAAAGCACATGCTTCAAATAGTGGAATTAAGGGAAAGTTTATACACTGAATTTGAGATCTTCATTCCTCTCTGCACTTCGTTACTTAGTGAAGGATGCTAATAGCCCAGCCTTATAATACTGAGGCTAGAAATTAGAAGATTTTTCCCTGGAAAACTGATAAACCAAAGAGGAAAGGCATTAAGATTTTGGTATTGCAGGTTCCCTGACAAGAGAGCCAGTAGGCTACATTAAATCCCACAGTTGACAAGTTCCAATCATCTTTACAAAACACCACTCTTAAATAGGACAGGCCTGGGGGATGAGAGAGATGAGAAGCAAGTTGGAGGAAGAGGGACTTTGCAAGGAGAAGAAAACTCAACAAAGAAAAAAAGCTACTGTTACTTTTAATGAGGTAAGAGAAGGTATTGCACTGGTGAATCAAGAGCAAGATTTTTTCACAAAGGAACAATGTGAAAACATAACAGAGATTTTGGCTATTAAAATTATAACAGTCAATATAAAAATGCAACTGAAGATCTGACATGTATTGTTGGCAAAATCTAAGGGACAGTAGAGTAGACTAAGAGATGGAGAAGAGGAGAAAAATTATTAAAATATTAGAGGATCAGTTGCTAAATAATAGCTGAAGTCTAGTAAAAATACTATAAACACCCATGAACATCTAAAACAATATCAGGGGAAGAAGCAAAGTCATTGTATCTCATGATGACTGTGCAGCAGCCAACACCAGTGGAAGAGAATGTAGAGCCCAGAAAGAGTCTCTGGTTTATATGGACTTGGTATACGATACAGGTTGGCACCACTCATTTAATCAAGGAGTAGATACAGAAAACATTGCATATTTTTCAATTATATCTATATATACATATGTATATATAGATATATATACATATATATATAATTAATAACAAATATGAATTGTAAAGAAAGATTTGGTTGAATGGCATGAAATTGCTGACATTTGACAGTTTTTGACCTACATAAATATCAATTTCAGAAAGTTCAATCTAATACACTGAACGATTAATGATTCCCTGTAAAAGAAGAGATACAGAGAAATGGACTACAGAATATAACAAAACAAAAGGATGGCCTTTTCTGGATGTGTGAGAAGCTATGAAGCGGAAATAAGAATAACTGAGTTCTATGCACCAAGAGGTAATGATGGTTGTAGGTTTGCAGACTAACTTACAAAATTCTAACAGATGGAAAAATTATCAAGATGGAGTTCAAAGTTATTATGTGAAAAAAAAAAAACAGCAAAAATGTGAAAGAGAGAAGACAGATGAGATAAGAAATGATAAAGCTGTCTGGGCAGAGGAAGAGATATTTAAAAGACGGATAGTCATAACTAAGAGAAAGGGTAAAATTAGCTAAATATGCTTTCGGGGAACAACAACAAAAAAAAAAGCAGAAAACTCAGAGGACAAAAGGAAAGTTAGACACAAGAATTTTTAGTAACACTTCAGGATACTCCCTAACCAGAACTGAAAGACAGACTGTCACACTTTCCTCAATGAGCTAGTGGTACTAGTGAAAGCAAGGCAGATGTCCAACACTTTTTTTCCACCTCCTACCACCATGGCCATCATACTCAGCATTGTGTCCAACACATGCTAAGTGTACAAACTGTGCTTGATGAAATCTAGGGGGAGGGGGCATAGCAAATGATTTCATTTTGCCCCTGGAGAGGGATTTTCCTTTGGATTGCACAATTCTTAAGCTCCAGATTTAGAAAAAGACACAGGCTTCCCATATTTGTCTGGATAAGAGTTATTTTTCTTGCCCTCTTCAACAGACACTTCTGACAGTGAGAATTAAGCTTGTAAATTACATATATTAGACTTGATCATGACATGATACATCTTCTACTTATAATTTAGATGATCTTATATAATGTGCCAGACAGTAATGTTATCATTATTTACAGAACCTTGAATGCAGCAGTAATCATCAATCTAAATGTCCGGGCATTATTTTTAACAGAGAAGCACAGTGATCTATCCCAGGTTAATGCACAGTGAGTAGGACGAAGGGATTAAACCAGGAGATAGAGATTTCTCTGCAGCTACAATAATGATCTTCTGAGTACTTTCCTACTCCCCACCCCTCCCTGGACCATTCTTTCCTTACTTTGGTGATCCATTAAGTCAACTTCTTCAAATATCCATTTACAGTTAATCCTTTACAATTTTCATGAATAAAGTAAAAGGTGTGGTAAATTACCAAGAATATTAATTATACAGGCAACCTAAAATGTTTGCACATCATATTCAATAATCTCTCAAATGAAGACAAAATTGTTGTACTTGCACTTACCCATACTGAAACTCAAATTCTTTTACAGTTTTAATAGGCTTTAACATTTAATTTGCTTAAATTATTACTTTGTTGATATAAATAGGATGTTTATTTACTCTAGCCTAGCAATAACTGAAAGAGGAAGCCTCTAAAGACAAAATATTCAATTACGTTCCATACCAGGAATCTATGAATCATAACATAATAATTGAGGCAAGTGTCATCCATCAATCTCAGAGTTGCTGTCCATTTGCAGCGTGAGATCAAAATGAAAAAGCTAGGTAGCTCTCCAGTTCCTCTTGGATCATTTTGGTGTAGAAAACCTGGTTATCTTGATGGAACTGCCAGAGTATCTGACCTTCCCCAATTTTGTGTTCAAAGCCACTCTCCAGCCATGATCGAAAATGCAGATACTCATGATACTTGTCGACTGAATCGAATGAGTCTAACACTTCCAGCTACTTACACCATTTTTGCTCAGGTTAACCACAGACTGACCCTTCCTTACCTTTAAGATAAATAATAATACCCCCAAAATAGTATGAATTCTCTGAATATCTACTATGAACATATTAACCAAAATACAAATGAATTTGTGTTTTCTTTTAGGTGGGAATTTTCCTGTGCCATTTCTTTTTACATATGCACACATGAACTTTTCTGTGTACAAATAATTAAGTTCTAGCTCTATGCCTTTACAAATTACAAAAGGTGTTCTAAATTCCAGAGCCAGAGGAAAAAGGTGAGTGATGGGAATCCAATACCTTGAAAGAAATTAAATATATTTTTAAAAGTCTTCTAATTAAGGTCTCATCAAACAAAATTTAAGATGGAATTTATGGAATTTATATTTAATTTATGGAGTTCATATTATATGAATACATTTTCAGGAAAAAAAATATATAGATATATATTCAGGCCCTGCTAATTGCTGTATGATCTTTAGCAGCGTACTTAATCTCTCCGAACCTTAATTTCCTGGCTGATAAAATAGAGACAGCAACAGTTAACTTGACGGGGTCGTGGTGAAGTTCAAAGGCAAGAAGGAACGTAGAAGTAACTTGTTCATTTTTAAAATCCTACACAAATGAAATTGGAGTTTGTATGCAGCACCTGCTATGGACCCAACAGGCATCTTGAAGTTTGGAGAGAATATACGAGAAGCACAAGGTAGAGGCTCTTCCCACAACCATCCTGACACCCACTTGGACTCAGGAACTAATTAGAAAATGAGATGAAACGGTATAAAACTAAGCTGTGCGGCCCAGGCTATGTGTGCAGTAACAACTCTAAGAAGGGAGAACTTAAAATGGGCTGGAAGTGATGAATATTTTCTTTCGAAATGGAGCAGGCTACGCTTTGCCTGAACAAAGAGGCAAAGATATCTGACAGCTGCTTACCACTCTCTGTTGCTTAAAATATCAGAGCAGTATGAGGTTTAGGCAGCTCTGAGGGCTGAGTCATCTTCCTCCTTACTTGGTATTTATTCAGGACGCAGCTCTAACCCTGATGACAACAGCATTCCTGACCTCTGAGCTGCTCAGAATGCTGAGATGTTTCCCCAGGTGAAACGGACGCTGCATCCAGATTCCCTGTGGTCGCCATTCCCGGTGATGCTTGTGCGGCCTCCTTGTTTGGTCGCAGCCGTCGTTCGAGGTGAGGGAGTTCCGGACAGCTGAAGAAGAGGAACGAAGGCCGAGTGAGAAATATTCGAGATTTTCTTCTCATGACGATGCTCAGGGCTCACAGCTGAGGTAATTCTAGAAAGAGCCGGAGCATGAGCCTCAACCTCGTACCGTCGGAGCTTGTAGATCATCTGGTTTGATCAATCCAATTCAGTTGCTCAAGTTCTGGGAGGGCCTATTTAGGACAAAGCTCTGTAAGTGTTGGATCCAGGAAATTCAGCAGGGGAGATAAAAGATAAAAAGATATTTATTGTGACAGACAATCCCGCATATATTTTAGGTCCTCATCTGATCCGGTACTCTGTGTAGACGGGGTTTTTGTCACTGTTTTTTTTCTAGGTGAGGAGGCTGAGGCCTAGATAGTTTCCATAACTTGCCCAAGATCCCACAATTTCTAAACTACAGAGAGAAGGTTTAAACCCAGAAAATCCCCGCTCTAAAGCCTGTGCTCATTACACTTAAATTGTCAGAGGGAGAGATACGAACAAATACAGAAAAGTACAAAAAAAAAAAAGGAGGCAGGCTCAGGGAGTAGGATATTTCCACTCTTGTAGATGATGGGACATTTTCACAATAGAGGAACTGTGGAGGAGGAGGCTGAAGAGAGGCTGAGGCCATTGATGGAGAACTTTGTAAGGGCCATCACTTTGCACTCAATTATGTCAACCATGGGGACTTACCAGTGGCTGACTAACTGTGGAGTTGTTGGGAGTAGTCCTGGGTACAGGCCATAGGTGTGAGGGGCAAGGACCCTGTACATAGAAAATTTTGAACAACAATAATAAAACCTAGCCATTCTGATTTTAATTATCACCTCATGCCTATAATTCTAAACAAGGAAGTGATCAAATACTCCTCCTTTTCAAAAAAAAATATATATTGTGTAAATTTTCATTTTAAACAATTGCTGCCATTAATGTTGAGTTTTAAGAATACACTGTAAGGTTTGAATTATCACATTTCAATTATTATCCTTTACTAATCACTGTGTTCTTCATGGAAGTTATTTCAACAAACTCCCAGTTATACGGTTGGCCCCCAACACACCCACGGGCTCAGCTGCATGAATCCAAGAGTAAACTGGGAATTTTTGAGTTTGCCTTGGGCAGGCACAGCTGGGATTGTTGTGTCAAAAAATCAGAACTTGAGTTACTTCACTTATGTCATTCTATGGGATCACTTGGACTTTTCTACTTTTCTTTAAACGCAAAATACAAGTGTAATATTTTTCCCTGAAAATGCATTTTAGTTCATACATAAAATATCCCATTCATCTTTAAAATTAAAATCATTCATTTTGTGTGTTGTTTTAAAACAAAAGATGAAAAAAATGATGATTATTATTTACCACATGAAAATAATTTCATCACACAGCAGGGCTGGGGAAAGGGTGTTATAAAAATGACCCAGTCTAGGTGTCAAATATGTTAGGAATGCCACTGGGAGTCACTGAATGTCTTTGATGGGCAGAGTCACAAAAGAATGGCCAGTGTGAATCATAAAAGGCACCATCGCCGTATATCTACATGCTCCTTGTAAGGAGACAAGGAAAAGCAAGGCCTATGCTGTAGAAACGATACAAATATTAGTCATGGAGAGTATTCTGCACAGGCTCTTGATAGGCTGCTGCATCGTCCGGGTGGAGTATCCACGCTACCTCCAGCCGGTCTGTCCTTGAAAGCAGACAGCTCTCTCTTTTAACTGCCAGCAGAGAACACTGATTTCAAGGAGTCAGAAGGAAATAAGGTGATCTGGAGGCTTTTGTCACCCAATATCTTGGGAAATGTCCACTGAGAAAATCATTCTTTAGAGTTTTTTGTTAAGGATGCGCGGTTGTCAGACCTTGTACTGTTGTTCTCGATATTCCATGCACGTCCCTATGGGAAGACTACACTTCCCCATCCTAGAGAAGACTGGCCTGGCTCCGTAGCTGACTTGCTTCCGCTAGTAAAATGTCAGTAGATGCAACAAGTGTTTGGGGCAGTTTTAAGAGTCAGTGAGTGCTTTGCAGTGTCTTTTCCACCAGTCTCTGTGCTCCTGAAAGCATGGAGCCGCTCGTCACCTGGGTTCCGAACGACTGCAGTGGGCAGTACTCCCTCGTCAAACTCCGATGAACATACAGCTTGGACAAGAAATAAACATTGACATTTTCAACCGCTAAGATGGCCTGGTTGTTTGTCATCCCAACACTAACTGGCCCAACTGAATTGACAGAGCAGTCCTTCCATTTGGGCAGATACTCTCAAATCTCTACCCCAATGTAGCCAGACAAGGAGAAATTACATTCGTGGCGCTTGCTGTGTAGATATCAGTAGAATTGCTTTGACTGAACAACCGTTGACGTGAGGATCATTCATACTGAAAGCCACGATAAACATGCCTCCTAAAACTCATCCTGGGACACACGGGAGGATGTCGTCATGGTTCAAGGGCATTTTGCTGATGGAACTTGCTGAACAACCTCAGAGAAGCTCTAAGCTTCCTGGCAATCGACCTGAAAAAGATGAACTTGATCAAGCCTACGACACGCAGTACTTAAGACAGAAATAGTTGATTTGGCTCAGGAGAACTTGAACAATCCTCAACACAAAGCCGAGGCAGAGGGGGAGAAATGTCGAGCCAGGTCTATTCATCACTATTCCTTCAAAGCTTCCCTTATCACACGTTCCTCCCCCTCCTCCCTCAAACATGAAAAAAAAAAAAAAATCCAGCAATTAAAATGTCTGGCCCAGGGAGACAGAGAGCTGAGCCCCAGTGCCTACCTGACATTGGGCCTCAGGACCCCTAAGGCTTCATTCTGGTATAGGTGCGGATCTGCCATTTGCTGACAGACCCTTTCCCAGCACCAAGTATGTTGGGGTCACTGGGAAAGAGGAAACTTATGAATAAATCTGAAAGGGGGTCTGAAAATTTAGATGAATGCCAAAGGAGTCCTTTGTGAATAAAATTAAGCAGTCATCGCCACAGAGGACACACATTGTAGCTGGCTCGGCGTCACGGCTACCTCCCAAGGCTTCCTCCGGGAGGCAGACGCATGGGTCTGTGTTAAATGGCTTAATTTTCTTAATCAACTATTTCATTGTGAGTTTTTAATTTCATTCCCATGCTTATTTTTTTTTTTCATTTTGCCATAATACAGCTCTAAGTACCGTGGCAAACATTTGACAGTTTGCTCAGCAGGTGCTGGGCTCTGCAGAGCTTACAGAGCTCTACCTTTTATTAATTGGGTTTCAAAATGTGTTCCTGTGTGAACAGAAGCTAAGATGGGACTATTGTACCTGTCAACATGAAGCTGGGCGAAATAAAATATTTGGAATGTGTTTTAAAATAACTCATTGTGAGCTTGATCGGTTGAGAATTTAAAAGCAGAAATATTCCTTAATGTTGAAATAAATAATCATGCAATCAAAATGGCAATAAAATTAAAGAAACGATGGGGTTTGTTCGAGGTGCTTCAGTATTTGATAACAATGAGAACATTTTCTTTATGCCCACTTGGTTATGCATTGAAAAGGTAGTTCTGAAAAAGCATTTTAATAAAAACTCTAGGGGCCTGGGGAGGTAGTTCCTACTTTGAAAACCAACAAGGAAGGCTCTCTAAATACTTCTGATGTTTCCAATTTAATTTTTGTTTCAATTTGGAAGGGTTTTTTTTTCCCCCTCATCAAGAAAGACTCTCAATCTGAAATTTCAAATTTTAGTCTAAAAGAAACCCTGCCAAGCACTGACGTTCCGAGAAATGTGTCTCTCTTTTGATGAAGCAGGAGTACCTTTGTGACTCTTTTCTCCCTTTTTCCTGTATGTACTTCATAATTCAATGAACTCTCACGACATATATTCTAAGACTTCCACTCAAGGCAGAAGATAAAAGGGAGGGGAAGAGAGCACAGTAAAAGTTGACCAAAAAAAACTCAGTCCGTCTCTTGTCATTAGCAAGTTATTTCCATCATTAATTTTTCTCAACTCTGAAATAATGAATGTTCTCTGTGTCCTCCCAAGGGTCTATCTATAGGCAGTTCCCCTAAAAAGGGTTGTGTTCTGAAGTTTAAGCATGAGGAAAATAAAATGAAGCCACAACAGTCATAAGACAAAAGCCTAGAGAAATAATATATATATAGTCATGCTTGTTTCTGATTTAAAAAAAATACATATCATCATTGTAAAAATCTTAAAAAGTTGTGGCAATGAACAAAGTGAAAAATGAAAAAGCCCTGAAATTTTGCTCCCAGAGATGGCCACTGTTTAGTCTATTCCCTACTGGACTCATTCCATGCATGTACACACACACACACACACACACACACACACACACACACACACTTTTTTACTGAAAAACAAAAATAGAGCCATGTCAAACAGTGTGTTTCAACTTGCTCTATACACTTGTCAATATATCAAGGACAATGTTTTTGTTTGATGTATAGAACTGCCACATTCTTTTGATGTCTGTCCAGTATTTCACTGAAATCCAATACGTAGATGGAATGTAATTTTTTAACCAATTCCTATTGACAAATGTTTCCAATGTTTCTGATATGTCAATATTATAGTCAATGGGTTAGATATTCCTGGAGGATAGATTTCTAAAAACAGAACTAAGAAGTTAAAGTTAAAATATTGCTACATATTTCCAAGTTTCCTCCAAAAAATGTTGTAGCAATTTACATTCCTATTGACAATGTATGAGAAAATATGTCACGCCACCTATTTTTAAGCTTTGCTAATCTGAAAGACAAAATGTATCTCATTGAGTAAATTTGCATTTTTAGCTATCCTGAGGTTATTTACACATATTTACTTGGAATCTTTACAATATTGTGTCATCTTACCAAGGAATACAGGACAGCTTTATTAAGTCTTCTTTATTCTTTCAGGAAAGCTATATTATTTTCCTGATAGATCTCTTGCAAATTTCTTATTAAATTTCTATGTATTACATATATTTTATTATTGATGAACTAGGATTTTTTTCATTATATTTTCAAGTGATTTTACAAATATAATAAAGCCTATTGATACTTGAATTCCTATTTTATTTCTAGCCGCTTTCCTAAACTCTATTAGTTTTAGTAAATTTCGTTTGTTTTCAGCTGTTGTTTTTCGATGTTGTCCTTCAGTAAACTGTCATACTGCCACTGATCATACGTTTTGCTTTTTATCTTCCAATAAGGATGCAGTAATAACAATGGCCATTCTCATCTTATTTCAGAATTCAGTGAGAAAGCCTTTAGTTTCTCATTAGACCATTTTAGAATTTGGACCACTTTAGGAATCTAATAAAAGTTATAGACCCTCTTTTTCCTTCCTTCAAATGCATGTGCTGCACAAACAACAAAAAATTTCATATATTTTTAGTTGATTCATACACCCCTTGAGGCTGATGAATACACTCGCACAAAAACACACCACAGGACAGGCTAGACTGACATAACTAAAGTTGCTTCAACGGGGACCGGCCAAAGGGAAAATTTCCAAGTAGGCGAAGGGTGTCGATTTAATGCAACAAGCATTTGTTGAGCTCTCATTAGGCGTTCTAGTTACCCAACAGAAGAGTTAGCTTTCCAATGCAATTAAGAACAGACACTCTGCAAAACACTGGCTATAAATCCTCCTTGAATTACTCTCTGTCTCTCCAGAGAGAGACAGATAAGTAAGCAAAACAACACCAAAAAAAGGTGGTATTAAAGATGTGTGCATTCTGGACGAGAGCATACCTAAATGCCGTTTTCATCAACTACGGGAAGTTTTACAGAGAATGTGCCTTTTGGAGTGAGATTTTAAAGATGGTATTGAAGGGGCAAAGACATCCCAAAAAGAAAAACAAGGAGAGCAAAGGTAGTTTGGCCTCAGATATTTGTAGAATGGTGGGTAGTCCCCCACGCTTGGAACACAGAAAAAAAGTGCAAAGACTTTCATTGCATGGTTTGAAATGACTTTGTTTTGATGATAGCCTCAGCCAAAATAACATAGTGTTACAAATCTTGCAAAATAAAGATTCCTCAGAAACCTCACACAAATTGCATAACTCTTGAACTATTTTTGTTTCAGGGTAGAAACCTCATAGATACGCTCAGTCTTACCAATGGTTTACCAATTTAGTCCTTTTGTTTCTTTCTTACTTAATTGATCCAGAATATTGTGGCCTGCTGAGAATGCCTGAGGGCTTTCTTTGTCTGGTACCAATTTCAGAGACTTCTAACTGAATGCGTAGTGGAAGTTGTTAGCAGTTGTTGGAAATTTAGTGTGAAAAAGCTGGCTTTGGGGAGCTTAACCTAGAAATACCAATTATCTAGTTTACATCCATACATAGAAAAAATTTGTCTCTTAGAAATATTCACTTACATTCTATTCATTTTAATTAAATTCCTTGGACATATTTATCCATGAATGGCATGCTTTTCCCCCCATTGTTTCTGTCAGTCCATTGTCTTTTCTATCTTGTCCCCTCTATATTATAATTTTCTCGTTGGCTTTTCCTCTCATCAGTATTTCTAGGTCATCTCCAGTGCTGGTCACCAGACCAGAGTTTGCAAACTGAACATCTGCTCTTCTGATTTTGCCCAAAGATGGCATTCTGTTTGTCTTTCAGTCTCAACTGAATCAGAATATGCTAGATAAGTTGTTTTGGGGCATGGGGGGCAGGGGGAACGTGGATATGGTGGACAGAAGTCTTTTTTAAAAGCTTCTCAGATGATTCTCATGAACAGTTAGAATGAAGAACCACTGGAACCAAGAGCATCACTCATTAATCCTTCTATAGAGCCCTCACTACTCATCTCCCTCTACCTCTCACTCATCCCCAAATAGGCTTTAACTAACTACATCTAGCTAATCTGGAAGACAATCAATAGTTGTGTTCTACTATGGAAATTACAACTTACGCATTAAATTTTCTCATAATTGTGACTGTCCATTGACTTTCACAGTTGCTACACCAAATCTCCATATGTAAAGGAAAAACATCTTTAATAAAAATATAGTTTCCTCTTGGTTCTTTTCCCTACCTCTAGCTCCCCAGTGTAAAACCACTCTGTTCTCTTTATGCACTATCGGTTGGTCGTTTGTCTTGTTGTCTTGTCTTTGATTTGTGAAGTCATGCAACTGGGAACATATCTATAAAGTATGACTACAATGGCACCGATTCTCACAGCAATTTTGGTGTTCAGAGCATATTAAGGAAAGAAAAAAGTAACAATAATGCCTAGAAACTCCTTAAAGAATTAGTTGGTCTTTAGAAAATGCTTCAATGTAAAATATTGCCTAAAGGATTCTATGGCAGACACAAACTGCCGCTATTTGGGTATTCTTTCTCCTATTATTTCCTTAGCTTTATCTTTCCCTTTAAATCAATGTTGCTTTGATAAACTCTTCATTAGTATTTGTCAAATTATTGTTATATTCAGCTACCTTCTGTTTTGTTATTAATACAGTTATACCCTCAAAGTGTATTTGTAATGCATTCTTCACAGATGATCCTAAAACAAGCTGTTATTAAGCATATCATTACAACACACACACCAGAAAATTTATTTGCAGAAAATGTCAAATAGCTCAAGAGGCCTCTGGAGAATTCTTAAAGATATAATCCAAAGCCATCGTAAACTTGTTCTTTTCTTTTCAGAGCTTGTACCTCTTGGTTCTAGTCACTCCCTGACCCCTCTTTCACCAAGCATCATGCAGGAAGTTCCCACTGGACTTGGGGTGAACACGTGACCGGAGGGTCTAACTTGGTCGTGTTCACTCTATCAAACTCTATCCTGCCCCCAGTCTATTACTAAGCTCATTGAATGAATTCCAATTGGATGATATTGCTTTAAGGGCAGTAAGTTTCCCCCAAACCAAAATGTCATATTTATGCTTTAAAGCAATTTAAAATAATTAAAAATAATGGTAGGTCAAAAACAATTTTCCTAATCTTAATTGATGTCATGCCCACAAATAGCAATAATTTATTTCTATGCAAAAGCTCTTCAACCCTGCACTAAGAGCTAAAAGACCTGAATTCTATTTTTGGCTCTAGTACTGATTTCCTGCTATAAGTCTTTCAGTTTCCATGTTTATGAGACCAGCAAGCTAGAGAAAAATAAACTGTTGTGTCCTTGGGGCATAAGGACCTCAGGAATTAATGAGTTAATAATTTACACACAGCACATGTAACTTAGGGGGGAATAACACAACAAGTATAAAGTTGAAATAACTAAAGATGATAGACATAGCTAACTCCATTTATTTTCTAATGTGTATGGTATTGTGATTCTAAAAATTCTGCCCTAACATGTGGTAGCATTTAGCCAATACTCCTAATAATATTTATAAGTAGATTGAGAATTAGCCCGCAAATACAATTCAGGAAGTTTATTCTGGTGATTTGTTTTTCATGTTCTGTAAAATGAATTGCATTAAAGGTCAGAAAAAGTGCCTTAAAGAACACTTCTTTAATATTTAAAGTGCAGTTCATCTTGTTGAACATTATAATAAGATACACATAATTGGCTTCTCGCCTGGGAGTCAAACTCAGTAACTTTCTGCCCGATTAGCCAAACTGTTGCATAATACACAGAAAGATGGCAGAATGCAGAGCAAATGGTTTCTGTATTTACTGTTGCTCATTTTTAGCCACAGAAAGAGGTAAAGAAACTACTGTATGTGTTGACAAAGCAGGAATCAGGACCTAACTCCGTCGTGGGCTAGATGCTCTGTTCCCGCAGTTCTTTGCAACATGAACGCAACTCCCACCAAGTGTATTTAATTTGATCCTGCGACCTCTTGACGTGTTAGCGATTTTTTTTAGAAAAAAAAAAAGAAAGAAAAGAAAAAAAGAGAAATAACTGTTGTCAGTCAAACTGAAGGCAATTGACTCCCAAGGTTGACATCAGCTCCCTGAACACATCACCACAAACACACCTCCAAACCTCTGTTTTCTCCTTCAAGACCCACCCTCTATATTCCAGCCATCCCACCCACAACACACACACACATACACACACACACACACACACACACACACAGAGGCAGATGGAACCCTACAACTATGTCAACAGCCTTGATACAATTTAGCAACTTAGAAAAATATGTAGAAAATGTGAAAGAGGAATCAACTTGACAAGATAGTTGGTTTTTTTTAAGGGAATACAAATTCACATCTATTTTTCTAGGGAAATTTTCTGAGTGATGACTTTGCAAAATTTCTGTTTGAAAAGGAAACAATGTACTTCATACATTGTTTTTCAACTTTAGTAACCACTTGAACATGCTCTTAATTTCAAAATGCAATTAAAGTTCAAGTTTACTTGTGACCTACTTAAAGAAGCTTCCTGGATCCGGAGTAAAAGAACACAAATGCTTCTTGAGAAGTCTGTAATATGCCTTAGACATCAGATATCCTAGGATTTTTGGATGAAGTGCTCTCTTATAATGAAAAAACTACTACTATAGTGAGTGTAAGTCAAAAACACACATTAAATGTTTCATTTGCTCCACAAGAGGGGAAAATTTTAAATCAAGTGGATAAACATTTTTTTTAATAACTCAGCAAGAGATTTCATGGACTTCTCCCATATTTATAAATATTTTGAGATTTTGACATCCCTCTATATGGCAATAAGTTGTCCATCTCTAATTTTCATTTAATTTATTCTTTTCTCTGCCAATGAATTTTGGCTTAAAGCTTCCTTTTAGAATGTGTAAACAGAAACAAATAAGCAGACGATTGTTATTGGACCTACTCTAACTAAAAACAACTAAGTTAATAATAAAATAAAACATATACGCCACAATATTTATGTGTCAACCTTTTTAGCATTCACTTTCTGACACATTTTCCCCACACTGCAACTACCGGAGAATATATGCTAGAATGTACACTTTGCATGCCTATAAGAGCCCTAAGGTATTAGAAGTACGTTCATTCTACACTCACCAGAGTATCAAAACACTGGGAACATTAGCGGTAGAGTTACACAGATATCAAAGAATTTCCCCACAAAAAGAGTCTAATGTCATCTGAAAACAAATAATTTTCGTCCCTCAATTTCATAAGCAAATAAGCCCTCTGGGGAACTGAAATAGTTTTCCTGACATCCAGGTGGTAAAGCCCATTCACTTCATAAGGCATTATTCTCCTGTTTTCAATTTTAAGAATGTTAGCTATGTACTTCCTAGACCGTGGTAGTTTAATAGCTGTAAATGGAAAAGGGATAGAACTGAGTAACAGAGCAAGCACTCCAACAATGACAAGGATAAATAGCTAACAGGAAAACTACTAAAAGCAGACAAACAAAATATAGTAATTTGAGATGATATAGAGATTTATTGAAAGGCAAAACTTCTGCAAACTTTTAATGGGCCGTAAGTGCATTGGTACATTTATATTTATAGTTATACCTGAGTCCTAAGACATTATATTTAATATGCTCTTTAATATGTTTAAGAAAGCAGAAAGATTTCAAATATAATTATAAATGTTTTCAATAAAAATAATCAGAATTTTTTAAAGTTTTAAAGTTAAAAAGTATAATTTTCAGATATTGAGGAAATTTATTTTTTCAGAACACCTCTTTTTAGGGCAACCACAGAAGTACATAAGGTATTTGGCATGGATGTAATTTTAAAGTTCAAATGATTACTTTGTTGAAGTAAAAAGTTATCAGAAGTTCAAGTAAAAGACTAGAAGTTTTATCTAGAAGAGAATAATCCCGTTGTCACACTGAGAATGTTTTGCTGGTCACTAGACAAACGCAATGAGTAAGGCAGAATTTTGTTGACTATCCTGGTTTTATTGTTTTTTTTAACCAATTAGCAATGTTTACAGAGAGAGGACAATAGCTAAGTGAATCAAAAAGATATGAGGGTTAAGTCAGAACAGGGTGCCTTGCTGCTGACTTCATTTCCAGGTTTGGCTAGAGCCTGCATTCTTCTAGTCTCAGAAGATTCTTTTTATTTTATTTTATTTTATTTTTAATTTTTATTTTATTTTATGTTATTCTATTCTATTTTATTTTATTTAATAGACAGACAGAGAGACAGCAAAAGAGGGAATACAAGCAGGGGGAGTGGGAGAGGGAGAGCAGGCTTCCTGCTGAGCAAGGACCCAATGAGGGGCTCGTTCCCAGGACCCTAGGATCATGACCTGAGCCAAAGGTAGACACTTAACCAACTGAGCCACCCAAGTGCCCCTAGTCTAAGAAGATTCTTTTATTTTCAAAACCTATTGGTTCTTTTCACGCGATCCACTGATACATAAATAAGTGCATGCCAAAATGGAAGTATAAACCACTCTTGGTCTTACGTTTTTCCAAGGGGCCAGGAAGGAAAGTTTGGGCAGGATGGTTGTTTTTAGGTTAAGCACTTTAGAAAGCAAGCAAAACTGGTTAAATATGAGTTTTATTGAGCATAGCAATCAGAAAACACTTTAGTTAGCTGCTGAACCCGGTCCATGGTAAACATTCACTAGCTACTTTTTGATTTGGTCATGTTCTCTCTGATGCGACACCTCTGTTGATGGTCACCATTACTCCATGCCATTACGGTGCATGTGCTATCGCCCATGAAGCTCTGCAGCAGAGTGGCAAACAGATATCACAAAGTTTCAGTAACATAATAACACTGAAGGTCTACTGCTCAAATGGGGCTGAATACTCAGTGCCAGTTGGGTCTCACTGGCCAAGCCAATGGCTTACATCTGATCCAGATGTCTGAAGTCATTTATAGGCAATTCTCTCGTCTAGCCAATTAGTCTTAACACTGAAGCAATTGACTTACCTGCTGACAGCCTGAATCAACAGATAATTTATGACCTGAACTTCTGTAATTATTTTAATAGGCTTTTTATACCCTTTCCATTCTATTTATCATAATAAGAGCATTTAAAATGAGAACTCCTCACTAAAGGGAAGAGATGTGACGGTCTTAAAGAAACATTTTATTGAAGAAATCAGAGACCTGCCCTTTTAAGAGGGTCCATATTGGAAAAATTCCCCTCTTCCTTCTTTCAATTCATCCATGGAGAAATAGACTGGACTCTTTTTTCACCATTTTAAGTCATTACTATCTCTATCTCCAACTTGTTTATTGCCTGTGCTAAGACCTTCAAATATCTCAAAGTCAACCTGCTGTGCATTGTCTTGCTCTTATTAACAATGGCGGCTGAAAGAGAAGCCATTCTGTGAAGCCTGATGTCTCCTCCCTAATCAGGCTGGGGGATCTTAACTTCAAGAGGCCAGTTTGTCACCAAGATAGTGCCAGCCTGTCTTCATTCCGTGTTCATGCACTTTCTGCTACTCACCACAACCTGCAGGAGGGTCCTCCCAACATCGCTAACATTGATGACAGACAAATGTCATGGCCATCAGAGGTGGGCTAAGGAAGAACACAGAACAAGGCAAATTTTGTGGAGAAACATGAATAAACAGTTTTAGTCTACTTAGCTAAGGAGAGAAACTATGGCTCAATATTGAACTGCTATACTTTACAACATACCATAGAGAATACCAAAGAAAATATTGCCTGGGGAGATACATGCTCAAACCTTCCCATCTGCAGCTGCTATCAATTATTCTGCCCTGATGTGACCAGAAATCTCAGTTTTCAATAGAGAAATATGAGTTGTAAACGAATCCTTATTGGCCACCCTTACATTCCCCTCCCCACCCCCACCTCCTGATTCTGTTTTGCTTTTCAAACATTTGAAATGTCCACATACTTTGTATCCTCGCCCACTGGGAAGTTAGAAAAGCAAACTTAGCTAGTTTCAGGGCAGAGGAGAGATTTTGTGGCTTTCCGAGAATCTCCATTAGATTACAAAGGCTCATAAAAGGGTACCTTCACCCTAAATGTTATATAAACAGAATTCTGTCTGTGTGTGTGATTTACACTCTTATTGAAGATCTTGAATCTTCCTTCTCTTCATGCTAGAAGATAAGTGAAGGACAAAAAGCCTATTTAGAACAGTTAACCTGATCATTTTTTAAAAGATGTGTGCAAATCACTGGGGCTGGGATCCCGTTTGTCAACCAAATTGTCAGGAAATAATTTATTACCGACAAGAACAAAGTGTGCAGCTGGATACCCCAAAACAACGGCATGCTAAATGAGCCAGAGACTTGTTATAAATATCTTCCCCGGGACTGCATTTCCTATAGTCTAAAATTATTCTAGAAGCAGCATGGTATTCATGGAAAAAAAATAGTTGTACTGAGCATCAGGGTGTCAGAGTTTCTTTTGCCTGTTCTAGTAACTAGCTTTGCTAATCAAGTTAGGCCACTTTCAGATTTTTGTGAATAATAATAATAATGTAAAAAAAAGAAATAAAAAGAAAGAAAAGGAAGAAAGAAAAGTGAAAAGAAAAGAAAAAAAGAGAAGAGAAGAGAGAAGAGAGAAGAGAAAGAAAGAAAGAAAGAGAAGAGAAGAGAAGAGAAGAGAAGAGAAGAGAAGAGAAGAGAAGAGAAGAGAAGAGAAGAGAAGAAGAAGAGAAGAGAAGAGAAGAGAAAGAAAGAGGGAATTTATATTGGATGACCTCTGAATTTCTTTTGAGCTCTAAAATTCTACACTGACATCACTGATATCCTATCATTGAACTCAAATGCTCTACCAATTAGTCTAGGCTCATTCAAGAGATGAGAAAACTGCATTTAGAAAAAGGGAAACAAAGGACTGTAGTAAAATAGGTGTTTGATTTCTGTGTGAATTATATCATCAAGAAATTGTTCTTCTGGCACGATTAATATAGTTAACTTTGAGAGGTGAAAAAAGTTAATAACAAATCAAAAAAGACAAAGTAATTGGGAATAAGACTTCACTTAAAAAATAAATTTTTAAAAAGTAATGGTAATAAATGAAATCCCTCTTCTTTAGAACTCCCAGTCTTTTCACTTTTGTTATATTCCACCCTGTGTTAAAAGTTCCTATGTGTCTGTCTTCTCTGTTAGACTATAAGTTTCTAGATGTCAGGGGCCATAATTTGTTCATGTTTATATCTGTCATGTTGATTTGCCCAGAAAGACACTCAGCAAATGTTTGTTGAATTGAATCCAATTTTCAATATATTTAATAAAAGTGGAAAATACTGAGATGGAATAATTAATCAAACTCCACTGGTAAATCTAAATCTTAGATGAATCTCCAAACTTCCTTCTTTTTACAAATGACTTGGGAGACAATGATGTCATGTAGAATCTGTGAGATATCTAAGCAACTGGAGAAGACTCTTCGTATCTTGAAAGAAAGAAAAATATCAAATTGCAAGTATGTAATTTTTTCCTTATCTATCAGTATTTCTTTATGGCTCGTTCATTTTTTTATCCATTCCACACATATTTAATGGGTATCCACTAGTCTGGTTGTACAACTATGATTAAGATATGATTTCTGCTTTCAATACAATGTTTCTAGTTTATGGAGAGAGATCAATTACAATACAGTGGGGTAATTGTGGTATTCGCATGTATACAATACATTGATAGCACATAAAAGGGATGCCTGAATGAATGTTTAGGGTTATTTAAAGCTTCTCAGAAGACAAGATGCACGGCTACACTGAATAAGGAAGGGTAATTCTGAGTCAGTCAGGGCAAAGATCTAAGACCTGTAGACAAAGAGGGTGGCATTTTATATTTAGTTAGGAAATTTTAGGTAGTACTTATTGTATGCCAGTCATTTTTTCCGATCACTTTAAAAAACAGTAATTCCTTTAATGCAACATCTCTATGCAAACTATTATCATACCCATTACAAATGAGGAAGCCAGGGCACAGAAAGAATAAGTAACTTCATGAGGTCAATTAGCTAGTAGGTGACAGAGCTGAGATTTGAACCCAGGCGCTGTGGGGTCAGAAGTTATGCTTTTAATCCTCTTGGTTATATGTTGTTGCTCTATGGCTGGGAGGCAGAGAGCCTGGCTCCTCCCCACTCACCTCTTCTTCCTTTATTCTCCGCCTCAGCATTCTATACATCCGATTTTGTAACGACTTGTGTGTGTACTTGCGTGCTTCTGTCTTCCTCATTACGCTGCAGCCCTGCCGGGGTCCTCATTGAGGGGTTCAAAGCAGGAGAGTCAAGCGGTCATATGGGTATTCTAAAAAGAGCACTCTGATTGATGCAGAGGGAAAAATGTCATTTTGGTTAGAATATCTATGATGTACCTGATATTAAAATAGAGTTTCAGCCCAGGCACATTTCAAAACAGGGAAATAGACCAAGAAGTAAAAATGTTTCAAAGTAAGAGGCTAAAGTCTGCTTTAGATGACTCTTAGATGTGTCAACCACATTAAAGTATAAAAGGGTCTAGCTGGAGATTAGAAGAGAATTTTTGGAGAGGAGAAGATTTATTTGAAGAAGCCTTTGCTCTGAGTCACAACCGCCCCAGCTCTGGTCCAAGAGAGCAGGAGACAGCCCTAACTTCAAACCTAGTCAGAGAGGTTTAGGTGATAATTCAAGAAGAATTTTCTGGAGAGAACAGTAGAAGGGACTGACCCCTAACTCATACTGAAGAAAAGCAGCTTTACTAGGACTACTCCAAGCACTTAATGCTTGTCCTCTGCAGGTTAGGGGCTGTCTGACTCCCACCCAAATCCCTGAGGACAAAGATGGGCTGGTCCTCCACAGAGATGTAAAGGAGCCTGCTGTACTGAGATGGGGAAGCAGGCCCGCCATGCTGGCCAGGAATACATGAGTGTGGACCAAAGACTGAGGGAAGCATGCAGAAGTCAACACAGTGGTGAGCCAGCAAAGGGCTCCTCCTCCTCCCTGTGGGAGGAGCGTCCAGATGGTCACTCAGTGTTGGCAGGAGTTGGAGCTTATGCCGGATGCATCGGGACTAAGGGATGAGTATGTAATCGGGCTAAGTTTTCTCAAGAGGAAGTACAGGTGAGAGACCCTCACTGATTTGGGGGTGAGGTGGGGAGGAGCATCTTCTACGAATGTGTGAAAGTGTCCATGTTAGAATGAGCTCCTTTCACCCACCGGCCAAGTTCAGAGAGAGGGTAATGCCCGATCATCAGGAGAGGATCGGGTGAGTGAGGACTTTTCCTCTCCACCTCCCCTCATCCCCAGCATGGGAGGAATTCAGAATCTGAAGGTAGCCAAAGAGGGAAGAGAAGTAGAAATCACCACATGATGAAAGAATGAAGAAGCCAACATTACTCCCCTTACCTAATAGCAAATTTTACATGGGACATCTTGATGATTCCAATTTGATAGTGTTTGGTGACTTAAAGTAAAGGTAAGTCTCTTTATTATCTAAATGTGACCACAGGATTTTATGGAGGCTGCCAGTCACTGTAAAGGGAAGAGATTCCCGCACCGAATCAATTTAAAGGGATTAAAATGCAGATGCTTGGTGATACATGACCATCACAACTGGTATTCACCAGAAAGAAGAGATCCACTCACAGTACGCTGCCCTAACCCAGCAGGAGCCAGATCTAGGGCTTACAAGAGCTTCCCGTACACCAGTCACCCCTGAACTGTCCGGGGAATCCCAGGTCCCACTCTAGGTTACCCACAAAGCACATTTAAGTCCATTGTTTTCCTGTGGCAAATTACCATGCCACCTGTAGCTTTGCAGCCTACGTGTCCTTTCTCAGTCCCAGCCCCAGGGCCTGACGAAGCAGGTTTTTCCATGACGTCCCCACTGAAGTCTGAGGATGCTTACACTGCTATCTGGCCCAACCACAAGAAACAGGATTTCAGCCACACACCTGCTGGGTTCTTGATCCCTCGCCATGACAGTATCTTCAGCCTCGTCTTCTGCCACGTTTCCTACTTTGCTCCTACAGTACAAGTACTGGTACTGCTCATAGTTCCATCAACAGAAGACGAGCTTCAGTTCCTCCACATGTCATGGTCCTTCACCCTTGGGGGAATTTACAGTGCTGTCCCCACATCTAGAACCCTCTCTGATCATTTCCTGCCCTGTATACGGAAGTCGAATGTATGATTAAGAACATGACTCTGGAATAAAACACGCTGGCTCTGAAGCTGACTTTTTCTAATGAGTAACTTTTTGACCTCGGATGACGTACTTAGTTGTTCTAACCTCAACTTCCTCATCTGTAAAATGAGCGTAATGATATTACTTACCTCATAAAGTTGTGATGAGGATTACATGACATAATGAACAAAAAATATTCAGCCTATGGTCTGGCACATATAAAGTACTAATAAATAAAGATTTGTTGAAAAAATCGAATAACTGGGTCCTGACACATCCAGTTTCCTCGTGTTGGAAAGCTACTCCCTCCACCATCTGCCTGGCAAGCTCCTACTGACCCTGCAAAACCTAGGGCAAGTGACAAGGGTTATTACAGAGAATGAGTAACTTCTCATGGTATCAATGCCAGGATACACTGTTAGGTGAGAAAAGCAAAATGCTTAACAGCGCACATGGCACCATTTGTGAAAGAAAGTTATGTTAACTTTTGTGTAGAAAGAAGGCGAAATAGGGGCGCCTGGGTGGCTCAGTTGTTGAGTGTCTGCCTTTGGCTCAGGGCGTGATCCCAGAGTCCTGGGATCGAGCCCCACATCAGGTTCTTCTGCTGGGAGCCTGCTTCTTCCTCTCCCACTCCCCCTGCCTGTGTTCCTCTCTTGCTGTCTGTTTCTCTCTCTCTGTCAAATAAATAAATAAAAAATCTAAAAAAAAAAAAATTTAAAAATTAAAAAAAAAAAAAAGAAAAAAGAAAGAAGGGGAAATAGCGCATACCAGGGATTTGTGTGAATTTCTGCCAAGTAGAAACATTGAAAAAATAAGCTAGAACCCACAAGTAGTGATATTTGAATTGAGCCTCCGCAAACAACAAGGTCCTCTTTGTCCGTGCACATAAGTGATGAAGATTTTCACGCACTGATAGCAATCATTATCTAAGATTCTAATTCTGTGCGAACCAAGCCACTAGCTGACTCAGTTAAATTCATTCTAGAAACATATATTCCAAGCAAGAAAGGAGAAAGAGAAGAGAAAAAGACTTTGGCTTGTGCCAGGCACAAGTTCAGCACTTCCTGTACGTTAGTTCATGTGATCTTCACAACCCTACCAGGTGGTTACTTTGCAAAGGAGGCAACTGGAGGCCAAGGGCCAGACAACTGGAGACAGAAATGGAGGTGAAATTCAAATTCACCTCTGAGTCCCAAGCCCTGCCCCCCTCAGCCACACAGTATAGACTCCATATATCACCCAGTCTGGTGAATGACAGAGAACTGGTAAACACGACTTACCCCTACTTCTTCCCTGAACTTGTTACTAAAGATAATCAAAGTGCCAGCCAAGTACAGACTCCTGTTGCACACCCATAGGGACCCTCCCCATGGAGCATAGATTATTTTATGACCCTTCTTCCACGCAGCTCTTCAAACAGTTATGAATTCACATAAACACGCTCTTCCCTGACTTGAGTTCCACATATTTCTACATGTATAACCTAATATTCCATTAAATTTCACACTGAGGACTGAAGACTATAAAAATGCAATGAGTTTATTTTGGCACGAATTATTTTAATAAGTCAGTGCTGATTTCTAATTATCACTGTTTTCTACCCCCAATATTTACAAGTCATGAAAACAAGCTGATATGCTTAGTATAATTTTCTAGAAAGTCTTTAGAAAATTACATTAAGGTCACCATCTTCTCTTTATTTTCTAGAGTTGCCAGGAAGGGGGAGGCATTGCCCATAGTTTTCCATATCAGACACACTTTGTGAGGCAATATTAAAAATTTTTGTGTTCCAAAAATGTACTTTTCTGAGTTTAGAGACTTAACATGATTTTTAAAAAATATCTCCTTACCGTCACTTTACCAATTTAAGGCCTCGGTTAATCATAACAGTGATGTGCGTTCATGACTTTCCAATGTGAAGATCCTTGATAGAGAAGATGTCAATAGAACTAATTAGCTAGTTCTGCTTTCTCTGTGACATTCATTAAGGTTACACTATTTGTGCCATGACTCGGTCTCCATTACTCTTCTTTCTCTCAATATTGCGTCTAAAGTCATTTTTGTATTAATTAGTATTTTTCACAAGCCTCAGCTCGTTCTCAACTTAGACTTCTTAACAGTTTTTTTTTTTTTTAAAGATTTTATTCATTTATTTGACAGAGATAGAGACAGCCAGCGAGAGAGGGAACACAAGCAGGGGGAGTGGGAGAGGAAGAAGCAGGCTCATAGCAGAGGAGCCTGATGTGGGGCTCGATCCCATAACGCCGGGATCACGCCCTGAGCCGAAGGCAGACGCTTAACCGCTGTGCCACCCAGGCGCCCCAACAGTTTTGAGCTACTTTTGCTGTTGGTGATGGTGGTCAGTGATACAGTGTCCTTCCTCCCACCTTATTTACACACCCTTTTGAACTCTGGCATCAAGAATGAGTGAAGTCACACAAGTGAAAATATTTCTGTAAGCCAATGTTATTACAGTCTTAAATTTAAATGACATGGTCTGATTGGTAGAAAAATTTAGGGTTTGAAAATATTATCAAAACATCATAACATTAGCACATCCTTCACTGCTTTCCTTCCTCCTGTTTTTCATTCTCTGTAATTCATGAATGATGACATTGAGAATTAATCTTCCAAACAGAGCCTATCAACACAAACATCACAGTGGGAAGAGGGTATCTCTGTTTCCATAACCTAGACACTCACTCATCTGATGCATGCAGACTGGGGCATTTTTGTAATTGCCAGTTGGAAAGTTGGTATTCTTTTTTCAGGGATAGATTAATTTGTTTTGGAAATCAGATTTTGGGAGGGTCAGAATATAGGATAGAAGCAAATCATTTGCTGCACTGGAGAGATTATTCGCTCTCCTGGGACAATTTTCATTTGCCTGTCCTTTGTCTTCCTGTGTCAGATGGGATTCAGTTCGCCTTTCCTCGCTTGTGCAGAATGTATGTGGAAATTTTAATGTAAATGGAGATCCATGGGAAGTCAGTAGCTTTAAGCACAGAAAGCCATCACTTTGTTCACTTAATTTTTTTTGGCGGGGGAGGTCACTTTGCTTTTAGGGGAAAAAAGAGTTCAAAGGGGGCATGTTTCCTAGACCAAACCTAAATGAAAATTTCTTTTTTATTATTATTAAGAGACAGTTCTCTTTGCTATACTTCATCCAAGTGACCACAAGCTCTTTCTCAGCTGAGACATCATCTGCTCTTCTTTGACTTGTCTTACAACCAAGCAAGTGTTTGCAAAAGGATTAAGAGCCTTCAAGACATTACAAGAAGCATGGGGAGCCATCCTGACACAAGCACTGACTTTGACACCCAGTTTTCCGGACTGTGCTATTACGAGCACTGCCTTTTTCTAATCCTTTCTCCACATCCATGCACAGATGGAGAGCGAATTTCTAAGACAGAATCTGTTTATTTCATGAAAGAAGAAATCGACAGCAGTTAATGTCCAAAGGAGGAAACTGTTCTTTGGCCGGTGCTTATAGCAGCAAGGCTGCTATAAGAATGACTCATGAATCAAACTCCTCTTTCTTATATATGTGTATATCTTTACAATGTGTTGTCTTTTTGTGACTAAGAAGCTTGCTAAACATCAACAATGTGAAGTAAGGAAAAAGAAACCTCTCCAAGGGCAGCAAGTACCTTGCGGCAAGTTTGTAAAACCAATGCCCAGCAATGGACAGCACCTGGCTGGCAATATGTTTACGAAATTAATTCTTTTCTAGATTCATTTTGTTTCTACTGAATTAAATGAAAGGGCATTAAGAAGGCCATCTAAAACTAAGATATTCATAAAATAAAATTACCTTCTGTCACTTAAACTAAAAAATAAGCAAAATAGGTCAGAACAGAGAGATAAATTCCCCAATGGCTCGCAGCCTTGCAAATCTGGTTCTAGCCCTCTCATAAATTATATAATTTTGAAGAATTCACATAACTTCTGTGAGACTTACTTTCCCACCTACAAAATTAAGAGGTTAGCCTAAAATATCTCTAAGCTCCCACCCAATTCAAACATACCATGTATCCTAAACAATGCCTATAAATGCCTCGACAAGCATTGTCCAGCACCAGCTTTTATGGGAATTCTATCCCTTTGAGGGGAATCGATGTGGGGAGCCAGGAATTTCAGGATGCCATGCATTTCGGAGTGCTGTATTTCCCATCTATTGGCTCAATAATTTTTACTCTTCCTATTATATACCTCCCCTCCTTTGTGAGCATTTGGTTCTTTTCATAAGTTGATCAAAGAGCTGAAAGGGGTAACGTGACCTACCCAAAGTCACACAAAGTATCTAGAAATGAAGTCTAGATTTTTTTGTTTTTCTTTCCCAGGTTTCTCTTTGTGTTAAATGTGGTTTTATTTTATGGTACCTTATTTATCACCATCATAAGAGTTTTTGGGTTCCTGCTGGGTGCACAGCAAGTTACCAGACCCCATGGGATTTATGTGGCTCACAAAAGGCATGACTCCTACACATGCACTTTCAATCTAAAATAATCCCATCTGTTTGACCTTTAGAGTGTAGTACATAAACATCTCTTTGTCCTCCAGTAAGCAAATAATACCACTATAGCTCAATTTGAATGGTATTTACAGATGAAGAAACAGAGATTCAAAAGAAGTGAATTAATTGGTTCAAGACCATATGGCTAGAAATTGGTAGAATTGGAATGAGAATTCAGGGTCTTCTTTCTTCTTGTTCCATTTATTTTAATCTAAACCATTTTACTTCTGAGCCGTGTGGTACAGAAAAAAAAATTCAGAATTCGGCACAACTCAAAATTCTTATTCTTATACATTAAAAACGACCTTCCTAGTCTCAGAGATCATAGCAGAGACATTTTAGATCAAGCACAGTGAGTATTACAACCTGTCCTGGATGAAATGGTGGACTTCAATCATTAACTAGCATCTTCTAAGGCTGGGCAAAAAGCTAGAATCCCTGAGAGTCACAAGTGAGAAAAGGTTAGCCATGAACCGTGCCCTCCATTTGAAAAGGCAAGGCAAATGAACTCTTAACAAGATAACTTGTCGTGTAAGGCAGTAAACGAATGGAAAGTGGCAATCTTCCAGGTTCACTTATTCACATATTTAGTGCCGTCTATATTTAAGTTACTGGGTGTACTAAAGGCTGCTGAACATCTTTTAACAGTGTTAAATAATCCCTAAGAGAAAACTAAAGAAATAAGCAAGCCAGTTCTTGACAAAAGGGCATTATACAGGGGTTCCATGAGCCTGTGTATGCACCTGTGTACATTTGTTCAGTCTTCCCACTCTTGCTGCTTGTAGGTATCTTAGTAACCCTGTCAGGGGTACTAACATAGTGGCAGAATTGCCCAGAGACCCATAAAACATTACAGATGAGAAGGACCTTGTTGGAGACTTAGCCTACACTTCTGCCCTTCCTTCATATAGAGTTATTTTCCTCACATCCTTCACATGGGTGTTGAGCCTCTGTGTGCCTGTTTCCTTTGGAAAGAGGTTATTCTTTCTTGAGCTACGTCATTCCCCTTGAGACTAACTCTAATTATGAAAACATTTTCTTTATGTAGCAGGAGTCTTAAATTGAGCACTGAGCTATAGCAACCCTAGCCTTCAGATGTGCTTGTCAAGCCAGTAGAGGTAGTGGGGTCAGGCTAACCAAGAGAAGAGTGATTCAAGAAACATAAATTTGACCCAAAGGCAATAGCGGGTGTCAGACATAAGGCCATTTTGAATAGAGCACATTGTCAGTCTTCCATGTTTCCCTCTAGCCCAGTGGACCCTGATAGACTCAATAAATAGACTGAGTCCTTTGAAGCAGTAAGTGCACTGAAGAAAAGAAAAAAATAAAACAGATCTCTGTGTAAGACATTAAGATCACAGGGTAACATTGGCTGATACAGCTTGCACTGAGGGTAAGATACCAGTTGACCCTAGGCAGCACACCAGGGCTGAGATTCCTTCTTGAGAGAGAACAAGACCAGACCACAGCTGGGGCGGAAAAGAAGGACATAAAATCATCAAGTTCCTCTGTGCATCTGACCAAACTTTGGCCTCAACGGTAGATATTGCCATCATGAATCAGATCTAGACAGGGTTTGGAAATAGGTCTGACTCTTCACTACATCATGCTGTGTCCTAAAGTAGTGTGCAAAACATAGGTTACATAAATAGTAAATCAAAATCTGCCTCCCTAATATTCCACCCACCCTCCTGAGTTCTGGCTTTGGAAACAAATACTGTTTGTGGGCTACTCCTTCTGCCATGTGGCAGCTACTTAGGGGCTGAAAAATTCTTATCAAGGACTGCACTGAATCTTCCTCTTGACCTTAGGTAGCCCACAGTCCAATCTCAACCAACCTTGTCTTCCTCCATAGGGAAGTCTAGTTTGTCAATGTCCCCAGCACTCTAGATGTTCTCAGATTTCTGCTAAAAACAACTTTCCCACTCTACCATCGTGCTCCCCTGAGTTCTCAGGACTTCTGCATGTTGCAACAGTTCCCCATTTTCCCGAAGTTTGACATGAGACACAGACTGCCATCCTAATGTACATGCTATGATAAAACATTAAACTTTATGTATAATTGATGATAACTTTATAGAAATTCAGTGTCTTGATTGCATAAAATTCACTTTTTAACAATTTTCTACTATACTAGAAACAAATTCTCTTTGTTAATATCTCTCTGTAACTGCTTGACCATAGACACATTTTCCTAGGCAGCATTAAAATGTTTATATTCTTCTTGGTTTACAGTTAGCATCAAAATTTTTGATAGGTGGTGTTTGTTATAAATATCCTTTTGCATAATGAAAAACGTCTACATCTATATTACTCAGAGATATTTATAGACTGATACAGTCAACCTACACTGTACCCTATCCATCCTAGCAGGAAGCCCAAGGTATAGATTCCACATAGCTGAACTCTGCTACCATCTGTTCAGGGCTCTGAGAGGCTGTGGCCTATGCTTACAGACTAAAGAAGATGTAAAAATGGAATACATTTTTCTATAAATAAAAAATTAACATAATTTGAATTTTTGACATTATTTACATTGAGGAATAATAGAAAGGTTGGAAAGTTCTACCCTTAGCACATGTACCTGTATGTTGAAGGAGAAAGGATGGTAAATTGACATAATCTAGAAAACTTGCCAATTCATCCACTCAGTGAAGAGAAGAGTGCGTAAGAAGATCTCCTTTGTTCACTGCTGCAGTAATGTATAAACTCCCTCAAAGAGAACAGGGGCAGCCCATTTCTGCCCATCCAGGAGAATATGCAATTTCTAGATTTGAAAAAAGGACACTCATGCTTACTAATGTGAGTAAAGTTCTTTCCTACCAGTCCTAAGCTTTCTGAAGAGCTTTCTGATACCCTATCAACCTATGGGGTAGATAACAACTAATAAAGACTAACAGCCACACAATTTTACCAGAAAGAAAAATATTTTAAGGAAGACATTACATTTTCTGACACTTGTTCAGCTATAAATGAACTGGGAAATTAGTCATGACAAAAAATTATAAAAGGATTCCTGATAATTTCTTAAATCTGTGTATGCAGAAGATATCATTATTAACAGTCCGTTGTTTTACTGATTTAAAAAAATCATGAGACAAAACCACATAATTTAATCATGAAAAAGTACATCTGAGCCATTTGGTATCTTACTTTCCCAGTATCTTTTGATTTCCAATGAAAGAAGCAACCCCTAAAGCATTAATTGCATGCTACCCTTTATTTAACAAGCACATTGAACCATCTGACATCAATTGCTGTCTTTTTTAGTTTTTAAATATGCACTGTTAATTAGCTTTTTACATTACAATTATTCATAAAATCTTTAAGGGCAAATACCATTTCTCATCCTGTTTTCTGTCTTTCCAGAGCACCTAAAATAGTGCCTTCAATAATTACTCATTCACTTATCATTCATTCAACGGTCTATGTGTGCCAGTGGCTGGGCATACAACAGATACAACACCTGCCCTCAAAAAGCGCTCAATAAATAATCTCCTCTGAAACAGACAGGAGAGGCCTGAGCCCAGGTCACCTGGAGCAGGGGAAGGGGGAGCCTGAAGAAAGCTGAAGACACGGAAGTAAGGGAAGTGAGGCTTGATCCTCTCTAGGACGAATGAATAGGAATTTCCTGTGGAAAGCAGGTAGGCAACTGATGCAAAGGGGGTTTTACACATAGTAGGCACTCAATAATTGTCTTCTTGTTCCTGAAAAAGTGGTATTGACTTGAAATTAGTGACCTCTCAACCCTAAGATTCTTTGGGTCTCTGACTTTCTTAAACCACGAGAGGCCTATTTATTAAGTCAGTGCTTCAGGCTTTCTTTTCACCCAGGACAACAGACCAGAAAACAGGATAACTTTTTCAGAAAAGTTAGGGGGGGAAAAAAAACCCTCCTCAGGCTCGATGTCCATATGTCCATTCTAAAAGTAATATACACTAATTTTGATATTTGGAAAATGAAGAAAAATGAAAGGAAGGAAAGAATCACACATCCCCTCACTGAGAGTCAACCATTGTTAACAAAATGGTGGATTTCTTTCCAGTCTTTTTTGATTTTGTGAAGTTTGGGACTTATTATTTTGTTTGACATAGTTACGATCATATTAATTAACAGTGCATATTTAAAAACTAAAACCCACAGTACTAGATGTCACATGGCACAATGTGCTGAATTGTTAAATAAATGCTAGCACGTTATAAATGCGTTAGGAGTTGCTTCTTTCACGGGAAACCAAAAGCAAGCTTGTTTCTTAACATTACAAAAAAGCATTATAACTATCAGTTTTATTGCCTCCACATCCCATGGAGATGCACATAATTTAATCAGTAATTCTGTTGTTAGACGTGTAGGTTATTTCCATGATTTCAGTGTTCTAGATAATTCTGCAATGAGCATATTCATAAAAATGATCTTTTCCCCGATATATTGGATTCTTTTTTAGGATCGAGTCCTAGAATTAGAATCAATGGATCAAAGACTATGGGGTTTTTTAAGATTCTTGATATATAGTTCCAAATCTCTTTTAAAAAGATTATACCAATTTTCACTCCTGCCATCCATGAGAGTGTTTTTTGACGGCTATCCGCGCTGAATATGATCGCTTAAATCTTTAATTTGATAGTTTCAAGAAAGACTTGTTCAAATTTCCGTCTATTCGTTTACTAGTGAAGTTGAGTATTTTCCCCTTTGTCACTTAGTTTTATTTATTTGGGGGAATCTAAGGTGGAACTGACACTAAGTTAAAATCAATAGCTCAGGTCCTTTTCGTACAGAACAGCATGAAGGGTTCTGCTGACTGCTATACCACCACCCCATGTGAAAACTAAAATAATCTCTTTGACCACAATTTTACAAGAAGATACTTCTCAGAGCTCACTCCATGTTTCAAAAGCACTCTGGGCCAGGTACAATTTACACCAGAGCCTGTCATAATTTCCTAGACTTCTACTTGCATAAAACTGCTTGCATAAAAGTCCTCTCTTGGTGCTTATTTTTAAAGAGATGTATTTCCTGCTAGACTCCATGCTTCACAACGCCCAGCACTTGGCAGTCTTGTTCACTGCTGTGTCCCCAGTGCACCATGCAGTGCCTGGGAGACAGCACCATCTTCCTCTGTTAGTCAGACTTAATGTCATGTGGGAGAAGTCAGTCTGGAATAGGACAGAGAAACATCTCCAGAGAGGCTAACGTCCTGAATTTCACCTCCCCCACAGACATACCCTACAATAACTTCTATTAAGTGTTCACTGCTTGGGAGCACTTTTGTCCTTCCTTGAAGAGGTATTTTGGCACATTGAATGCTCCCTCTATTTATCTGTAAATTTAACTTGACCTTCTTAATCATTAGGCACAAAGCAATCATCTCTGTGTTGCTGCTCAGGACATGAGATAATTAGCAAAGAGAAATTCCTCCTGCCAGTGTGTGCTATGAATAGAAAACTTTTATTTGACTTCCTGAGTTCTATCCAATTGTGATCCAACTGAGTTTGCATCTTAACTTCATGAAAATTCATATACAATTCATGATCTTAACTCAGATTTATGTAGGATATACTATCTGGCAAAAATGTATTGGTTATAGCAAAAGAATCTATTTCCAGTTTCAATAAATACTGTCTCACTCTGTGATTTTCTGGTGGGCTGTGCATGAAATTATTTTTTGGGAAGATCTATTCTATCAAACTATTCATATGTCTCAACGATTTAACTAACATTTACTAAGCTTTTGTGCATGACTTTCACTGTGCTAGTTGCTCGCACATGCTGTTCTATTCAATTTAAAAAAAATAAACCATATGATTATTTTTCCTATTTATTTTAGATGTGGTTAAATGACCTCCCCTGGCTCATCCAACCAGAGAGCATCCAAGAGAGAATGTAAACTTAGATCTCCCAATCCTTAGTCCAGAAATATTTTTTTCTGAAATTAGGCATGATTACTCCCCATGAACCTTTGTATGGTGATATCTCTCCACTGTGTGCCATAATGTGCTATGTATGTTATGGAATATTAATGGTAGTGTTCATTACACTGAAGTTACTGAATTACTTGCCCACCTCTCGCTGTAGGCTACAAGTTCATTAGGGCAGAAATCATGTTCTATTTGATGTTGTAGCCCCCAAGCCAAGCAGACTACCTAGAATTAGTACATTTCATAATATTTTTAACTAATGCATACTTAAATCAAGAGGCCACTAGATAAATCATGGAGATGGTAATATTTGGGTTATGTGCTGCTATGTTTTACACATAGCAATGTCTAAGAACAACTAATAGTTCCCTTCTTTTCATCTATAAAAGTTTATTTTACATTGAGTGTCTATTAATTAAAACACATCTCCAACCTCAGTTATCCTACTCGGCCTTTGCTAATTTCAACCTCCAACAAGTTGTAGAAAATTTCTTACAAGTACCCCACTGTTGTTTTTACTTTTTCTTTTTTTTACTGCTTCATGTGAATTATCACCAAAATCAACCGATTCATCTATGTATAACAGAGTACAAGCAACAGAATTATTCAACATTCCTCCCTCTTTTTCCTCTACCTCCATTCTTAAATTGGAAAGGAATTCTGAAACTTCACTGACACTTCAAATACTCAACTAGATTTCCCTGGATAATATCCCATCCAAGTAACTTTCCAACACCCAAGGAAAATGGAACTCACTTCCTCTTAATGGAATTTGTTCCATATTTAGTTTTCTCAGACAAGAAACTGGGAAGCAATGAAGCATGTTAATTGGTAGATGTGTGAAATTGGTACAAACTTTCACAATGTAAATCATGAGACTTTAAAGTGTGCATACTTTTTAAATCAGGTAATCCTAAAAATCTATCCAAAGGAAATTACCAAAGATATACGTCATGATGCATATTCCAGGTTGTCCTTTGCAATGTTATTTATAGTAATAAAAAAGAAAGAAAACCGAAAAACCACTTGATTGCTCAACTATAAAAATGGTTATAACGAATGATGTGCATGTTTATAAGAGTACTGGGCAGTTCTTTTAAAATTATACTTTATATAATATTTCATGGTATATTGGTAAGTAAAAAGTTAAGTTACAGGACAGTATAACAATATCTGCACAACACAAAATATTTTTTAATTGATATTCACGTGCACAGAAAAAAGTCTGGAAACTTACAGAAAGTGTTAATAGTTATTTTTGAGCAGTGGGATTATGAGTAGTATATTTTATTTATACTTTACTCTTTCCTTACACACTTTCTAAAAAAATTGTTACTTCTGTATTCAGAGAAAAAGTAAATTTAGAGTAGGTCCTTCTTTGAATTGAACTAAAATTTCTCTTTTTTAAAATAACTTCAGCATATTTTATTTGAAGATATAAAAAAGAAGAAAAAATCCTTCCTACTCATAAAAGCACTTTAAACATTTGAAGCAACTGCAATGTTCCTCTCCCTACTTCTCCCTACCCCCTTACCTACCCCTCCCCTTCGTTTACCAGTTGAGCATCTATGGTGTCTTCAAGTCCGACCCTCCCTACCATACCTTCTCTGCATACCAGCTAGAGTGGTCCTGTGAAATAGATAAGTCATTTCCCTGCTCATAACCTCCCAACACCTTCCTATCAGTCTTAGAACAAAAGCAATGCTCATTTTAGGGCCCACAACGCTATCTCTCCAATCTCACTTTCTATCACTGTTAATTTCCTGTTCTGCTTTAATCTCAAAGTTTTGTTACTCCTATGTTCCCATCCGTCTTAACCCATTTGGACAGCTATAACAAAATAGCATAGACTGGGTGACTTATAAACAACAGAAACTATTTCTCACAGTTCTGGAGGCTGGGAAGTCCAAGATCAGGTCACCAACAGATCTGGTGTCCGGGGAGAGTTTACTTTCTGGTTCAGAGACAGCTGTCTTCTCACTGTGTCTTCACATAGTGGAAGGATGAGGGAGCTTTCTGAGTTCTCTTTTATAAGGGCTCTAATATTATTCATAAGGGCTCCCCCTCATGACCTAATCATGTCCCAAAGGCCACCTCCAAATGCCACCACATTGGGGATCAGGTTTCAACATATGAGTTTTGGAAGACACACACCATCTCAGAATCTCTTGATATGCTTCAGGGAACCCATAGCTCCTTCCCTCACTTCATTCGGGTGTCTATTCAGTATCACCTCATTAGAATGGCCTTTCCTGAACACTCCCTATAGCACCCCCATTACTCTCAGTCCCCTTACTCAACCTATTTCTCTTCCTCGCAGGTATCACTACATAATAGCTTCATGTTGATTTGTCTGATCGTTTATGGTCTATCACCCCAATCAGCATGTAAGTTCCATAAAGACCAGTTTGTTTGTTTTTTTTTCTCACTGCTATAATCCCCATTGCCTAGAGAAGTCTTAGGAGCACAGTACATATGATTAAATTAATGAGGGAAGCTGTTTCAGGTTTCCTCACCCAGCTCCTAGGATTCCAAGCCCCCTACTCTGAAGTCGAGGTGATGCCAGGTAAGCCCACCATGCTCCAGGTTTGGTCTGGCTATAAGGAGTAGCATGTCCCTCCCTCCTCCTCTCTCCTCTCCCATGTGGTTCTCCCACATGCCATCTAAAGTCCAGTAACATCCCCAGCAGCCACATTACCCTTCTCACTCACACCAAGCATCTAATGAGCACAACTGCGGCAAAACAGGTATGAACCACAGCTCCCAAAATTTATGTGCTCTAGCAACAAATAAAGGGAACTGAAAACACATATTTTATTCTCGTGGGAAATTTACACACAGAGATCTTTCCTTTTAGAAAATTATGTGGAAGACATTTAAAAAGGAACATTTAAAAAGGAACGACGAGAACGAGAGCGTAGAACTGAATACCTGAAGCTCGTAGAAGCTTTAAGCCCTGGCCCCACTGACAGATTAAACAATGAACAACTTGTTTGTGCACCGTCTTGGCAAAAACACACAGTTGGGGAAGGGATGACTCAGAGAACAAGGAACAGGACATGCAACAGTTATTCAGGCAGATCCACCCCAGGCAGGCCGACGGGCACCCAAGTAGCTAGTATTTCATCAATAATGTGGAACAAACAGGTATATGGGGATGAGGACACTATCTAAAAGAAAATATGCACTAATTAGATGACAAGCTTAAATAAGTGTTCTTTTCCTTTGCTGGTGCTCCTGGGTCTCTGAGTGGGCTGTCCTAGTAGGGGAAAACCCCAATGATGGTTTCTGTGACTCTGTCTTTCATATGATCTTAAAATGTCTCCATTGAATAAAAATGAATCAGTCACCAAAGTAATGTGAACAGAAAAATGTATTCATTTTGCAATAACTTGTGAGATGATGTCATTTAAAAAAGTGGAGCTATTAGCCACTATTACTAATGGGATTCTTTGTGAAGAAGTCTTGTTTTGATCAAAATGGGCCTGCCTTTCTCCCAAAGTCTATAACTGTATTTAAGGTTACAGTGCTACGAAAGACTATGCAAAAGACCAACCAGGGTTGGGAAGGAAAGTAGTATTGAGGATAGATAAAGGGGAGATTTTCATTCTTATTCCATTAACTTCACAAAAATTTTTAAACAATTTTTCTTTTGATTAAATCCATGTAACAAAAAATTTTACCATCTTAACTATTTTTAAGGGTACAGTTGAGTAGTGTTAAGCACATTCACATTGTGGTGCAACCAAGCTCCAGAGCTCTTTTCATCTTGGAAAACTGAAACTCTATACCCATTAAGCAACGACTTTCCCATTAGCTTTTGTATGGCTAGAATTTTTAAAAATTAGAATATGTTTTTATTGTAAAAAATAGAAAAGGGAAATCTTGTATTCCCAAAGTGAAAGAAGATAACATTTAATTCATATTTACATAGGAAATTCAATCCTGAAATAAAAAGGCTGGTCAAAAGTCTGGGAAGACAACAAATTAACAAAATTTTTTTAAAAGTTGGTTTCGTAAATGTATTTACCAAGAAAAAGTTATCTGCTGACGAACAAATATTTGAACCACAGGTTTAGAGGCAGAATAAATATGAAGCAGTTGTTCCAGTCTTCAGAATGCAATGCCAAATCCATCCCCCTGTTACTCACTAGCAATTTCCATTGACAGCAAGTACTCACAGACAGATATTTGAATAAAAGCCTATTACTAGTAGTAACATGAGCTCTCCAGCCAAAGGCAGCAGAAGCATAGTCAAAATCTCCTCTTGGCCATGCACATACTGCCTTTGAAAGGACATCTGAGTATCAGAGGACACTGTTGACTTATCCTTCCAAGGAACTTGGCTTGGAAGCCTAAGGACTAGCAGTGGCCCTATTCAAATACCTATCTATGGGTTTTCCCTTAATATCCAATTTGCCTGGAATTTCCCCAAACACTGAACAGTCATTTTCTTACTGTATTATCTCTGCCAAACTCTCTCTATTCATAGTTACATTACTTTGTTAGGGTGGGGGAGGGAGTAGAATGTCTAAATATATCCTTAGAATTCAGCCATTTTATTATCTGTTCATGTATCATTTTTGTACCTACAGCCATGGTCAGATCCATGCTATTGAAGAAAAATCATTTTTCACTGCCCCCTTTCCTGCCACCTGAAAAGAGCAGTTGGATAATAAAACTGCATTTCCTCTGTGACGGACTGGAAGAAGGGGAAAATTTGTGGGGAGGGGCAATTATAATTTATTACCAGCAACCTAAGCTTCTATACCTAAGAGATAATCATATACAACATCCCAATCTAATTAACAAGTACTCTTTGCCAAATTCAAAGGATAAAAAAATGTTTAAACTTCATGAGAACCTCACACTCACTTAATCTCAGGAACTCTTAGTTTAATTTACAATTAACAAAGTTAAAAAATAGCACCTCATATTTAGATAGAGTTTTAGAGGGTTTGCAGTGTTTTCATGAACATTGTCTCATTTTGATCTTCAGAACAATTCAGGGTGGTACATATTGTTATTTCCATTTTACAAATAAAGCAATTAAGATGCAGACTATTCAAGTAAATTGCCCCTAAATTATACAGTAAGCATGTGCAAAGCCAGGAGTTAAACCCAGGTCTTCCGGAAGCAATTCTATCTCTTACCCCAATATGAGACTTTCTTGCAGGTCCACTCAGTAAACATTCATTTTTGGCACATTCCAACACTGTTTTTAATCAGTAGGAAAAAAATATATAGACTTTTTTTCCCTTGGGCTAAATCACCCCATTCATATGCAAACATTAGATTTATAAGATGATTGGTGTAGATCCCATTAATACTTCCTTTTTTTCTTTCTTTAATATAGGTTGTCCACACAGCTGATTTATGCAGATGTTATGATTTTATCATCTCTGCACATTTGAAATTAGTTTGAAATGTCAAAGAGTTTTGATATTTTAGGTTTTACACTTCTTGTATTTCTCCCTGTGTATTATGGTTTCTGCCAAGCACCAAATTTAGCAGCTTTTCAGAGCTTTTTCTAGCTTGCCCCAAACAAGAAGCACTAGAAATTACTGAAGACAAGTTGGCCTTGTAAGATTTCCAAACTAATTTCTAAACCAAAGAAATTGAGTGAGATAAATTTAGAACACTTGGGAGCTTTGAAAGTCTATTTGGATAAATTTCAGTTACTGCCAATGAACAAGCATGTCCTAGAAACAGAAAAGGTGATCAAAGTCTCACCTCCCAGTAACATTCATCCCTCACAAAATGCACAGGGCAAACTTTGCTTTGTTAGAAAATAACACATTGTTTATTCAAAAACCAAACACATTTAGATGGTTGGAAAGAGGGATTTGGAGTTGATTTCATTGTCATTATTACAGTTTTTGTTATTTGGAGTATTTTTCTGTTTTTCATCAGTTTATATTATCCTGGGGTTTTATCTACACCTACAATCAGATCCATTTTTTTAAATTATTTTTATTCTGGCCAGTAACTGTTTTACAAATTGCAGGTTGAATAGAGAATGTATTGCACTTGAGTCATTTACGATAGTGAATTCATTATAAGCTGATCAATAAAGCACTGTATCTGTGGCCCATTAATCAAGGCAGGGAATATTTTCGTTAAAGTAAACTGTTTGTAGAATACCAGAAATGCCATGGATTTTTTTGGAAAGCAAAATGTCAATATGCTGAGGGTTCATTCCTTTTCACCCAGTAATGAATTCTAGGAAACTGTTGTAATACATCAGCCCTAAATACTAGAAATAACATAGACTCCAAAGATGTTCATTACTGGCATTATTTATAACAGTGACAAGTCGTAAACACCCTAATTATCCAATAATAGAGAAATATTTAAGTAAATTATAGTATATTCATAATAATGAAATATCATAATGTAGCAATTAAATACCATTATGAAGGTTTTAAAAGTCATAAGGATGTCCTGTGAGTCAGACAGATTGGAGTTGGAATCCTAATTCTAATATTTTATTTAGTTCTATGAAAAAAATCTCAGCTTTCTAATTTGTCATGATATTTCCAGAGGTATAGTCATTTAGAAATAATATACATAACAAGTAGTACAAAGTCTGACACATTGCAAACACTCCGCAAAGTGTATTTACTATAAAATATTAAGGGTGAAAGAAGGAATTCAAAGACATTTACATATTATAATCTATTTATATAAAAATGCATGTGGATATAGGAAGAAGACTGGAAAGAAATATTAAAATATCAAAAAAAATAGAGATTAACTCTAGAAAGGACACCTGTAAATTATACATATTTATAACAGATGTGTGTTGTACACTTACATATACATACATATATACATACACATATATATACGTACATACTTTCTATATTTTTTCAGATTTTCCCTAAAAAGTATTCATTTCTTTTATAACAAGAATAAAGAGATGCTATAACCATTTAAAGAAATATGTTCATTCAACATTTTGGGCTTTAAAATTAGCATAGAGAATATATCTTTTAAATTTCCAACTTCAGATAATTTCCCATCCCACTCAAACTCCATTTGCCTTAGAATATTTTCGGAACATGCTCATTTAGTCTTCTGTAGCTACCATCCATAAGCTCCATGACAATCCCTGCTCATCCTTAAAGGCCAGCTGAAATATTACCTTCTTTGTGAAGCAATTTTAAACTTTCCGAAGCAGTATTAGGTCCTTTTGCCTCTGTGTCCCGGAGTATTCTGCTTGGGATACAGCTAATGCAGGGTATCATCATCATTACCATCACACATTAAACATTTATTAAGGTTTTACTCTCTAATATGTATACCGTATTATTAAATTCTCACAGAACTCCTGTGAGTCAGATAGTGTCATTGTCGAACTGACACTCAAAGAGAGTTGGAATATTCTGATTCCAAATCCCATACTTTTAGCCACAGTGCTATAGGCTCTTAATTCTTCTTATACCCTTAAGCTTGATATTTTGGCAAGTAGAAGAGATTAGTGGCATCTCCAAAACTGGACATAGTCTATGTAAACCAGTAAATATCACTGGTTTACTTTAATATGATTTGCCCTGTATATCCTCTATCATCTCTGTCCCTTAAAACCTTAAACCTATTTTTTTCCTTAATTACTTCTTTGTGATCTCCTTCCTGTGGAGAAATGTTGCTTTGAGGAAGTGAACATGAAACTGAGGTCTAATAGGGTGAAGAGAGGGAACCATCAGGAACTGAGTTTTGAACATGTAAATGTGAGCTAATTGCTTATCATTGAGAAGGCCAATGGATATATTAATCTTTAATTCAGTAAAAATTATCTGGCCTAGAGATAGAAATTGATGAATGGTCAACATGTAAAAGCATTTAAAGCATTAGACTAGATGAGACCTTCACAGAAGTTAGTGTAGGTAAGAGAAAGGGGATATCCATGATCTTAAGCCTGTAGCAGCTCGACAAGTAAATATCGGGGACATGAGGTGGAACCAGCAAGAGAAATTCAGGAGAGACCATGAAGTCAAGTGAATGCAGAAGACTGAATTCTACTGGTCACTGAGTGAAGCAAGTTTTTCAAAAATGAGTGAGTGACCAGGGAGGGGGGAAGGGTGTCAAACACTGCTGATAAGTCAAATGAGATGGGAACTGAAAATTGACTACTTTATTTCGCAACATGACTGAAACTGAGTTCGAGAGTGAATGAAAGGAGATGAATTAGTGTTGTGAATGTAGAAAACACTTTTGAGTAATTTGGATATGAAAGAGAGAAGAAAAATGGAGTTGTGGTCTGGGGGGCAAATAGGAAGGGAAGAAAAGATTTTTTTCTAAGGATGGAAGAAATAGTAGCATGTTTTTATGCTGATCAGAATAATCCAATAGATTGCCTATCAGTGACACTGTGAGACAGAGAAGGGAGAGATGCTGGGGCAATGTCTCTGGCTAGGCAAGAAGGGATGGGACTGATCAACTACAGAAAGAAAAGGGAGTAGCCTTTGGAGCACAGATGGCTCATCCATAGCAACAGAAGAAAAGGAAGGGGAAATAGGCACAAATAATACTAAGTGAGTAGGATGGAATGGCAGAGCTTGGGGAAGTTTTCTTGTGATTGCTACTATTGTCTTGGTAAATCAGCAAATGAGAGTGAAGTCTTGAGGATAAAAGAGAATACGTGAAACAGTCATCCGAGAGAGACAATGGATGTACAAGGGGAATGTAGCTTGATTGCCTGGCAAAACTGAGGGATCATGTTAAGTTAGTAGACCTAAATTTAAAATGAGAAGATTGGGTGCTTTTTTCAAGCCTGTATTGGAGCCAGTGCAGAGTTGACAAGATAGTTAGGTGGCAACATGGTTTTGCCAGAAGAGTATAAGAAAGAGAGAAGGAGGTAAATGGAGTTGATGGAAGGTAAGAAGTGAGAATACAAGGGAATAATGGATAGTGGGAAAAGGTGGATTAGAGTTCCTATAGTACTGTTGGAGTAAGACCATTAGAGAAAATGAGAAGGAAGATAGGCGGTAGTAACTGTAAAAGAGGATGCTTGAAATGGTAGTTAGGGAAGGGTTAAAGGTATTAAAATGACAAAGTACCGTCAATAGTTAAAGTGGAAAGTGGACAAGGAACTGAAAGGCTAGGAATTGAAGAATCATCTGTGTGGTATAGAAGCCATAAGGAATTATGATGAGAGTAGTGCTAGAGAGAATATAGGAGTGAGCTAAAACCTCTCACATCAAGGAGCATCAGAGAAAATGTGATAGTAAACAGGGGTTCTATGTATGAGGCAACATGGAAAGGCAGCAGGTCAAACAACTTGGGATTCAAAGGTGTGATTTTAGTGAGGAAAAGGAGAAATAATGGCTTGAAGTTGAAGTGAGGAGCAAGGAGAACACCTATTGTAACCTTCCGCATCCTATTTATGCAGGGGTGTGGTAAAGAAAAGAGCTACCTCCTGAGGAAGTTGCAAAGGAATCGCTATTCTCAAGAATCATGGTCCTTTCAAGCTCAACTTTCAAGTACTAGTTCAATTGTGTTTCTCAAGTTGAACTGGAGACTGATAATCAGCTGAGCTAAAAAGGCACCCTCTTCTCAATTTTGAAAAAGGAAAAAGAAATTGCAACAGAATAGTAGTTGAAAAGCACTCTAAAATTGTGAGTGAGTATCCTGGTGTGCTGATAAGCCACAATATATCACAGATGGAAAACACAATGAAGAGCCAAAGAATGTTAACAATCATCCATTAAATAAGTCCAAGACTACAAGCAAAGTCTTTTCAGGAAAGAACTCAGGAAGTGAAATGGGGAACAAAAATGAATACCTCTATTATTAATAAAATAATGACAGCGGGAGCCAGATTAATGGTTAAGGATCTGGCTGGCAGAATCCTCGGTTTCCAAGAAGCTAGGATAACACTCTGAATATAGGCAATACTTTGACTTTAGTATTTCCTTTATTTTTCCCAATTCTCATCACTTGTTTCCATGCCAAACAGAAGGAGTTATGGGATATTACAGAGCAGAGTAATACAATAGGAATGTCAGTGATGATGGAAATGTTTTAAACCCACACTGTCAACACGGTAGCCATTAGTCACATATGGATATTGAGTCCTTGAAATGTGGTTAATATGACTGCAGAACTGAATTTTAAATTTTATTTAATTTTAATTAAATTTAAATACCCAGATGACTTCCAGTTTCTAGTCCTAAGAAGCTTGAAACAACAAGTAAAAACAAGTAAAAAGCTGAACAAACAAAAATCAACAAGTCTTCTTAGATCCCTAACAGAAGTGACATTGCAGGGCAAATTGCTGCCCTCTAAATTGGAAAGACTGACAGGAGGATGCAGAGAATCACAACTTACTTGAGCAGAAACCAAGGAGTTGCAACCTCTGTGGAAACCAGTATTCAAGTAGGAAATTGTAAACTATAATTGACAAATTGCTGGAGACTAAATGAGAACAAGTCTGAGAGATAAAAACTCTAGGGGGACGCAGTCCCTGGGAGTGAGGGGGAACCCAGTCACTGGAGGGAAGGAGGGCACACTTGTAGGTTTTTACCCCCAGGGGGGCTCTAGGTTCTCACACTGAATATCAGAGAAATATCCCTTCATGCTTCCAGCAGGGGGAGGAGAATTTTGAATTCTGCCAGAGTATTCTCTTCTTGACAAGGTCTGCCCTCAGGAAAAACTATTTAACCAGAGCCTAACCTGCCAGGGCTTTATCAGAGCTAATGATCTAGAGGAAGGCAAATACCCAACTTCAGCTGACTCCAGTCTTCCATATGGAGGAAGGGAAATACCCCAACTCCAGTAGCGATCCTGCTGAGAAACAGTGAGGTTCACAGTCAAGAGGCACAGATTCACTAAAAGACTGAGACTTAATCATAATACCATAGAATACCTCCCTTGCCCCCCCCCACCTTACTACCATATTACTAAAAAATTATTTAGAGCAGATCTTTTTACCCAGTACACCACGTCTAGCCATCAAGAAAAAAGCTAAAGTGCATAATAAAAAGCAAAAAGCACAATTTGAAGAGATACAGAAACATTAAAACCAGAACTCAGATATGGCAGAGATGTTGGAATTATCACACCAGGAATTCAAAACAACTATGATTAATATGTTAAGGTCTCTAATGGATATAGTAAACAGCATGCAAGAACAGATGGGCAATGTAAGCATAGAAATGGAAATTCTAAGAACAAAGCCAAAAATATTGCTAGAGATTAAAAATACTGTAACAGAAATGAAGAATGCCTTTGATGGGCTTATTAGTAGACTGGACATGGCTGAGGAAAGAACCTCATAGCTTGAGGATATCTCAATAGGAAGAAAAAAAAAGGGAAAGAAAAAAAAAGAAAAGAAAAAGGAAAAAGTCTGACAGAACAGAATAAGGACTTGGTACAACTATTAAAGGGGTAACATAGGCATATCAAAAGGAGAATATCAAAATACTTTTTGGTAGATATTTTCTACAAAATACCTTTTAGGAATACCAAAAGGAAAAAAAGAGAGAGAAAGAAACAGAAGATGTATTGAAAGCAATAATGACTGAGAATTTCCCCAAATCAATAATGTCAGACACCAAATTGCAGATCCAGGAAGTGTATTCAATTATGTATGCTTATGTATAAGTGTGTGTGTATATATATACACATATATATGAAATGAATTACAATAATGATACAAGAAACAGGAGGGAAAAATTAGGATTATATTGTCATTAGAAGGTACTTGCCCTACCCATGAAATGGTATAATGTTATTTGAAAGTGGACTTGGATTAGTTATAAATTTTGCAATATTTAGGGCAACTACTAAAAACAAATAAAAAAAATAAAACTGAGATGCTAAGAAAGAGAGAAAATGGAATCACATAAAATGCTCAGTTAGAACCACAAACAGTAGCAAAATGTTGGAAGAAGAAAATAGGAAAAAAAAATAAGGGCAACAAAGAGAATACAGTAACAAATACAGTAGATATTAATCCAAATATATCAATAATTACTTTGAACATCAATGGTCTATATGCACCAATTAAAAGACAGAAATGGTTAGAGTGGATCACAAAACAAGACTAACTACAAGAAATCCATTTTCAATATGAGGTCACATACAGAATAAAAGGATTAAATGGATGGAGGATTCTAACACTAATCAAAAATAAATAGGAGGAGCTACATTAATTTCAGACAAAGATTTCATAGCAAAGAAAGTTTTCAGAGATAAAGGGGACATTACAAAATGATTAAGGGATCAATTCTCCAAGAAGATGTAACAATCCCTAACATGGGTGCATCTAATAGAAGAGTGTCACAGTATGTGAGGCAAAAACTGGTAGAAATGCAAGAAGAAATAAATAAATCCACTAATATAGTTGGGAACTTTAACTCACTTGTATCAGAAATGGACAGATCCAGAAGGCAGAAAACCAGTAAAGACATGGTTGAACTCAACAGCACCATCCATCAACTGGATATCATGGACATATATAGACTACTTTATAAAACAGCAAAATACACATTTTTCTCAGGTTCATCTGAATGTACACTAGGATAGACCACATTCTAGACCATAAAATTTACCTTAACAAATTTAAAAGAATAGAAATCATAACATGTCTTCTCTTAGACTACAATGAAATTAAACTAGAAATCAGTAACAGAAAGATAGCTAGAAAACCCCAAAATACTTGGAGGGTAAATAACACTCTTCTATTTTTTTTTTTTAAGATTTTATTTATTTATTTGACGGAGATAGAGACAGCCAACGAGAGAGGGAACACAAGCAGGGGGAGTGGGAGAGGAAAGAAGCAGGCTCATAGCAGAGGAGCCTGATGTGGGGCTCGCCCATAACGCCGGGATCACGCCCTGAGCCGAAGGCAGACGCTTAACCGCTGTGCCACCCAGGCGCCCCAAATAACACTCTTCTAAATAACACATGGGTCAAAGAAGAAATCTCAAGAGAAATTTTAAAATATTTTTAATTAAATAAAAAACAAAAACAAAATTTTGGAGGTGCAGTGAAAGCAGTGCATAGAAGGAAATTTATAACATTGAATGCATATATTAGAAATGAAGAAAGATCTAAAATCAATCATGTAAGCTTCCAACTTAGGAAACTAGAAAAACAAATAACAAATTAAATCCAAAGTAAGGAAAATAAAGGAAATAACAAAATTAGAGCAGATATCAATGAAGTTGAAAAGAGGAAATCAATAGAGAAAATCAATGAAACCAAAAGCTGCTTCTTTGAAAAGATTAATAAAATTGATAAGCCTCTAGGCAGGCTAGGAAAAAAAGAGAGGACAGAAATTACTAATATCAGCAATGGAAGAAGGGATGGATATCACCACAGATCCCATGGACATTAAAAGCAAAACAAACAAAAAATATAAATAAATCTATGATTACAAATTTTATAACCTAGATGAAAAGGACTGATTCCTTGAAAGATACCATCTGGTAAAATTCATACAAGAAGAAACAGACAATCTGAATAGGATTATATCCATTAAAGTAATTGAATCAATAACTGACAATCTTTCAAAACAGAAAACACCAGGGACACCTGAGTGGCTCAGTCGGTTAAGCATCTGCCTTCGGCCCAGGTCATGATCCCAGTGTCCTGGATCAAGCCCCACATCAGGCACCCTGCTCAGCAGGAAGCCTGCTTCTTCCTCTGCCTGCAGCTCCCCCTGCTTGTGATCTCTCTCTGTCAAATAAATCTTTAAAAAAAAAAAACACAAAAAAAAACAGAAAAGCACCAGGCTCAGATGAGTTCACTGTTGAATTCTAAACATTTAAGGAAGAAATTATGCCAATTGTCCAAAATCTCTTTCAGAAGATAGAAGATGACAGGGTACTTTGCAACTCATTCTATAAGACCAGCATTACCCTAATACCAAAATCAGACAAAGACATTACAAGAAAAGGAAACCACAGACCAATATGTCTGATAAAAATAGATGCAAAAATCCTCAACAAAATATTAGCTAGATCAAATCAAATAACATTAAAAAAAAAGAATTATAAGCCATGACCAAGTGGAATTTATCCCAGGTATGCAAGACTAGCTCAACATTTGAAAACCTATGTATATAATTTATTACATCAACAAACTAAGGAATAAAAATTACATGGTCAAGGAGGGCATGTATTGCATGGTGCACTGGGTGTTATATGCAACTAATGAATCATCGAACTTTACATCAAAAACCAGAGATGTACTGTATGGTGACTAACATAATATAATAAAAAAACATTAAAAAAATTACATGGTCATATTAATAGATGCAGAAAAAGCATTTGAGAAAATCCAACACCCACTCATGATTAAAAAAATTCTTGATAAATTAGGAATTAAGGGGAACTTCCTCAACTTAATAAAGAATAGCTATCAAAAACCTACAACTAGCATCACACTTCATGAGAAACTCAAACCTTCCCAACTAAAATGAGGAGAACAAGGCAAGGGTGCCTCTTCTCACTACTGATTTTCAATATTGTACTAGAAGTCTTAGATAATGCAATATGAAAAAAAGGGGAAATAAAAGATATACAAGTAGGGAAGGAAGGAAAAAAACTGCCTTTTTTCACAGGTGACATGATCATGTATGCAGAAAATCCAAAAGAATTGACAAAACATGGGGTACTTGGGTGGCTCAGTCGGTTGGGCATCCATCTCTTGGTTTTGGCTCAGGTCATGATCTCATGGGTCATGGGATCTAGCCCTGAGTGGGGCTCTGCACTCAGTGGGGAGTCTGTTTGAAGATTCTCTCCCTCTGCCCCCTCCCTGTGTAAGTGTGTGCATGTTCTCTCTCTCTCTCTCAAATAAATAAGTAAATAAAAAAAAATTGACAAAACAAAAAACAGAGAACAACTCCTTTAACTAATAAACAATTATAGCCAGGTTGGAGGATACTAGGTTAATATACAAAAGGCAATTGCCTCCCTATACACCAGCAATAAACAAATGGAATTTGATATTTAAAACACAATACCATTTATATTAGCACCCCCAAAAATGAATTATTTAAGTATAAACCTAGCAAAGTATGTATAAGATCTATATCAGGAAAACTACAGAACTCTGATGAAAGAAATTAAAGAACTAAATAAATGAAAAGATATTCCATATTCATAGATAGGAAGACACAATATTGTCAAGATGTCAGCACTCCCCAACTTGATCTATAGAGTCACTCAGTTTCAGTAAAAATTCTCTGTTTTGTGGTATTGACAAACTGATTCCAAAGGAAAGGCAAAAGATCCAGAATATCCAACACATACTGGAGGAGAAGAACAAAATTGGAAGGCCAGCACTACCCAACTTCAAGACTTACTATGAAGCTCCAGTAATCAAAACAGGGTGGTATCCATGAAAGAGGAGACAAAGAGATCGACGGAAAAGAATAGAGGGTGCAGAAGCAGACCCATGTAAGTAAAGTAACTAATCTTTGACAAAAGAGCAAAGGCAATGTATTAGACAAAAGATAGTTTTTTCAACAAACGGTGCTGGAACAACTGGACATTTACATGAAAAAAAATTAATCTATCTGCAGAACTTGCATCTTTCACACACACAAATAACCCTCAAAATTGAACACAGACCTAAATTAAAATGCTAAACTATAAAACTCCTAGAAGATTAAATTGGAGAAAAACTAGATGACCTTGGTTTTGGTAATGACTTGGTACAATGCATGAAAGAATTGAGAAGGATTTCATTAAAATTAGAAATTTCTGCTCTTTGAAAGAAAGACACTGTCAAGAGAATAAAAAAGACAAACCACAGAATGGGAAAAAAAATTGTAAAGACCTATCTGATAAAGGACTATTATCAAAAATATACGAAGAATACTTAGAATTCAATAATAAGAAAACAAACAGCCCAATTAAAAATGGGCCTATGACCGAAATGGACCGCACACCAAAAAAGATACACAGATGACAAATAAGCATGTGAAAAAATGCTCTGTCATGTGTTATCAGGGAAATGCAAATTAAAACAACAATGAGATTCCATTACACACCTGTTAGAATGGTCAAAATCCAGAACATGAGCACCAAATGCCAAACAACTGGAACTCTCTTTCATTATTAGTAGGAATGCAAAATGATGCAGCCCCTTGGGAAGACAATTTTGCAGTTTCTTACAAAACTATATAGACTCTCATGCAATCCAGCAATTGTGCTTTGGTGTAAAATTGACAAAATTTGGAAGTAACAAGTCCTTCAGAAGGTGAATGGTTAAATAAAGTATGACTCATCCAGACAATGGAATATTATTCAGCACTAAAAAAGAAATGAAGTATCAAGCCATGAAAAGACTTGGAGAAAACTTACATGCATATTACTAAGTAGAAGAAACCAATCTGAAAATGCACCCTACAATTTGATTCCAACGATATGACACTCTGGAAAAGGCAAAGTATGGAGACAGTAAAAAGATCAGTGGTTGCCAAAGTTAGGGGTGAGGGAGAGTTGAATAGTCATGTACAGAGGATTTTTAGAACAGTGGAATAGTTTTGTATGATAACATAATTCGTTTGTACATGTCACTGCACATTTGTCCAAACCTATAGTAGGTGCAATAGCAAGACTAAATTGTAATGTGAGCTACGGACTTTGGGTGATAACGATGTGTCAATCAATGTAGGTTCATCAGTTGTGACAAACGTACCACTCTGAGGAGTGAGACAGATATTGGGAGGCTATGCACGTAGGGGGCAGGGGAATGTGAGAACACTCTGCGCCATCCTCTCAATTTTGCTGTGAACATAAAGCTGCTCTAAAATATAAAGTCTATTAAAAACAACAGCCACAGATTGGCTGCTATAGTGGACAGTACATTTTTAGAGCTTTTCAGCAAAAGCAAGATAGAAAGCGGTTTGGGGGTTAGGTCAGAAAAGTCTAAAGAGGGGCGCCTGGGTGGCACAGTGGTTAAGCGTCTGCCTTCAGCTCAGGGCGTGATCCTGGCGTTGTGGGATCGAGCCCCGCATCAGGCTCCTCCACTATGAGCCTGCTTCTTCCTCTCCCACTCCCCCTGCTGGTGTTCCCTCTCTCACTGGCTGTCTCTATCTCTGTCAAATAAATAAATAAAATCTTTAAAAAAAAAAAAAAGTCTAAAGAGATAAATAGAACTGACTTCATATCTTCCTCCTTCTTGAGGCTTATTTGTTAGCCGTGTTAGCTGAAGAGCTTCCAGGCTCCAGAATACTCAACTCTCAGGAAACTGTTTTTATCCTCACTCATCATCCTATAAGATCACTACCAAGTAGATCTTTATTAAATAGATATGTTTAAAACCTCAACCTATGTTAACAAAGCTATTGTATGATCTTATTTTAAACTAAGTTACTCTGAAACTAAAAGCTCAAAATGAATGGAGAAACTAAACAGTTAATTTTGTAGGAAGATTATTTATTTTACAAATGGATAGATTATTCATATGAGTTATTAGGAAAATACTCTAATTTGACTGGTAGTGGTGGAAAGTCATTTTTTAATGATGGAAATGGAAAAAACAATACAGATTTTTTAATGAGAGTTTATTTGATTTTCCTTTTGCATAAATGGATTTTATGTACTGAAAAAGTAGTTAATTTTGATAGATATGACTAGAATTGGTTTTACAACTGATGGCTATTGGAGCCAGCTTTCTCATTCTAATTTCTTTTCTGAAACTTTCAATTGAAGATGACATCAATATTTATGTGAACTGGGAAAAAGAACCAAGGCACAAGGTACATAAAACCGATTAGTGTAAATGGGAGAGGAAAACCCTAAAACCAAATCTAATGATCCATCAAACAACAGTCAGTCTTCTTAACACTGTGAATGCTGCCAATTTATAGTAACAATTTAAATTACATAAGATACCAGAGGATAGCAAATATGTTGCTCTCAAGAAATAAAGTATAAAACCTTATAAATAAAAAAGCAAAAGAATAAGAGTGAACTCTTAGAACAAAACTGGCATCATTTTCCAATTAACTGAATACCTTAGAGAGGATTGTGTGCCTTGTGCTATATTTAAATTAGCTTTACTTGTAAAATCGCTACATGCCACAATTCAAAATGCAGCTGAGAAATCACCCTGTTTGACGTACAGATGATAACCTAATTCCAACTATTTTTATCTACTTTGTAATTCAAGTGATGCATGCTGTATATTATTTCCCTAAGAGTCAAAATTATATTTAGAATTAAAATTGGTTTTATGTAGTTCAAGTTATTGCACCCGAAAGCAATGAGTCATGCACCAGAAGTACACAGATTTGGGAGGCAAATATGGAACCATTAACTGCTCAGCGAGAGCTTGCTCAGCCCCTCAGCTCTAAGAATAAGCTTTAAAAATACTGTATAGTTAATGTGGGTTGTAAGAAGGTCACCTCTGTTCCTTTTCAAAGGTGCCATGGGCTTTTTTGTCTTCTGTCTTAAAGCCATGGGACAGAATCAGGCTTGAAGACAGTGTCAAACAGCTTTGCATTATGTCCTATTCCGCACCTCGTACGTGAAGGTAATGGTACGGACCCACCTTCCAGGCACAGTTTTAACTTATTTTTCCTTGCCATAGAAGTAGGTATTCATGGTCCTTGGGCACAAATTTTCCTCTGTTACCTCATAAATACAATATAGAGGCCATTTTATTTTATTTTGGTTTGTTTTTAAATTTTTTATTTAAGTTCAACTTAGTTAACATCTAGGTATTATCAGTTTAAGGGGTAGAATTTAGTGATTTATCTGTTGCATATAATACCCAGTGCTGGTTACATCCAGGGTGTAGAGGCCATTTTAAAAGATGATGAGGGAGAAAGGGAGGAAGAGAGAGAGTAAGAAACAAGAGGCTGGCTGGCTCACACAGATTCTTAACCCATGACCCAGGCCTCATTGTCACATAGTTCTAACCAACTGGACTGAACTACCAGCCGTCAAACAGCCTGCAGTGATATATGTACCTTTCACAAGAGTCACTTTTCACTGTCACAGTGACACAGTGGAACAGAAGACGGAGAGAATTCATGTTCATCAGGCACCTACTCTGTGCTATATACATTGTGCTCATTTCTTTTTATAGGTCTTTCATTTAATCCTCACAAAAGTCTTGTGAGGAACGGTCACTTCACAAATGTGAAAATAGAAGACTGAGTCACTAAATGTCTTTTCCTAAGCCACATAACTGTTAGGAAAAGGGGCCAGGACTGGAAGACAGGTGACTATGACCATGAAGCCACCATTCTGTCCTCTAAGCTCACGGGTAGCTCCTGATCACTCCCACTTGTTTTGTTCTCTCAGCGCTTACAAAGAAGGAGGTAATGCATTACCAAGAGTGAGATCTCTGGTGCTCCATGTGAGACACAAGTTCCTGGGAAAACTGTATCAAGAGCTTTGAAAACCAAAAGGGTCTCATAAAATCGTATATTATTTGGGGAATTACCAAAAAAAAAAAAAAAACCTCATTTCTTACACTAAGTTCAAAATACCTTTATTTTCCACAACCTTAGGTAAGATGCCTCAATATTTGATCATTAAGACCAAATCATATAAGGATATGCATAATTATTTCCAGTTGATGAGAACTAAGAAAAAAGTAGGAATGCACACTCAAGCTAAGTCATACTCCAAATCATGAAAAAAAGAGTCAAATATGAGAGATTTATCTCTGGAAAGGAGCACTCAAAAGTGCTCAATATGAAAAATGTTACTTCCAACTGTGACAGAGCTCCTTGTCAGAATAATTTTCCTATCCAAAACAGACCAATTCTACTAAAAAAAAACCCCAAAAAAGTAGGTAACACTACAAACAAAAATGTTTGAAGATATCAGAGATTCACCAAGACATCAGGACTTGAGGGCAATATTCTGGGGAGAAAGCAAAGCACAGAACGTGATCTTCTCTACCACATTTCTTCTTAAAACATTTGTCTATTAGTGAGTGGCATGGGGCTAAGAAACCTAGCAGAAAATAGCAGCCTAGAGGTTTAAGCAAATCCACAAGTCTGTAGAGACCAAAATGTATTACAAGGCTACTAAGCTGGTCAAAAATAAGGGACCAAGATTCTGGAGAAAAGGGAACCACATGGAAGGAAATTCAATATTTTGACATTTTTCACCACATATTCTCTCTTTAGCTTTAAAAAATACTAAGCTACATAAGATGAGAGCCAGAGAAGTCGCACAGAAATCTATAGCTAAGAGGTTAAAAAGCTATTTGAAGATCTCTCTAATAGTATCATGCTGGAGAGAAAAAAAAATGAATACTACATATTGAAGACAAGAGACTATAAAAAATTCCCCAAACTTTCAGTTGGGACCTATGAAAGAGTAAATCCAGGAGTAAAGGTAAATCAGAAGTACATCAGCACAAGAGGCACAAATACGACCTGGAATCATCTCAACCCTTGATTGAATTGAGATGATCTTCCATGCCTCTAACTACCGGGCAAAAGTAAGGCCAGTTCTCTCTGGAAGAAAATAAAATAATGTAGTCACAGAATGTCTGGCATTCAATCCAAATTTACCAGGCATACCAAAAGACAGGTCCAAATAGCCAAAATCTAAAATAAAAACACAGATAGTAAAAACAATCACACTACAAATAAACATGAATTTGGAGTTAATCAGACACTGATTTTAAAATCATTGTGGTTAGTATATTTGAGAAAATAAGTAAGAAGATAAAGAATGCACCAAGGAATTAGAATCTATAGAAATGAGACAATAAAATTTTAGAAGTAAACAATAAAATAACTGAAAATAATAATTCATTAAATAGATCTCATAACATATTACATACATCAGGTATGAGGAATAATAAAGACCAGTAAAATATTTCCAGTAAGAAAAAGGATGGAAAATATGAAAGAGAGTATAGGCACATGAGGAAAGAGTCTAACATGTCTCTAATTGGAATGCCAGAAGAAATTACAGAAAGAATAGACCAGAAGCAATATTTGAGAAGGGGTTGCCAAAATTACATAATATCATCAAGTCACAGATTCATTAAACCCTAAGCAGGACATATGTAAAAAACAACAGCAACAACAAAACACATAATTAGACACTGAATATTTGAACTACTAAACAATGAGGATAAAGAATATTTTAAAAGGAGCCAGAGAAAAAATTATATTACTTGAAAAGAGAAATAATAAAACTGACAGTTAACTTTTCAACAGAAACTAAATGAACTAGGGTGGAAAAGAATTAACAACCTTCAAATGTTGAAAGAAGATAACTGTCAACCTGAATTCTATACCAGCAAAAATAAAGGCCATATTTTCAGACAAAAAAAAAAATCTGAGAAAATTTATCTCCAGGAGATACACATGAAAAGTACATTTTCCTGGCAAAAGAAAAATAATCTCAGAGACAGGAAAATGCAGGCAGAAATGAAGACCAAGGAAAAAACAAATAAGCGGGTAAGTATAAATGAATACTTATTGTTTGAAACAGTATTAATGCTTCACGAAGTTTAAAATATATAGCTATCTACTTAAAGCACAAAGGTAAGAGGAAGTAAATGACATGAAAATGATTAAAGAACCTCGTATCTTCTATAAAGTGGCAAAAGTACTAAATTATAGTAGACTATAATAAAGAAAGTATGTTGTGTTCCTAGTCACTAAACCTCTTAAGTAATTATTTAAAAAGCACAACTAAAATATAGCTAACTAATAGAGACAGAAGTATAATCATAAAAAAATTTATTAATACAGAAGAAAAGTTTAAAAAAACACAAATGGGAAAACGAATATAAAATAGTAACGTGGTCAATTTAAACCCAAATGTATCAAATTATATAAAGTATAAATAAACTAAAAATTCCAATTAAAATATAAAGATTATCAGACTAGATTTTCTTTAAAAAGCCAACTTTATGCTATTTAGAGAGATACCTTTAAATATAAGGACACGGAATATTAACCATAAAAAGATGAAAATTCTCTATCATGAACACACTGACCAAGATTAAATCAACCTAACTTTGCTATTATCAACCAAAGCAAACTTTAAAGCAAGAATTGCTAGAGATAGATCATGTCATGAAAATAAAAGATTAAATCCATCAAAAAGATGTAACAGTTCTACAAATGTATATGTATAGATTAAAAATTTATAAAGCAAATATTAATAGCACTGAGAAAAAATTGAAAAATTCACAAAATTAATTGGACCATTTAGTATATTTCTTTCAGTATATGATAGAATAAGAAGACCCCCCCCAAAAAATGATTTATAGAGATATAGAAGATTTGAATAACAAACTGGGCCTCACTAACCTATAACACTATTCCCCCCTACTCTAGAGCCCACTTCCCCCCCCCCAAATCCACATGAAACATTTGCCAAAGGGGACCGTATGCTCAGAAAAAAAATTCTCAAACATTTCAGAAGATATAAATTATGCCAACTATATTTACTGACTGGACTAAAATTAAGCCAGAAATCAATATGAAAGAGAATTAAAACATTCTGAAATGTTTGGAAATTCACCAATACTTTTCTAAAATAATCTAAACTAAAGAAATAATTTAAAAGGAAATTAGAAAATATGTTGAATTGAATAATATCAAAAAAGTGACACATCAAACCTTGGACAATGCAGCCAAATAGTGCCTTGAGGGAGATTTCTGATAATAAGCACATATACTAAAAAAGAAGAAAGGCAAAACAACAACAACAACAACAACGGCAACAAAAACCAGTGATCCAGGAGTCTACTTCAAGAAGTAAGAAAAGAACAGCCAATTAACTGTAAAGAAAGTATAAGCAAAGAGGGTGCCTGGGTAGCTCAGTCAGTTAAGCGTCTGCCTTCGGCTCAGGGCTCAGGTTGTGATCTCAGGGACTGAGATCTGCATCGGGCTCCCTGCTCGGGGGGAGTCTACCCCTCCCTCTGCCTCGACCTGGACTCATACTTGTGCGCTCTCTCTCTCATTCTCAAATAAATAAATAAAATATTTTAAAAAATGATAAAGAGCACAAATTAATAAAATAGAAAACAAATGTACAACAGGGAAAACCAATGAAATTAAAACTTACTTTCCTGAAATGATAACACTCTAGCAGGAGTGAAAGAGAGGGGAAAAAAAAAGAAATGATACAAATTACCAAATTGCAGGAATAAAAAGGGAAACATCACTACATACCTCAAAATCATTACAAATAATAAGAATATTATGAGCAATTTAATGCCAATACGTTTGAATAAATAGCTAAAATAAAGCAAAAAATTCTCTGGAGAACACAACTAACCCAATCTTACACAGAAAAGAGAGAGCAAATATGAATAGCCCTTTAAATAAAATGTATCCATAATAAAAAAAAACCTCTGGCAAAGAAAATTCAAGGTGCAGGTATCTTCACTATTGCATTATTTCCAACATTTCAGAAGGGAAGAAAGAAAGAAAAAATAACAAAACTGCAATTTTACACAAACTAATGAACAGAACCAAAAAAATGGAGAACGTTTTCCAAGTTGCTTTATTCGGCTGGCATGATTTTGACATCAACACCTGGCAAAGACATTTAAGGAAAGGAAAATTATAGTACAATTTTTCTCATGAATATGGGTGAAAAGTCTTGAACAAAATATTGGCAAATTAAATCCAGCTATGTATAAAAGGGATTATAAATCACAACCTTTTTATTACAGAATGTAATATTTTAATATTCAAAAAGTTAATGTTGCTCATGTGTTAACAGAATAAAGGAGAAAAATATAACCATCTGAAATGATACAATTCAATTGGAAAAATTCAACATGTTCATGTCAAAAATGTATAGCGAGTTAGGAATAGAAGGAAAATCTCAACCTGATTGAATATATCACTAGAACTCCTACTGCAAAAGTCAGACTTAGCTAAATATTAAAAGCTTTATTTTTCTCCATTCAGATACAAAAAATAAGGATGTCCGCCACCAACTTCTGTAAATTATTTTAGCATTATTACTAATCAATATGATAAGGTAAGGAAAAGGCATAAAGTGTATAAAGATGAAAAATGAAGAAACAACTATCCCTATTCATGTTGCTATGCTTGTGGACTTAGAAAATCCAAAAGCATCTACAGTAAGCTATTAAAATTACTACATGCCTTTGGCAAGGTTGCTAGATGTTAAAAACATATAAAAATAACATTTGTATATATAAATAATATATACACAAATAATGAAAGTGAAATATTAAGTTGATACTATCTACAATGCATTAAAAATATCAAATACTTAGAAATCAAATACTTATTTAAATAAAAAAAGCCTTTACATTAAAAATAACAAAAGACTACTGAAGGAAACTCTGAAGGGTTAAGTAAATGGAAGGATACCATTAAATAAATGCTTGGGATACCATTTAATTTGTAATAATGTCAACTTCCCCCAAGTTAATTTATACGTTTAAGAAAAATGCAGTCAAATCCCAGTAGGACATTGAGTGGGTGTGGAAATCAACAAGCTAATTCTAAAACTCACATGAGCATATGAAGAGCCAAGAATGACCAAGATAACCCTGAATAAGAAAAACCTGGGAGAATTTAAGCTACTAGATATCAAGACTTACTGTAAAGCTCTTGTAATTAAGACAGTAAACACTATGACATTGGGACAAAGATAGATATTAGATCCATTAATCAGAATAGAGTCTAATACTAGACTTGCTGAATTAGAGTGTAGAGAACGGATAATCTTTCCAAAAATTGGTGCTGAGTTAATTTTCTCTCTGTATGGAACAAAAGTAATGACCTCTACAATACTCTACAGACAAAAATCAATGCCAGGGGATTGCAGAACTAAATTTCACCTTTCAAGCAAAATAATAAGCCTTCTAGGATAAAACATTGAGGAATATTTCCATATTCTTAGGCTAAACAAAGATTTCTTAAACATGACACAAATAGCAATAACTATAAAGGAAAAGATTGAAAAATTGGTCTTCATTAAAATTAGGAATTTCTATTCATCTACAACTACCATTAGATGAATAAAAAAGCAAGGCACTGAGAGGGGAAAGATATTTGTAATAAATATTCAACAGGAGATTCTTATCCAGATAGATGCATTAATTACTTACATACTCAGGTATGTGTATGTATGAATATGTATGTATGTTTATTGCTTCAGAATAGCAAGGTAAAACAGAAAATTGTCTTAACTCTATAACTTAGAAATTCCCCTACTACATATATACCCAATCAATGAATACATATGTGTACCCAAAGGTAAATACAAGAAGGTCCATGGTGCATTATCCATAGTAGCCAAAAACTTTAAAAATCGATCAAAACTGGGATCTATAAATAATAATAGGATATTATACAATGATTAAAATAAAGGAAATACTGTTCTATGCAACTACGTGGATGAATCACATGCATGTAATATGGAACAAAAAAGGCAGGCATAAATCAGTATGCAGTGTATGACTCCATGTATATAAAATTCAAAAGTAGGTGTAAAAATATGTGGTGGTAGAAGTCAGAAGAAAACATCCATGAAGTACAAGATGAAGTATGACTGGTAGAAGGACAAGGGAAGCTTCTGGGTAGATACTTCTTTTCTTGATCTACATGTTGTTTGCATAGGTATGTTCACCGTAAAACTTCACTGAGTTGCTCACTTACGATTTGTGTATTTTGCTGAATAAATATTATACTAAAAAGTATACTTTTATGAAACTATGCATCAACACATATGTGCACATCTATATACATAAAGTTTATGAGGCTGTCTCACAATAATTTAATTGTTTAACCAGATTAATAGTTGGTCAAATAACACTATCAGTCAATGGCAAGAGTAAGAATGGTAATATCTTTATTATGAGAGGGCTGTCTGTTCAATCCCATTATATCTCATTATTAAAGAACTTTATTTCATTTAATCCTTACACCAAACCTCTGATTGTTTTTTCCATATCAGAGGTGAGTAACAGTAAACAGAGTAGGAAGAGTTTAAGGAATTTGTCCATGATCACACAGTCATGAAGTGTTGGAAGTGAGATTCAAGTAGCAATGAAAAATCAATCAGCCAACTTTTATGAGGCAAGTCCCTTGTCTTGTACAAAGAACTTCTTACTGAAAAGGTGTCTCTGGATCAATACCCCATAATACCCAGTAATTGAAAGTTTATAGTTGTTGACCTTTAGATACATTAAAAGCAACAAGTATTTACTGGGCTTATATTAAGTACCAAGGCTTGTCTGAGGTCCCAAGACCTCACAATTAAATAAGACACCATTTTATCCTCAAATACCTTACAGATCCAGTAGAGAATATATATAAAAAGAAAGTTCAGATCAGTGTGGCAATTTTTAAACATGACCTCCAATGTTTTTGATACTTCTCTTCATTGAGTGGTGGGGTCTCCAGACACATACCTTGAATATGAATGGACTTGCAATTGTTCCAACCATGCAAAAACAAGGGAAGTGAAGGTAAAGGCCATATAGCTTTTGTCTAGTTCTTTGGAATGCTTGCTCACCTGGAAATCTCCCTCTCAGCGACCAGATGCCATGCTGTGAGAGGTCCAAGCCACATGTAGGTTCTCGTGTTGACAGTCTCAGCCAAACCCAACCTTTGAGTCATCCTGGCCAAGGAGCCAGGCATGTGAGTGAGAAAACCACAATGCAAGAGATCCTGTGGCCTATCTATTCCAGCCCAGAGCCATTCAAGTCACCCTAGACCTCTGGGTCTTCCTCCCTGAGACCCCAGATAGCAAGAAACAGAGCCAAGTCATCCCTGCTGTGTCTTATAAAAATTGTTGACCTTCAGCATCCATGGGCATAATAAAACAGTTGTTTTTTTATGCCCCTAGGTAGTTTGTTTATGTTACCAAGGGTAGTTGGTCATACAGTAGTAAATAACTGGAACGGTCATATCCCCAAAGTTTGTTCCTCATAACGTCTGCATCACAGTTATCTGGAGCGCCTATAAAATTGGCAGTTTTCTGGATTCCTTCCTCGGTATCTTTGAATCAGAGATTTGATTTACTTTGGGCTTCTAGTAATTTGAGTATTTTCCACACCTGGGCAATCCTTACATTCAGTAAGTTTGAGCACCACTGCCCTAAACTGAGCTTGTGATCAGCCCCAATAAGAGCAGGACAGATATTTATTGATCTCTAAATCTGTCAGACATCAGTATACATAAAAAGAAAAAGACACCTGGTTCACGTATTAAATATGAAGAGTTAAATCTGTACAGACTAGTGGTTATAAACAATTTGTACCATAATATTTCACAGGACACATAAAAGACTTGTGCACAAGGAGGCAAAAGAAGAGAGTGGTTTTGTCTTCCCATGGGTTCAGGAAAGTCTTGAGAGAGGAAAGTCTTAGGCTTATCCTGAATCCTAAAAGACGTGTTTTCATGTATTCTTTAAGAAAGTAAGGCCAGAAAGTCTCTAAGTCGAGGAACCAGATTCATTAGAAGCAAGTGGGAAATCACCTGATGCTACCTGAGGGTCTCTACCACCAAACCAAGAGATGAGACTACAAAAGTGACATCGTGAAAGAACGTCTTTGCCAGGGAAATTGTGCTCATACCTCAGGGCAACAAAGCCTTGGAGGGTTTTTAATTGGGGGAAACTGTGATCAAATTTGCACTTTTCAAAAGCTTTGTAGTGACTGCGAAAAAAAAATTAGGCAAAACAATCAGAATGCTATTATAATAGCTTGGGCAAGAAAAAACTACGACTAGTTGTCAAAGTAGAGAAGAAATAGTGAAATGATACGCCTCAAAAAGGAAACCCCACAGGTCTCCACTCCGTCTCTGACTGAATGAGGAAGGCCAGGCTAGAGTCTATGATGATTTCTAGGTTTGTCATGAAATTTTTTAAAAAAGAGAGAGAAAGAGAAGGTATCACTCTCCTTCTTGAGACCATAATCCCATAAGTAAAGGAACCAGATTAGCTCACGCCTCTTCCAAAAATAAGAAGATGTGGGAACTATTTATTAATACCAAGTGTAGTTGTTATACCACGAGCTCCCCTTAGATACTTCTTTTGGAGAATTTTCAACATAACTGAAAAAGAGGTACGGCTTTTTGCAGATTCCTGACCACTATGTCTAACAGAGCTCATTTACTCTGCAGCCCAATTTGGAATTAGAAAGAGAAGTAAATATTCTAACTTTGGATGGCTCCATTTAACTGTTCACCCAGCTGCTGCCTTCCTGGTGTGCAAAGTGGGACGCTACTGGGGCTGTGGTTGAAATTGCACAACAACAAGGGAGAGATGATGAAATACATATCGTTCTTGATTGGGCTGTCCACTCAGATAACTAAAGACAGGATATGTGTGATAATAAAATCTTAAATCTGTGAAAGTAATTGCTTCTGACATCTCCAGCTAGGCAGCAGACTGCTCAGACAGTGCTGTTCAGTCACAGATTCTAAGCCTAATGAAGTGAGAAGACCACAGTATAGAGACAAATTAAAATCTACTTACCACTAACAGTCAGTATTTTTTTTTCTTTTTTTGCTTTTTTGTATACTTCCTTGTTTTATGGAGAAGGAGGAAATATCTGTTAGGAGTGATCACCCTTTTATGTTTTAAGTCAACACAATATACCTGCTATTAACCACAGGAAATAGCCATCCAGTAAGTCTAAACTATTAGTGAAAACTTTGGCTCCTCTAGAACTATTTTAAGATTTTTAAATGATTATTGTTAAGCAGGTGAAATACATTTGTGAGAGAGAAAAAAAAAAAGGACCTGCTTAAAATGATAGCCAACGATTTATCCTATTGCTTTGATATTTTTGACCTTTTTCTCCAGCACATTTGATTTTTGAAGGCACAATTTTCCTATCAACTACATTGCAACTGATATTGTACATCTGAGAGGAGCTGGAACTTTAGGACAGGGAATGTAACATGAATGTAACTAAACTGCAATGAACTCTGATGTAAATAACTAAAGATTGTGAACAGCCATGAATTCCCTTTCCAAAAATCATATGTTCTGTTTCTGATGTGAATTGTGAGTAACCTTGTTGTTAGCTTAGGAAAAAAAAAAAAATAGAAAGCCTCCTACAATATATGACTCAACCTAAAACCTTGCTCACATTCTTTTATATAACCTCTGAGTAAAATAGACGTTGAGATGCATCTTCTGTGACATGGAAGCTTCAATAAGGAAACAAGGCATCGTTAAACATAGCAATAAGTCATCTATCATTCGAAGACCAATTATATGTTGGCAGCTCTAACTTAGACTTTTGTGGCTCAAATAAGTCTCTCTGGTTTTGAGAAATCAGATGAAAATTCATACAAACAATTCTACTTTTGTTAGTGCAAGGAGGGGAGCTCTGTTATAACTATTTTCCAAACTGTGGAAGCAACACTATACGTGCAGGGCATTTTTCAAATACAAAAGTGATTCTTGCATTGCAAGTAAGAAAGATAGCATGGTCTGAGAAAGAAAAAATGGAATTGGGACCAGATGGCTTGGGTTTGAATCATTGCTTCACTAGTGCCGTAGTTACTCTGAGAAAGTCAATTACGCTCCGATATTAGTTGTCTCATCCTTAAAATTAAAAAAAAAAAAAAAGGTGCTTCCCTACATACTCTGTATCAAACTTCAGTGAAATGACGACATGAGCACATCTGGTACAGAACTGGCTCTTTAAAAATCCTAGTATCAGTGGAACAGCCTGGATGGGATCCTAGAACAGAAAAAGGAAATTAGGTCAAATCTAAGGAAATTTAAATAAAGTATGGACTTGAGTTAATAATAATGTATCAATATCTGTTCATTAATGATGACAGATGTATGTGCTAATGTAAGATGGCAATAATGGAGGAAACTGGGTGAAGGTTTATGGGATTCTCTATCTATCTTTGCAATTTTTCTGTAAACCTAAATCTATTCTAAAATTAAAAGTATTTAAAAGGAAAAAAAAAACACAACAAAACCACCTAGTATCCATCCCCTTTTCTTCCCTCTTCAATGTTAACCCCTTAAAGTCTAGATTCTCTTCACTGGCAGTGTTATGTATGTATATTAAGTTCAATTCTACAGGGAAAAAAAAATACGTCACATATTGGCCTCTCCATCAAGACTGAAGGATGTCTTCCATTTCTCCTAATATGGTAAGGAACTCAGGGGAATTAGAAAACTAACCAGTCCTAACCATCCCTTTAACTAAGGAGACTTCTTTTGTCTCTTCAAACAGCCAGAAGTTGGACCTGGAATCTCACGCAGGCTTTCCCATCTAGAGTAATGACAAAGAGAAACACTTGCTTCCTGGCCACCACAGATCTGCTGTGGCTCGTTTGTCCTGGACATTACCTTTCTTCAACCCCCTTCCTTGCCTCTACCCCACATCATGAATACTGCTGTCAAAATTGCATAGACACATGTCTCAGTTTCAATCAGGATTTTATCAATAACTATAAAATTGCAAAGATAGAGGGAGCCTAGACATGGCCCTCAGGCAGATTATTAAGATACATGAAGTGCTCACCTTAACTAGGAAGACACAAAGAACACCAGGTAGAGAACTCTCTGCTTAAATGCATTTGAGTACTTTTTTTTAATGACTACTGTCAAAAGTTCTAATGATAATGAAATCTAATTTTTAAGAGAACCTACCAGATGCTGACATTAAAAAAAAAAAAAACTTCTAATATTTTTCTATGTTCTATGACTTCCTACCAAATGTAAAGAAAAGGGAGGGCTTCAAATAAGAAGAAATCAGTGTCACTGGGCAGAGAGCAGGATAATTGCAAAAGAAAAAGCAAGAGTTAGCAAGTATTTATTGACTAACTGCTACGCCCTTGGCATTCTTGTTGACATGAGAAATGTAAAACAAAATGAGCTATGATTTCTACTTTCAGTAAAATTTGCAATACCATTCACAAACACAGTGAATAATACCATAGAATAGTTCTTCAGTTCTTCCTACTTTTTAGTGTCCCAAGGGCACAGCATACATGATCTTTTTCAACATAACATTCAATGGTCTGGAATGTTATTCTACCCATCTTCCACATTAGAAAGCTGAGGCTCTACCCCAAAGATATAGACGTAGTGAAGAGAAGGGCCATATGCACCCCAATGTTCATAGCAGCAATGTCCACAATAGCTAAATCGTGGAAGGAGCCGAGATGCCCTTCAACAGATGACTGGATTAAGAAGTTGTGGTCCATATATACAATGGAATATTACTCAGCTATCAGAAAGAACGAATTCTCAACATTTGCTGCAACATGGATGGCGCTGGAGGAGATAATGCTAAGTGAAATAAGTCAAGCAGAGAAAGACAATTATCGTATGATTTCTCTCATCTATGGAACATAAGAACTAGGAAGATTGGTAGGAGAAGAAAGGGATAAAGAAAGGGGGGTAATCAGAAGGGGGAATGAAGCATGAGAGACTGTGGACTCTGAGAAACAAACTGAGGGCTTCAGAGGGGAGAGGGGTGGGGGAATGGGATAGACTGGTGATGGGTAGTAAGGAGGGCACGTATTGCATGGTGCACTGGGTGTTATACGCAACTAATGAATCATCGAACTTCACATCGGAAACCGGGGATGTACTGTATGGTGACAAACATAATATAATAAAAAAAATTAAAAAAAAAAAAAAGAAAGCTGAGGCTCAAAAAGACAAAGACAATGACTCCAGGTCCACACCAGCTAGTAAGAGGTAGGGCTGGATCAAAACCCAGAAATATGATACCAAAGCTTATATCCTTAATCATTATGATATAGCACCTCATTTTCAAAAGTTAAATCCAACCACTTCTTTGTAAGCAACTCTCAACAGCTTCCCTGAAACCAAAATAACATAAGCAACCCAAATAAGAACATTAGCAACATATCTCAGTAGCAATGAGAGAATATACACAAAGAGGAAAGTATCAGCTGCCCAGAGCCTTGTTAGCCAACACCTTGAACTGCCCTTGAGAGTGACGTGGTCATGAACGTCGGTTCTCCTGCACCATAGGTGGTAAAACAGTCTTCTAACGATTGACACAGTGAGCTGGTTTCAAGGGCCCAGCAAACTTGAAACTGCCATGGCATTCAAGCTCCTTAACCATTCTGCACATTCCTAAAGTTTTACCATGATAAAGTGTTCACTGATGCACAGATAACGCCAAAGCCGGCAAGGGAAACATGACTTTTAGAACAACATTTCAAGGTCAAATGTTACCCAATTGTGCAGGACCATGTTCAACTCTTAGATTATAAAAATGCAGATCCAGTTTCTCAAGGTCTCTAGGATAAAGTTCAAATTAAGTTGTTTAAGAGAGGGCCCTTATCAGTTGTATGAGCAGCTTTCTCCAGAATTTAGTTAACTCATTTGATAACATTGGACAAGAGGAATTTTCCAGGAGTAGACCCAGTAACAAAACAGTGATGAATTAAGAGCTATATTCTGTCCTGATGCAGACGTAACATTTATTTATCCCATGAAGCTCTTCTCCAAGGAGATTAGAGTATACAATTGCCTCTTGGGACTCACTCCAAACCCACTGGGGAATCCCCTGAAGGGCCACCAACCCTCATGCTCCCTTACTCTTAATTTAAAAACTGCATTGGTTCATCCTCCCTAAAGGAATTTTGCCCAGAGCTAGGAGTGTGGCCAAATAGTATTTATGAAGAATTTATAGCTACTATTTAACAAGTGAACTTTCACAGTTCTGGAGCCGATCTGAATATGGCTAGTGAATTGTTACTTATTTGGCATCCCTTTGCCAGGAATCTTTACCCTCATAATAAGGCGGGTTAATACCTTGAGATATTAATTTGGATTTTGTTTATCCCTGATTTTTGTTCACATTTCCCTTATTCCAAAAAGGCAGCAAGGCCTTTGTGCTGCTTACCTCAAAGATTTTTGTTGTAGAAGTTTCCTGAAAGCATCTCTGCCCACTTTCTGACTTTTCCATTCAGAAAGCTTGGATTCCTTAAAGAGATTAAGCTAAGGGTCATGGAGGGGTAAAGAGAGGTGAGTGCTTTTGACGGGTAAGGTGTGGAAGCAGCTGTGGGAAGCTGGACACTGCCCTGGAAAGGGAATGGAGTGGAGGGTCCCCTTGGTGGTAAGGCTACATGCCTCACTTTCTGGCAGTACTTTGAAAGGTAGCAAAACTTTTTAAAGAAATGGCTCCCTTGTATATCTAGAATCCTGGGTCCTAGGAAGTGTGGCTCCCAGCTGAAGCAAACATCATCATAGCCTACTTGGCATTAGGACAGCAGAGCCATCCACATTCAAGGACCAGTAAGGCACAGACAGTGAGGATCCTAGTAGCAGCCAGGAGGCACTTTCACAATTTTTTAAGCCCCATTTTAGCTTTTTGATGACCCTAGAGTCCCAAAATGACTGAGATAGAATCTTTCGCCCAATTGGAGAGAGATTTAATTTGACTTAGAGGCATGTGACTCTTCTTTTCCACCTAAATTCCAGCTGTAACAATAATTTGAGCTTCAATACTCTTCCGGTTCCATTCTGTGCCCCTTCCCTTCCTGACCCCAACTCTACCCCTTTAACTCCCCATCTTCCACACAAGTCATCAGAGATATGTCTATACAGTTTTTGCTTGTGGATGATAGAGGGGTTTTTAATTTCCAATAAAAGGAAGTAGTCACCCATAACTTCTCAATATGAAAACCATAAAGATTTATCTTCACTTAAATATGCAACTAGAAATGGCAAATAATTTGCCAATTCATTACCTTTTGAAGAATATCCTGGAAAATTTGAGCTGAAATTAAGTGAAACTTTGGCCAAAAGGAACATTTGAATTTTGCTTTATTGAGCTATTAAGCTAACATATTCTCTCCTTTAAAGTTTCTGCTGTGGTATGTTTGATTCAAAGCAATCTTCCAATTGTTTTACCATTAGCTTGAAGCAAAGGAAAATGAAAAGCATGACAAGGCATAAAATTGGCCTTAGCAATATCTAAGCTTGGTTCAGCCATGACCATTATCCTCAGTGCTCTTACAGTCTGAGCAAAACAGCCATAAAATCGGGTTATTGTTTTTAATTTTACAACCCATGATTTATTTTGTTTAACTTTAGTGACAGCCTGTGATCTCAGTAAGTGTCTTCAGTTAGGAAATGCAAGCAGGAAATCAAGGCCCAGAAGTCATTAGTCGTAGCATGTAGTCATGTCATTTATCTTCCTGTATCACCACCAAACTGTGATCCATGTGATTCCTATTATATAAACTAACACTAGAAATTCTGGAATCAGAATAGCTCATAGAATGAAACAGAGTTCACATGGTCAGCTTCAACCTCCCCAGCACTCTGACTTAGACCCTGGACAGCTAGAACTTGTGTTCTATAATTTACCTTCAATCCCCTCCGCCAAAGCAAAATGTTCAAATAAGGAGGTTGTAAGCTTACTGGTTAGGAAATAACACAGCTTACAAATTGTCAGGAAGACCTGACCTTTAACAGCTGTATACTCTCAGGGCACTATATTTAACTCTTTGAATCTCAATTTCCTCATCCAAAAAAAGTAGGAATCATAACATTATCTGCCTCATATGGTTATTTTGAGAAATAAATTACATAATACCTGCAAAGTATTTAACAAAGTTAAGGTTTGCCATTTATTACCCATTTTTTTGTGATGATGACAATGAATGAATGAATTTCCAATCCTTTGTAAATGTCAAATTAACCAGTTCTTTAATAGAAAGGACATTCCTTTTTCCCATTACAATGGCAGTGTTTGTTGGCATCATATGGGACTATGATCCAAACTTGTCTGCCTGTTATTCTGAATTCGTTTTAAGTAAACGAGGAAATTTATTCATCTTTATACCCCCATGTGACTTATCCAGTATATAACAAATCACCCCAATGTTTCATGGCTTAAAATAATAATATTCACGTACCCAAGGTTTCTCTGGGTCAGAGTTCAGGAGTGGCTCAGTCAGGTAGCTACAGATCAAAGTTTCTCATGAGGTTGCAGTCACAGGTCACCAGGAGCTGCAGTCCCCCAACAGAAATGGATGAACCATTTTCAATGTGGCTCACTCCCATGGTTGGTAAGGTGGTGTTGGCAAGGTAAGGCCTCTCTAGGTGGGTCTCTCCACAGGGCTGCTTGAGGGCCCTTACGCAATGCCAGCTAGCTTCCCACAGAGCTGCAAGGCCTCTTAAGATCTAACCTCAGAAGATGTACACCATCTTCTCTGCCATAATTTATTGGCTGTACAGGCCAGCCTTGATTCAGCGTGGAAAGGTGCTATGGACTGAATATTTGTGTGCCCCGCCCCCAAACTTCCAATGTTGAAACCTAATCCCCAGTGTGATGGTATGTTGAGGTAAGAACTTTAAGAGGTGATTAGTCATGAGTTGGAGCCCGCATGAGTTGGAGCCCTTATAAAAGAAACCTCAGAGAGCTCCTTCTCCCCTTCCACCATGTGAGCACGTAGTGAGAGACTTCTGTCCGTGAACCAGGAAGCAGGTGCTCACCAGACATCAAATCTGCCAACATCTTGATCTTAGACTTTACAGGCTCTGAAACTGGGGAAAATAAATTTCTGTTCTTTAGAAGCCACTCAGTCTATGTTGTTCTTTTATAGAAGCCCAAACAGATTGAGACAGAGATGACTGCAGAAGGGTATGAATAGCAGGAAATGCGGATCTGAGGCACCCACTTGGAGGCAAGCTACCACAACCCAATACCGGACTCTCAGTGATCCACACACTCACTCTCCTCACCCCAAGGCCACTAAAATTCTCATCCCATTACAGCATTAGGTCAGGCTCAAGGTCCAGGATCTCATTCTCTAGCACACATGCTAACTCCTTGATTGGAGCATAATCCTACCTCTGTCAGGGAAGGTTTTTCAATGGTTGCTGGCTCCTCTCTCTGGGTTCTCAGTTTTGGGATTTTGTGCTTTGTTTTTTTGTTGTTGTTTTTATTTTGTTTTTGTTGGGGTGTGGGTGGGTGTGTGTGTGTGTGTGTGTGTGTGTGGTTTTTATAGCATCATTCTAGAATACCAAGTTCTGTATTAGTTATTTACTGCTGCATAATAAGTCACTTCAAGTCTTAGTGGCTTAAAACAACAATAATCACTTATACTCTCTTATGGTTTTCTTATATCATGAAGTCCAGAGCAGCTTGATTGGGCATTTTTAATCCAGAGGCATTCATAAGGTTATATAGTCTTACGTTAGCTTGGGTTACAGGTGCCTAAAAGCTTAACCAAAACTAAATGATCTATTTCTAAAATGGCTCCATCACATGGCTGTCAAGTTATGGGCCTCTCAGCAGGACTACTTGGGTGTCCTCATGATATGGTGGCTGGCTTTCTCCAGACTGGGTGATCTGAGAGAGTCAGATGGAAGCCACAGTGCATTTTATGAATCACTCTTAAAAATCACACATGTTCATTTCCACCATATTTTATTTGTCACACAAAACAGCCCTTATCCACCTGAAAGGCACTACAAAGAGGAATGAATACTGACACTCACTGGAAGCAGGCTACCACATATCCCTTCCAGAGAGAAAAAATTTGGTAAGACTTTTCCCTAAATTGAACTATAACTATACATTTATATTTCATAAACAGGCCTACTAACAAATCAAATTTCTATATACAACTACCAGGAATTGTATTTCTGTGAAGGAACTTTCTACCCATAACCATATTGAAGCAGTTTGAAGAAAGGTAGGCTGCAAAGTCTCATGTCTTGGGGTAAACTGGCCACTCAGTGGCCATATGAGGCAGATAATGTTATGATTCCTACTTTTTTTAAATGAGGAAATTGAGATTCAAAGCTGGCATCACATTGTGGAATTCATCAGAGTCTAGGGTCTGACCATTAGGCCTTATGGTATGGAAATTAAATTTTCCATCCCATTAAGAAATAGTTCACCTTTCTAAGGTTGCTAAAGATTGAATTTCCATACCCTCCCCTTCAAATTCATCGTTGAAATGTAATCTCCAGTGCGCTGGTATTTGGAGGTGAGGCCTTTGGGGTGCAATTGGATCATGAGGGCAGAGCCCTTATAAACGGGATTAGTACCCTTATAGGAAAGGACCCCAGAGAGCTCACTTTCCCCTTCCACCATGTGAGGACATAGACATCTGTCTATGAGCCTTCCCAGACATGCAATATGTCAGTGCCTTGCTCTTGGACTTCCAGCATTCAGATCGGTAAGAAATAAGTTTCCGTTGTTTGTATGTTACCCAATCTACGGCATTTTGTTCTAGTTGGACAAATGGACTAAGACAAGGGTAGATTTACATTAACAAAGCTCCCAAAAACTAATGTACAGAAAATCACAATAGCCTATTTGTTTATTTCAGATGAGGCCCCAAATCATTAGACTATGTATGCTCAATAGGGTTCACTCCATAGACATATCTACATGGGAAGTAAAAGGATTACTAAAAAAAATGTTATTATTTGTTGAGCATGGAGCCACATACAGCAAGAGGATTTATTTGGACCATCATCAAACTCTCAGAGCTGTATGCTTTTATCTCCGCTTACGGGGATAGATTTGCCACGCTGGCAAGCAGTTCAGTCCTAGGTCAGGTTGCCCGGAACCATGCTTGGATGAAGACCATTGGTCTTACCTCTGTCCCTCAACCTTTTCAATGTTTCCATAGCTGACCAATTTCTATTACTTTCTGTCCTCACATCTATTATCTTTCTTCTTATGGACAATTTTGCAACCATTCAGTCACTTGAAGACAGGGAGATTTACATTTTTTTCCACCCCAGCATACTTGAGAGGAATGATGTGTTATCACCAATAACTGTGGCTAAATGATGGTACTGAATTTAGGAGGGGGTGAGGTAGAGATGATTTTAAAAATAAGATCATTCTATTATGGTCATGGTAAAGAGATAAGCCTGCTATTGCCACCATTTTAAGAATTGCAGTTAAGATAAATTTACATATTTCTGATGTGATCCATTGAATGTGTTTATAGTTCAGCTGTTAGAGATATTTCCTTTTATTCACACTTTAATAGGGCACCTCATTTTTGCTTCCAAATCTTACCTACAAGCCCCCATTTTTGGCTTGAGCTTGGAAATAGGCACATATTTTCTTCCATCAAACTGGATTGCATACTGGTTCAGCGTGCTAACTTTAGAAGCAGAAATCTGCCAGTTGACCCTGTCTCAGAAGCTTCAAATCATCCATTTCACTGGCTGACATATAACCGCTCATACCCAAGTGTCTTTGTGAGCTTGTTCCTATAACCCACCTACTTCGTGGTCTTGGGAACTACTGCATTTTCTGCTGCCCTTTCTGCTAGAAAGCAGACCAGCCACTATCCTCCGTCCAATTTCTAACCAGAGCAAGAAGTCATCTAATTCTCTGTGTTTTCTGGAGTTTCCATTCATCCCACTTGGCATCCTTTTCTGTTTCCCAATTGAAAGTCAAGTAAAAGCTCTCCCTGGCCTCATACATTTATGAGAGTTCTGGTATCTTTCAAACATTTAATTTAATTGGTGTTAAGATTGTAAAATTGCAATAAATTTACATGAACACTTCCCTCATTCTCTTTCTCTCTTTTTTTAAGTTAAATATGTGATCTTTAAAATAAATGTATATAGTACTTTGTTACCAGTTGGCCTCTCCTCCTTTCTAATTTCATTGGCCCCACCCCACCCCTGCCCCATTGCCCGGGAATAATATTCTCCCATTTTGAATAGCAGCAAAAATAACAATTTACAATTATGTAACTTTGCTATTAAAGTTACATAAGTAGACCTAACAACCATTAATAGGAAACAAAATTCCAGACTACTAGGTGTTATTTCATTAAGAAATGTCCACTGTGGTTACTTATTTAAATGTTTGTTTTCATTCTTCCTAGATATAAGGCATATTTCAAGACACCTCTACAGAAATACTAAGTTCTCCTTGTTACGAGTACAGGGCGAGGTGCTGAAGTCAAGGAAGGGCTCAGGGACTAGGTCTGCATATTGCCTTGTAGCATAATCAGACCATTTAGCAAGGGATGTCAATACTGTTTTAAGGAAATGTACAGTGTTCACACTGAATCTCTGGCCGGTCGTCATCTACACAATTGTGAACCTCTCCCAGGCAGAAGTCTGTTGTGTGTTTACACCCCACCGTTTCCCAAGTTGCTTAGAGGGGCTCAGCACGCTCTAATCTGTCTCACTAGTGCCACAACCAGCAAGGTCCATTCTAGTTGCTCAACACAGATTTGATAGAGCACCCGCTGTACCCTGGCTCAGTGGAAATTTCTCAAGGACTGGAAAAGAATTCCACAGCATCTCTGACTGTCAGGAATGGTGGGGCCTTTTATATTGATAGAATGACTTATATAAAAAGTCCAGAAAGCAATAAAACTTTAAAAGTCAGCTAGCCTGTGACATAGATCTATCAGTTCAGTCCCATGAGAAAACTCTGTTTTGGCAATTTGGAGGCTGAACTCTCATGATGGGTCCTGTCTAAATGCTGGATTTCATTTGTTCTCAGCTTCATTCAAATGTCCAATTTTCACAAATGAAGTTCAAATTACCATAGCATTCAGTCCCTTTTTGTTAATGCGAGATCTCAGCTTATAACCTTCCCTTTAACACCACCACCAAATCTGTTTTGGATTGTTTATGGAGCTTACAGGGAGATAGGGGGATCATGAGTTCTCAGGATGATTACGTCGTTGTTTCCCTCCAAGAAAGCACTACCAGCTCTTGATGGTGATGGTCCAGAGCCTTAGAGGCAAAGCTGTGCCCTTGGTGGCGGTAGACAGGGAAGCTTTATGTGGGTGTGTGATATGTGCCGTGTGTGTGTGGTATGAATGGGGTATGTACGGTACGTGTGTGTGATATTCATGTGTGATACATGGTGTGTGAGTGTATGTATGATATGAGTAGTACGTGTAAAATGTGTTATGTGTGTGGGTGGTATGTTTGTGTGTGATGGATTGTGTGTGTGTGTGTGGCATGTGGCATGACTGGTGTGTGTGAAGTGTGGTGTGTGTGTGTGGTATACATGTGTGTGATGGGTGTGGTATCAGGGAATGTATGTGGCTCGCTCTTTCCAAGACTCCATCTGCTTTACCTCTGCCCTTGAACCTCTGTGACTTGGACGAAACTCCCTCTACTACCTCTCTCTCTGCTCATGCTCCAGCTCAGTCCCTCCGGTCCAGCTAGGCAGGAATGCGAACATTTCTCTAATGCTGTAAGTTCTCGGTCCTTTGCCTCCTTCTTAGGTGGCCCTACACTCCTCCCCACAGCCAAATCTCAGTACTCCCTTAGTCAAAAAAACAAAACAAAAAAACAAACCCCACATCAATAGATAGAAGGCGGGCTGGAGAAGGGGATAACCCAATACCAGATGCATCAAAGTCTCCGTTCCAGCCCAGCTAGGGCTTTGTGTTACATCAATCTATCCATTAATGAAATAATTTAATTCCTCAATAAATAATTCTGAGCTCTTAACATATGCTCAACAATGAGCTAAAAACTGAGATACAACCATAAGTAAGATAAATGAGAGGAGTCTGTGGACACTGAACTCAGTTTGAAGGGAGATACACAAGAGGAAGAGACAGTTACGACACCGCGCTCTCTGCACCTGGCTGGAGGAGGCAGGATCCTAACGCAGGGCACTGAGAAGACATGGACCTCATTAGGAGTTTCAGCAGAGGCTTCCTGGGGAACAGGATGTCTGGGTCGAAATCTGACTGGCAAACAAAGATAAAAGAGAAGGCTGCAGGTAGAAGACCCAACATTTGTGTGAGGGCCTGACACATTGAAAAGTTTAAATAAGTTACAGTAAGCTCAGAGAATAAAATGGAAGGGGAGAGTTCAAGAGATAAATCTAAAAAGGGAAACAGGAACTAGGTTGGTTTTCTCAAAATATAGTTCAAGGACCTCCTGAAAGAAATTACCTACTCTAACTTTTTTTTTTTTTTTTTAATGCTTTTAGCTCCACACCAGATTCATTCCCTTTGAATCAGGGGCACAGGAATGTGCGTTTTTAACATATTTTTTCAGTGGTTCTTCGAAGAGTAAAGTTTGAGANTTCCCTCTCTAACTTTTTTTTTTTTTTTTTTTAATGCTTTTAGCTCCACACCAGATTCATTCCCTTTGAATCAGGGGCACAGGAATGTGCGTTTTTAACATATTTTTTCAGTGGTTCTTCGAAGAGTAAAGTTTGAGAACCGCTGACTACACAAAGCAAGGCCAGTTGAGTCACTTTCAAGAGTTTGGACTTACCCAAAAATAAATGGGAAGCCTTGTTATGCAATGCAGTGACGTGATTAAGATGTGTGCTTTTGATAGCTCTTTAGAGAAGCAATTAGAGAATGGACAGGTTGAGCAACAGAGACCTCTTTGCCCCTTTTTAGCTGTGGTTATCAGGTTGAAGTCCAAGATTTCAGCATATTTGAATATTTGGATGACCAAATTATATACCCAGCTAAAATCCTATCCATTTACATTCTCAATTTATGTTAGCCTGCTGTAGGGTGATCAACTGTCCCATTTGCCCAGGTCTGAGGGATTTCCCAGGAAGTGGGACCTCAGTGCTAAAAACAGAAAAGTCTCAGGCAAACTGAGATGAATTAGTTACCCTGTAATTACCAAGAATAATCCCCATAATAATCTATCAGGTCACACAGAGTTCTCATTATAGTGCTCTTCTTCTAAAAAACAAAAAACAAAACAAAACAAAACAAAAAAACCCTGAGATTAAAAGCATCTTTTTGAAAGTGAGAAAAGAAGGTATTAAAGAGAATGGAATTAAAACAATCATTTGTAGTTTAAAAATAATAATAATCCCACACACACTGTTGCTTGAATGTGAATTTAAAGCACAAATAAAAATTCTGGCAGCACCTTTTAATTTGTAAGAGCAGAGGCTCTCAAGCATAGTGTTGCAATCAGTAGAGGGGCGTGTTGCAAGGAAATTGTTTTTTACTATTCATAATTAAAGGACTGAGTTTGTAAATGATTTACTCTTAAAAATACAGCAAATCAAGGTTGCCTCACTTGCATTCACTTGCATTCTGTTATACTTTCTTCAGCAAGAGAGAAAGTGGTGGAGTTATGGCACACCCAGGCAGAGAGCTATAGATCATTCATCCTTTCTACATGGAGAAAAGGGGATTGAGAAGTACTTCTTAAGGGGTCAATTGACAAGTCAGTTCACCATTTGCAAACTTCAAAAAGGAAAGAAAGAAAAAAAAAGATTAAAAAAAAATTAAAATACTTTCCCTTTAAATGCCCAGTCGTTATACCAGGAGAGTTTTTACCCAAATATTGGTAATCCGGTTGATTTTAGGTGGTACAAAGATAAAGCATTTCGAATTGTAACACTGTAAAGGGAGTAAGGGGTAATGGGAAAATATTGAATTAGTACATGACATCTGTCATTTCATAAATATCGTTGCTTAAAAATGGTTAAGTACAAACGTAAGTCAATGAGAAAGATATTTAGTAAACAATAGGACAGGTGGCAGACAACAGAAATTTGTGAAAGTGCTATGGGAACACTCAAGTGTAGGTAATGTTATACTTGTCTAAGTAAAAGCAGAGAAAAATGCTACATCTTCATCTTATAAAGGGAAAGCAACACAAAATTCACATTTCAAGGCAGAATCACTTAACTTTTACATAGTAGAGATGTCAGCTCATATATTTCCACCAGTTTCAGTTGTTACCACAGATAGTTTCAAAACAACTGTCCAATTGAAAAAAGAACAGATCAAAATGAAAGGAAGCATGACTATACAACAGAAATTTTAAATTATGATTTTAGCAACAATCAAATCATAAAGAATATCATTTCACAGCAACTGCGAGTCATCATCAAAATATAATAGCAGCTCAAACTTTCAATCCATTCGATTGCCTGAATGGATAGCAGCCATCCAAATAGGTCAGAAAACAAAAATTTTTGAGTCAAAAACAAAGAAAAACAGACAATTGTTAAAAAAATTAAAGTACTTTGACTATTGTATATAATATAGCTCATCTCTACCACACGTGTTTGTTGGACAACAAAACCCCTTACATTTATTAACAACTATGATTTAAAATCATTCCTAATATTTCTCCAAGTATCTTATAAATTTTTCTAAAACTCTATTGCAAAACTCTACAATGCAAAAAATAAGCTTTAAAATGCCTGCTGTCAGATTTTATTTTCTCTCCTTTACAATCTAATTATTTATCATGAGACCACATTTTTCAGTTGAACTCTACTTTATGATTTTATGGTTGAATAAATGCAGTTCTCCTGGATTTGAGCAAAACATATCAGACTGGACTTTTAGACTCCAAAATGTATTTTCTTAAGTTAACTGGATTTTTCTTCCTGGAAAAGGTAGCATTTTAAAAAAATAAATAAATAAAAGAGAATAAAAACATAAAGCATTGCAATTCAACCTAACGTCTGTTCTCTAACTGGTCCCATGTGCAATTGTACAGTTCCAGAAATTACATTTTCATGATCTATAGGAAGTCAGCAATTAAACTGTGATTCTAAATCCTTTGTCAATTTATTTCTAATAAACTTCAATGTTCCTATGGAGTTAGAATGCTTCTCATGTCAGATCATCACTGAGAAGGTTCTGAGACTTTAGGGCATCAGATTTTAAACACATATCCCTGCCATAAATAAAGTCTCCAAGAAATATTCTTATTTCCACTGACTACAACAGTCTCTCTTCTAGAAAATAAAAGCATAGTATAGCATAATAGTGAAGATGCCAAGTGTTGGAAGCAGATGCTTTGGTTTGAATTCCACCTCTTGCACTCACTAGCTGTTGACCTTGGGCTATTTACTTAACCTCTCTTTTCCTCATCTGGAGAAAAAGGAATATAATAGCACCTGCCTCCTAAGTTGTTATGAGAATTAAAGAGACAATGCTCATAAAGTAGTAGGAAAGTGTCTAGCACATAGTTTACTCAATAAATTAGCTTTTATCATAATCACTAACCCATCATTCACCATCCTTGTACAAACTGTCCAAGGACTTCTCTGGAACACTATTTTCAAAGACCCATTTCCTTGAAAATACACTGGGAAATACTAACAGGAGATTTTTATTTAAGGCAGCAAATGTGCACTAAATATATGACAATTAGATGACCCTAAAGTCTTCTCAACATTGAAATTAAATTAATATGGGCTGTTGTTAAAGGAGAGTAAAAGGGCTTTCCTTTAATTTTCTACACCTAATTAATCTTGGTCTCAATATCATCAGTATGGCGCTCACTAGCAAGGTAGTAGAATTCCTTATCCTTTGGGGGTAGGGGTGAGGAGATATCCAGGAAGGTCCCCAGAAGCCAGATTGGAGATTACAGAAGCCAAGACTGCCCCCATTTCTCAGGAACAAGCAGACTCACATTAGCCAAAATGTGAAAACCAGAAGGACTAAAAGGATTGAAATATTAGAGAGGTTATTAATAAATTCATGACATCAATAAGCTGAAGTTGATGTATGGAAAGAGCTGAACAACTCTTGGTGAGTCATTATTCTTTAGTAAATGAGGATTAAAATAGCTACTTTTAAAGATAACTCTGTGCAAGAGCAAGAAACCTACGTCATTTCATATTTCTACACTGAATATAGAGGAGCCATGGAGATTTGCTGTGTAAATAAAATGGTATTTAGAAATAAAATTTCAGGTGATATTACTAGACTTTTATCAAAGGATCATCAGCACAAAGTACATATTTGGCACTTTGTGCTATGAAGTGAATTGTCTCCACAAATATCTATTTCTTCTATTTCTTTATCTCCAGTCAAATATTACCAAACTTCTCAGCATCTTACAATCATAGTAACAAGGATCTCTTAGTTCCTTTTTACCGTAGACAGGGTTCAAGATGGGTCTACTCCATGGTGCATTCTAAGGATAGCAGAACATATGTTATCGCGTTATTATTGCAAGTTCTCATGGCTTTTTCCCCCTTTGTTGGAATATAGAATAAAGAACAGAAATACTCTTTTCATACAAGTGCCCTTTGAAATGAGGACTGTTGCTCCACAGAGCTTTTTCTTGCATGTGAAAAGTTTAAATAAAGAACAAAAAAAACTGTTCTCATGCATTCCACATTAAAACAACAATAGAAATAAAAATAATTCTATCCTATCGAGGCATTTCGGAGCCTCAGCCTTTGATTCAGTTGAAACCTAGTTTTGGTGCCAAGAGATTTCAGGCTCCAGTGAAGGGAGATAATCAGAGCCCATCATTGATTCTGGGTAATCTGGATAATCTTGGATGAGGTTCAAAGTTTTCAATTGGATCTAAGATTGGAATACAGGATTATGCCGCCAATATCTTGTTTAAAAGCAATATTTTAAAAATTATTTCTTACATTTTAGGAAAGCTGCAGACCGTGCAGCATAAAGGCTAGCTAGGTACAAAGTAAAGTTCCCATCGTGACACCACGTGCCTACCCTTTCCTCAGAAAATGAAGATATGAAGCCTGCGATGATACTTGTAAATAATCCAGAGAAAACAGATTTTTTTTAAAAACTGTGCTTTGTCCTCAATTAACTAAATAATTCAAAAAACTCATGTTCACCTGAAGTAGTGGGGCTAATTAGAGCCTAAAATAGGTTTGGCTTCAATTACCTAGATAATCTACTTGTGTGTTTATTTAGCCTGAAATTAGAAGCTTAAAAATGAATCAACTTTCAAGCGAAAGCTACATGACTTTGAAAACTCACTTCCAGAACAGTTTGACTTTAAAATGACCTCTTTGGGTGGCGTATTTGTAAATATACGTAATAAACACTGGTCTTATTTTCGCCTTCACTTCAAAACATTAAAATATTAACAAATTCAAAAGCACCTTCCTAACCTGCCCATGATGGGTAATTTACACACACACACACACACACACACACACACACACACACACACTGTACGCCCATCCTCCTGCTTACCTTCGCCTCCTTCTGACGGAAGCACTTACAACATTCTGCGAATGTGTGGGATTAGGAGTCTCAGTTTGTCTGTACGTTAGAATCACCGGGGGGCTAATACTTAGGCTACACTGAACACCAATTAAATCAAAGTTTCTATCCCTGGGACCCAGGCACCACGTTTGTAAAAACTTTCCAGGTGAATCCAAAGTTGAGGGCCACTGTTTTAAGAATTGGATAATTTTTCTATAAAATAGCCTGGAAAAGACAAGTCAAAGCACCAGATTTTTCCTCCCCACCTTCGCCTCCATTTTTTCTCCTTTTCTCCTCTACTGTGCTTAACCGAACTCAATCATTCTAGATGTAGAACAGACAGGAAAGTAAAAAAGGTCCCACATCACTTCAATTTTTTTTTCATTTACTTATTCAATCAATAAATATTTCCTACATATCTACTATACAAGTTAGGCTTTATGAGAATTTATTAAAGCATAAGCTTTTCCCTGGGGGATCTCACAGCATAATAGGGAAGACGGTCAGGAACACAATTAATTATGGTACTGGGTCATAAGTGCCAATACTGAGGTAAAAAGGAGGCATAAAGAACTATTTTCCTCGTAGGCATCATGAACAGCTTTACAGAAAAACTGCATTGGACTTGGTCAGGAAGGCAGAGTTGGGGCCCTTATGCAAACAGAGGGGGAAATGGAACGGCATTCCAGGCAGAGAGAAAATCTATGTAAAAGCCTAAAAGCATGAACAAGTCAAGTGAGTCAGGAGCCCTAACGAGATTGGTGTGGCTGGAGGGCAGTGGGCTGTGTGTGTGTGTGTGTGTGTGTGTGTGTGTGCATGTGTGTGATAGAGACAGAAACAGAGACAGAGACATTATGGCACTCTTGTCCAAAACAAATACTTACAAGAGAATACTTAACAATTAGAAATCGGGTGATTGTTCGGATTTTAAGTATGCAATTGGACTAGAAGGTAGAAAGAAAAATGCAATCCTTTTAGATGTTAGATATTGGGTGAACTGACTATGGTTTCAGATCAGAAGTTATTGTCTTAAATCCCACAGCACACACTGAGAAGACAGAGACAGCAGCACATTTGTAATATCCCCCTCAACATACAGGATATGTGTGCACAGGTGGCTAACTAGTTGAACTTTGTATTTACTACTTGTGATCTCACCTTACTTAGGATCTTGCTTCTATTTCAACCATCCTTATCCATTTCCTCATGTGTAAACCATATCCTGTTCAAATCCCAGTTCCCCTAGCACATTTTCTCAATCCCTGCTCCCATCACATATCCTGAATACAATCTCTCCCTGGACTCTACCAGCATCCGGGTATTTGTATCTCTTCTTGCCTGGTACCATTCACATATATCATCTCATTTAATCTTAACAAAAGCCAGTACTGTAACTTAGAAACTACTATCCAAATATTCAGATGATGAAACTGAAGCTCAAAGAGTTAAATGACTTCTCCAAGATTATACAACTAGAAAGTGTATGAAGCACTTTCTAAATCAAATTTGGAAACAGGTTCTCTTATCCCAATTATAATGCACTCCTTAATCTTACTGAAAGAAAGAGTCCAGCACCATGTTTTGAACAGAAAAGATAAACAATAAATATGTGTTTAATGAATTGCTTCTGTCTTGCTTTGGCTATATTTATATGGGTGTATGTCTAAATATGCAAAATACACCCACGCTCATTCTCTATGTAGATTTATTCAGGTGCACCAATAATTCCCACTTTACAAACTGGATATGACCCAAATGTTTGATTACAAGTCAATTTTTGAGATGCAAAACACTTTTTCCATAGAAACAATGTCATACAAAGAAGGTAAGACGTGGTGTGAACCCACAAAATGCCTTCTGAACACAGAAAGTATCAGAATGCAAGTAGCCACCATATGTACAATGCTTCACGTGAAAGTATATTCATAGTTTTATTTTCTCCTAAACCAGGAGCTGGGAGTTCCCATCATCCATACTCTCCAGCTTGTGAAGATGTGAGAAGGGGACTCTTTTCAGATGTGTAAATGCTCCAGATTATAGACTATAAATAATGCCACACCATGCATATAATACATGGATATCTGTCATGTACACTCCAAAAAACAGAGATTCTTCTTTTGTTCACTGACATAACCCAAACACTGGACTGGTACCAAGCACATAATAGGCTCTTCATAAATATTTTTAAATAAAAAAATGAATACTCCATGGGTCTTGTTAGCAGCTTCTTCCCTTTTCACACTACCAAGTGAAAGGCAGTACTTAAACACTAGATGTAATCATTTCAAAGCAAAGTCTTAAAAATGGAAGGTCAGTCTTTCTGGCTTGTCCTAGAATTAGAACATAAAAGGCAATGCACATCTGACCCAACAGGGTTCAGACCAACTCATGGCCACATAAAATCTTAGAATTCATAGTTTTAGGATGAATAAGATACAAAAATTTAAAAGCTCCACTAATGTGGCTTATAAGAATGGGAAATTAAACCCAGAAGATAAACGGTCTTTAAACATATGTATTTGGTCTTGTTGAGAGCTAACCTTACATAGGTATAGAATCTATGAGTCATCTTGGCACAGAGATGGCTGACTATCTAAGCTTTCTCTCCAGCGGAGACAGGACACAAAGTTCTAGATTGAAATTGCCACAAGAGAATGGAAAAAGATTAATTTAAGTTGGATGGAAAGATGGGTTTTAGTGTAGAAACTGTGGTCTGGAGATTTAGGTTACCAAGATAAATTGTGGATTTTAAGAATAGCAAAAATGTTCTTTTTAAAATTATGCAGACACCACACGATTTAGAGGCAGGGGCGGGAGGAGGTGATCTTTCAGGGCATTCACTAGCCCATGAAACTAGGAATAAAGCCAAGTTTTAATGAAATCTCACATAGCTTTGTTCTTATTTCCCTGGAATTAATATATTAAGTGAAAACCTGCATATCTGTGGTGTCTTATCAATATAGAGATCTGAAATAATTTCTCCAGGGAACAAGTAGCATTTCACTGAGTTCCTGGGGCAACAGGAAGTGAATACATAAAAAGAATTACCAGATTGAAAAGCTCTTCCCCTAACCTCTTGTAAATCCAAAGTAGTACTTATAATGAGAATGTTCTTACAATTCTCTAAAATGATGCATTATTTACCTACCAGGGAGAAAATTAATTGGACATGAAAATAAATTTTGAAGTGAAGAACTTCAACTTATTCTTAGTTTTGTATCTCATTGTTTCACTATTGTCATAAAGAAATTAATGTAAAATACAATAATGTAATCAGGTTAGATTCGTAGCATGCTTCTGTACCCTGAGCTGTCTGTAATGGGACTTGGAACATGGGGAAAATCACTGTTTAAAAAAAAAATCCTTCAATCAAATGCTTTTGGGTTAGAACAAATTCAGGAAAATGGGCATGATAAAAAAGGAACTGGATTGGCAGTCAAAAGTCTTGGATTCAAGTTGAGGGTCCATAACACAGGAGCAGAACTTAATTTTCTTCATCTGCAAAATAAAGGTCATACTATCACAAGAAGTTATTGCAATAATTTTCAAATAAGTGTGTGAATGTGTCTAGTAGAGAGGATACTTGATGTTGGAGTGCTGTTGTAAATTAGTTATTTTCTTACTTTGCTTGAAAAATTACAACCTCTTTTAATAACAAAAGCAGAGAAAAATGATAAGAAATCTGCAGTGATTTTGTGGAATTGTATAGTGATGAAGTTGGAGAGTCAGTTTACCAATCCAATACATATACGCAAGTTCATGGGTCCCATGTTCTGTGTCTCTACCCAGTGCCTCCTGAGCTATCAACCAACCATCTAGCCCAAGCAGTTTGGGGTCCAGGGAGCATCATCTTGCTGATTCTACCCCAGAAACACCTCAGAGCCAATTACAACCACGGTGCCCTCCCCCCAGTTCTCGAGCCACCTGGTGTAACTCTTCAATCTCCAAATAAAGTGACCCAAGCCCCCATTTCTGGTACTATGGAAATTCTGGCACCTTTTTTAATATGTCTTAGAATATCTGAGGCATGGAATTAGGGATGTATTCATTTTTCCATCATGTTCACTGGAAATTCCTGCTCCCAACTCCATTCCCTGCACTCTCCATCTCTCTTCTCTGCGCTGTTCTTTCCTCTCTAAGTCTAATTTACACTAGTTTGGCCTGGTCTCTTCTCTCCTGCTCCCTCAAAGAACCTCTAACACAAAACTGTTTTGCATAACAGACTTCACCCAAGTTTAAGGATAGCAGGAATAATTACAACACAGAACTGAAAAAATCTGCATAGTGAATCTCAGATGTTAGTTTTCCTAGATATCTATTTGTCCTCACTTCATAGAAATTTCTCACTGACTGTAAAAAGGGGGTTATAGTCTGCATCCAGTTTGCTGGGATCTCTTCTTCCTAAATCTTCAACTTTCTTCTCCTTTCATCTTTTCCAGAGTCAACAACAGAGAAGCCCTAAATTCCTGCCATAGTAGAGCAGTCGATCCTCTATTTCATAGAGCGCTCTCCCATCTAGACTGACATGAGGGCCTTTGGCCTACTTTTCATGGTCAGGAGAGCCATTAAGATATTTTCTTAGGGAAAGAAAAAAAAAATCTCCCTAAGGGGAATTCTTCTGGAACAAACAGCTCAAACAAGAGTGAAATTAAAAAAAGAAGAAGAAGGAAGAAAGAGAAAAGAAAAAAGGAAAGGAAAGGAAAGGGAAGGGAAGGGAAGGGAAGGGAAGGGAAGGGAAGGGAAGGGAAGGGAAGGAAAGAAAGAAAGAAAGAAAGAAAGAAAGAAAGAAAGAAAGAAAGAAAGAAAGAAAGAAAGAAAGAAAGAAAAAGAAGAAGAAAGAAAGAAAAAAGAAAGAAAGAAAGAAAGAAAGAAAGAAAGAAAGAAAGAAAGAAAAGAAGGAAAGAAAGGAAAAGAAAAGAAGAATGAAAAAAAGCTTCTTCCTACTTTGCACAATTTAGGGTAATAGTGTTCTATTATGGGATTTAGGCAGAAGGGATACACTAATCAGGCATGTCTGCCAAGGGAAAACATTGCTGCCAGGAAGGAAGAGTAGAAAGGTCATAGGTAAATGTTTTCTTTAGCTTTGTTTTTCACAGAAAAGATAATGTTCTCCAAGGTTTTCCATTACCTCCACATACTCCAACAATTCTGGTTATAAAGAGCACATGACTAAGCCCAATATAGGCAGAATAGAGAGTACAGATCGCAGAAAATGGAAGTAACCACGAAGTGCCCTCCAGATAGTAGAGACAAGCTTTGCCATGCAGTTTCTGAAAGAGCCAGATCAGCCCATGTAAAACCAGAGGACTCTGGCTCAGAACCCCCCATGTCCAAAAGCCAAGGTGGAGAAGGCAAAAGTGATTAATAAGGAAAGTTGTGGAGAACCCATTTTATTTCGTACCCTATCAGGAGTCCAAACATGGAAAGAGAAATGTTCCAATCAAGTGTAGGAGCTGCCAGTAAAGCTGCTTTAATGAAATATACATACACTTTGCCAGATAATTGCTAAGAAAATCTAATCACTCCCTCAGCCCCGGAAATTTGGCCACTTCTTTTTACATCCACCATCACCTTCCTAGTCCAAATTTACATGAACTTTCTCCTGGAGTTCTGCAATCATCTTCTATCTAATCTACCCATATCCAAACTGGCCTCCTTCCCGTCTGTTTTCCAAACTGAAGCTGGTGTGATCTTTCCAAATCCTGACTATGATCAAGATCAAGCTCCCACCTTGCTACAAACCATTGCTTAAAAGTTTCAGTGGCTTAGTATACCTATTAAGATAAAGACAAATCACCATAACCATGTGTACCAGCCCATGGATGGTCTAGCCTTCACCTGCCTCACAAACGTTGTGCCTCCATGCTCCTGTTGGTCTGTTCAGGCTACAGAGGCCCTTCCTCACTCCCTCTCATTCACTGCACCTCAGCCTGCCACAGTCTGCTCTGCTAGGAACACTCTCTCTTCCCTGTTTTCCTTGTTAACTTCTATTCTTCCTTCAGGTGTCAGCCCAGGTATCACTTCTCAAGGAAGCCTCCCCTATTTGCCTCGAAGGATCTGCTGACATCACAGTTGCAATTTTACATTTGTTTGGGTATTAGTTTGATAAATATCGTGCCCTCTCACAAGACTGTAAGGTTCATGAAAATGAGACTGTGTCTGATTTTTTTATCAATGTATTCCTTTGTTCAACGAATGAACAGCAGCTCATTAGTCAACAGAACTTTTTTCTGTATCTAAGAAATTATGAAATTTCTCAATTTGATCACTTTTCAAACAGCCATAATGTTTTAGAGTTATGAATGACGAGTGCTGTCGATATGAAGATTTGCTATGATAAGGTTTATTACTATTATTATCATCATCATAACTAGTTTATTGTCAATAACATTGCTTTCGTAACTCAACATTTTATAACCACCATTACATTCATTAATTAGATCTTATGTTTCAATTATTTATGAAATGTTTTTTGTGAAAGTCAAATGCCATTGAAAAGAGAATATACTAAGACTCCAGAAGTGCCCTACTGTGGCTGGCAGGTCACTTTAGAATGAAGAGTTGTCTATGGATCTACTTGATTAGTATTTCCAGGGTGTATACACCATTTGGAAAATTAAGGCCTTGAGAAAGATCAAAGCAACATTTATAGTCACTTAAGGAGTAACCTTTTCTAATGATAAACTCATCACATTAGATTTGGATGGGACCTTAGTGGTCATTTACACACGTTCCTTATTTTCTACACAGTAAAGCAAACCCTGGACTTCCATAAGGTAATATAGCCAAGGCAAGCCCTGGGTCTACTTTTTCAGGTCCTCTACCATATATTAAATTAATTACAAGCCTATTACAACCAAAGATCTTAACTGTTCATATCCCACTGTCATAGCTAGAATGTGAAGAGCTTTCCAGGTTATCTGGCTGGAGTTCCACATAAATGGACACTCATCTTTGTTATTTAATTCCAGTCTACATTTAGAAACTGTCTTCACAATATAATTCTGCACATGAAGAAAAAGATATTTCAAGATCATTTATATAAGTCACTTTCTTTAAAAAGCCTTCCACTTTAAATAAGTATGCTCCTACACTATGAAAAGGGTATGTTCCAGTATGACCCCAAGGTCAGCTGCACACTCCCCAAGGTCAGTTCCTCTGTCTGCTGTTTTCATCTATATCCATGTGTGGAACTCAACACCTATTTGATGTCACCCAGAAGAATGATTTGCTCTAATGTTAATGAGCAGTGCAGACTTTATTGAAGATAGTGGAAGAGGAAGAAGGTGGCAATAATCCTCTCTAGTCTCTGCAAACAACTTAAAACCTTAGCATAAATATCCTTCCCTCTAAGTACCTCTCCAGCCAAGTTGCACTGGGGTTTTTTTGATGTTTTCTCTTCCCTTTTACAGTGTGCAACTTCATTTCTCCTCTCCTCCCGTCTAAATTTTCCCTTCGCTCAGGAATGCTGAATTCATTTCCCACCCATCCATCCCCTTTTCTTTTCAGAGCAATGTATCTGCAGCCTAACTACTTTCAGCTTTCCTACCCAACTCACCAAGGAATTCCACAAACCAAAGGGACTTCTGGTTAACAGGACCCACTTTCTTAGAAGAGCATTTAGGTCTCTTGTTACTTGAGTATATATATATATTTTTTTTCCTGTTCTTTTTTTTTTTTTCCCCAAAAAAATTTTCCCTTGGAGGAATCCCAGCAGTTGAAATTTCCCCATCCTATTGGAGCAGTAAACAGAAACTCTCCAGTAGTGATCTGAGCTGATTCCTATCAGGGCCACTGCTGAGATAGAGGAGTTTTCTATAGTTATTTTCGTTTTTAATGAAATTGTTTTAAATTTAAAAATTCCTCAAAGGGAAATAAAAAATAACAAAAAATCGTCTAATTTCTTTTCCCCAGGCTTTCAGAGTCCCAGTGCCTTTGGAAAAAAATTCACTGCGTCTCATAATTGACATACAAAAAAACAATTGCTTCCCATTCTGAATCTTAGTCTTAGGAAATGATTTTAAGAGTTGAAAAGGTAGACACATGGAGCCTAGAATCCAGTAGTTTCACTTCTCATTCCTTTCACATGCTTTTCCCTTAATAAAATGATAAGGAAATGATTAGCTTAAAATCCAATACCTGTCTTTGTCAACAGCACAAATAGCAGCTACCTTTATCCCATAACTAGAGGACTTCAGGCCATCAAGAAAGTTTCTAATGAAACTTGGAGGGAAAAAGTCTCTTACAAGCAAATGGTATGCTGGCAACCTTTGCAGTCCAAAAATCTGCTCTCATAAATGCTAACAGGACAAGAATAGGGGATAAAATTGATAATATTGACAGAAAGAAAAAAAATGTTCTTTTTTAGTTCTCCTCTGAGGAATTTTTAAATTATAAGCTTTTCTTAAAAACACAGATACCTTGGAGAACTCCTTTCACAAAATATAAACATTAGCATCAGTACTACTATTTTTGAAAGTAGAGGATAGGCCTTAAGGAGATGGAAAAACTGGGGGGGGGGGGGGGAAATAGATAAAATAAAAAAAAAAAAAAAAAAAAAAAAAAAAAAAATAAAATCCTTAGTTTCTATTTTATGTCACTTTTTAAAAAATATTTTTAGATAGATTATAAGTGGAAATAAATATTAATAATCTATGAAGGTAAGAATGAGACTTGTTCATACTTTATCTTCTTATAGAATAGAGTTTTACACTGGATTATCTTTATGTGGCCAAATGCTTTTTTTTTAAATTCTAAGATTATTAAGACTTCGAGATAAAAATTCTTCTGTGTGCTTCTGCTAATAGTATTTTTATTAAAATACTTTAAAGACAAATGAATTTTTTCTTATTTTTCTATGTAGAAAGAATTTTTAAACTTATTTTTACTTATTTCTTCAAAATGTATAAGAATAAAACGTATAATTTTTAACTACAAAATTGAAATTCCAAATTAAGTAAATGCATTTCATTTCTTTATGGATAACATTCCAAACTCATCATTCTACTTTGCAAATTTTGAAAAACATGTGCTTCAGTCATCCCTTCGTGTAACATTACTTCACAGCACCAAAAAACCTGAATGGGCCAAATTCGTTAATCAAGAAGGATAGCTGATTTGAAATGAGTCCTAAAGTTTTCAATATTCTATCCTCCATAGCAACATAGAGTCATTCCTATTTAATTAGGGGAGTCAATGTATTTGCAAAACAATTAAGAATGCAATTTAACTTAGGGATTTAGTAAACATCTAGGAATTCATTCATTATGACCTCCACATTGGGTTTACTTTGTAAAGCAGCGTAAAATTAATCATTTAGAACTCTAACACATAAGACCCTTTTTTATCCATAGGCCTTATACATTATATGTGCCTTCCATACTTACGCTGATTCTGTTTATTTCACTGCCTTTCAAAACTACAGTCTGAGTGAGTTAATAAATTACAGCCATAGCAGCGATGCCAGGAGCTACTGGCAAGCCCCTAGTGGCTGTGAGGAGGGAGGCGGGGACACCAGGAACCCTGGAGCACAGCTGTCAGCATGTCCCAGCAGCACTAATCTGTAACCCACCTGCTGACCCGGTGCTGGGATTTTCCTCCGGAGAAACAACCATCATCTGACTCGAATCTAACTATTTAAAGTATGTGTTGTTCTAAACCAGAGGAGGGAGCGGGAAACCAGTCTACCACAAACATCTCAGCACTGGACTCATTTTGAGACAGATGTTTATGTAAACTCCCAGGTCGAGATGCTAACTCCTAGTGAATTAACCTACGATGCCACCTACCCTCTCAAACTGATGAGTCATTATTTTCACCCGATGAAATCAGAATACGGGCCCAGAGGCCACGCACTTTCATACTGTGAGAAAATTCAAGTGTCTTCTTGTTCTCAAATGCTCTCCTGACTACTATTCATGTCTGAACATTGTGAAAAAGGAATTGTTTTCAAATGATCACTGCAATGGACATTTGAAATCAGCTCATGTTTCTGGAGCCAGAGACCAAAGTTACAAGGTTGGAACAACGAACCATGAAGGGTGACTTTGAAATCAGATGCAGAATAACTCTATATTGCTATTAGACAGCTAATAAATAACACAAATATAGATCATAATATACCAGCCTGAACAAATGGATGTTTTATTTCTTTGCTTCATTATATTAAATTTAGAAGTAGATGAAAACAAATTTTTTTTAGAAATAACTAGCTAAGAGAAATAGAATAAAGGCTGAGAAACTTACTCAACATCCGTGATTAATGGCAAACATGTATAGAGAAGAAAATCTTACACTGCCCTTATTAACACAATGTCATATACCCTTAGATGATCAATTTATGAACTGAATCTCTGGAGTGCAACTCCTCATGTTTTGCAAGTCAACTTTGGAAACAGTGCCTATTTTGCATACCAATAATACCCCTTTAAATATTTTGCTTTACTACCAACCATTGTTTGTTTGGTTAGGCTGTAGCAAACATAATCAAGGATATAAAATACGTCTAATGGTACAACAGCATTGTACCTTCACGTAGTATCATTATCAGGCCAATCAGCAATTAATTACTCATTGTCTATAGTCATACACATAAAGTTAATATCCACATGGCTACAGACATTGTATTTCTACATGTACACCCTGGAATGCATGTGTTTGTGTTTACACAAATGATTCGTTCACCCAAATTGGCCTTATGAAGCAGGCTTGTTTACTTAGACTAGAGTCAAGAGCCCAAAAAGATGCCACTAGACTGTAAATTATGTAAGTCCAGGAATTTTGTCTTATTGTCCATTGCTGTATTTTTCTAGAACCCAGAATAGAGTCTTGCATGAGATAGGAAATTGCTAAATGTTTATTAAATAAATGAATGTTACATTGCCTATGCACAAAAGGTCATACATTTTGTTCATAAGGGAGTGCCCCAGGCCCAAATCTGGAGACTGCTTGTCTTATGCAACATTTTAGCAAGCTTAGTTTCCTGGTTTCCCAGGCTACCAAAAATAAAATGCAGCAAATTACAAGGGCATGGGGGAGTACTGCTAGAAGCATACTCAACATAATGAAAAATGAAAACTGACATCCTATAGCCAGAGAAAGAGGCAGAGAAACTATAAAACTTAGCTACAAGTCCTAAAAAGAAGAAAGAGAAAGAAAGGAAAGAAAGAAGAAAGAGAAAGAAGAAAGAAAGAAAGAAAGAAAGAAAGAAAGAAAGAAAGAAAGAAAGGAAGGAAGGAAGGAAGGAAGAAAGAAAGAAAGAAAGAAAGAAAAAAAGAAAGAAAGAAAGAAAGAAAGAAAGAAAGAAAGAAAGAAAGAAAA